>NW_027142410.1:2513705-2813893 GCF_026170545.1 Melanerpes formicivorus
GAAAGCCTCCAGAGAAGGAGACTCCACAACCTCTCTGGGCAGCCTGCTCCAGTGCTCCATCACCTTCACTGTAAAGAAGTTTCTCCTCATAGAACAGAATAGAATAAACCAGGTTGGAAGGGACCTTCATGATCATCGCGACCAACCTATCATCCAACACCACCTAATCAATTAAACCATGCAACCAAGCACCCAATTAAGTCTCCTCCTGAAAACCTCCAATGATGGTGACTCCACCACTCCCCCAGGCAGTACATTCCAATGGACAATCACTCTCTCTGTGAAGAATTTCTTCCTAACATGTTGGAGGTGAAATCTTCTATGTGATCTTCTATTTAGTGTGAAGCAACCAGCCATCAGAGTAACACTGCTAGTGTGGTGATGAATTCAGTATCATAGAATCAATAAGGTTGGAAAAGACCTCAGAGATCATCAAGTCCAACCTGTCACCCAACACCTCATGACTAACTAAACCATGGCTTCCAGTGCCATGTCCAATCCCTTTTTGAACACCTCCAGGGATGGTGATTCCATGACATGCTCTTAAAGGGCACCTCAGCAGAGCACAAACCACAGAGATTTCTAGAGTGCATTAAAGACCATTTCTCCAAGCTAGTTGGATTAGCCAGCTCTGAGAGGCACTCTGCTGGAATTGCTACTCATACATATGCATATCCATGGAAGTATTTTTAAGCAAGACTGACTCCCCCCTCCCCCCTAGGAAAAAAAGAGATAATCTTTAATTCAAGCAGGAATTGATTCAGGGAAGCCTAAGGGCTGGTGCTGTGCAGGAGGCCACGCTACATTGTCACAACAGCTTCAAGTAGCATGATAGCTTGTTCCTTACCACCTTTACTCTGAAATTTCCACAGCTTTAAAGCACGCTACCACACCTTCCTTCCCAGTCAGAACATCCCAGTCAGGAAGGGAGGCAGGCACAGCTACAGCAGAGTAAATCTGCTGGTTGGTAACTCTGCACCTAGGCCAGCCTTTATTCAGAGCACTTGTCAGAACCATTGCCATGCTGTAGACAATCTCTGCCTAGGGAGATTGACCAGCACAACTATCACGGAACCACTTGATTATTCGAGAATAAATCACTTTTATTTTGGCATACACTGTCAACACCAGGGAGTTATATTGACAGAGCTGAGAGAGCTATTCTGGTCAATTCTCCCATGCAGACGTGCCATCCATGTGTGATAAGGCTGGAGAATAATCCCCCTGGAGAAGCAATGAACATTTTATTGATTGGGATGTTTCAAACTTGCGCAGGACAAAGCAATCTTCCATGTGGACAAGAGCAGACAAGACAAAACCGAGGGGCTGGGGGGGTTGCCATCTCCAATTTCTGTGTTTAGTTTAGAGAAGACATTTTGAACAGCACTAGCAAGTGGAGGGGCAGCAGGGGAAGATCTGTATCTGGCTCTGACTCTGCCAGAGGTGCTGTTGTATTTGCAACACTAGTGGTAGGAGGCCATTCAGAATCACAGAATGGCTTGAGTTGGAAGGGACCTTAAATATCATCTAGTTCCAACCCCCCTGCCATGGGTAGGGACATTTCCCACTATCAGGTTGCTCAAAGCCTCACCCAGCTGGGTCTTAAACACTTCCAGAATGATCTGGTCTTAAACATTTCCTTGAAACTCAAGACAAATGTGTGATGCTGATGCCACAGGTATGTGTTACAGGCCAGAGGGACCTCTGGAACCAACCCAATGTCCCACACCCAGGCTGATTGCTTTTATTTGTTTTCTTACCTGAGCAACGCTGTTTATGGGAAAAGTGCTGGGACAGGTGCTGGAAGGATGTGGATGGGAAGGGATGCAGGATAGGAAGTTTCCAATATATGAGTGCACTTCTAGCAGCAGGATGTGAGAGCAGAGCTGAGTAGTTTCATATCACCACTTTAGCTGCTTGGAAGAGGAACCAAGCTGGTGGAAAGGCCTTGAACTGGTCTGCTGAGGAGCAGCTGAGGGGCCTGGGATTGTTCAGCCTGGAGAAGAGGAGGCTGAGGGGAGGCCTCATTGCTCTCTACAGCTCTCTGAGAGGAGGTTGGAGTGAGGTGGGGGTTGGTCAGGTGCCAGGACAAGAGGAAATGGCCCCAAGTTGTGCCTGGGGAGGTTCAGGTTGGACATTAGGAGAAATTTCTTCCCAGCAAGGCTTCTCAGGCACTGTCCCAGGCTGCTCAGGGAGGTGGTGGAGTCCCCATCCCTGGAGCTGTTTAAAAGCTGCCTGGATGTGTTGCTGAGGGATGTGGTTCAGTGGCAATGGCTGAGCAGCAATAATGGATTGTGAGCTCTGGGTGAGTGTTGGACTGGATGATCTCAAAGGTCTTTTCCAACCTCTACAGTTCTATGTTTCTATGAATGCATGGCTAAGCTAGAGGGGACACCAGCTGGTCAATCCCAGCATATCAATAGTATCTTTCCCTGCCCTGAATCCAGCCCCTCTGCAGAGTCATGGTCTCTGCTGTTTCCATGGGTGTCCTGCATCCACCAGCTCTCATGCCCTGTGCATGCTGGGGCAAATACCATGCACTGCTGCCTCTCTCCTGGCTGCCTGGGCAGGCAGACAGAGCACGGATGTCAGTAAGGTGAAGAAGCAAAATTCACTTGAGCTTGCATGGGCTCTACCAAGCTGGTGCTCAGGGCATACCCAGAGCTCTCTGTCACCCTGTGGGGCACTTGGGCAGCCCAGAGCAAACACCCAGGCACCAGCTCTCTGTCCAGAGAGAATAGGACTCCCACCAGTGCCCAAGAGCTGGTTACAATGGAAGGGCTGTGAGGAAAAGTGACATCTTTTACTAAACCAGATGATGCAGCCGGGACTGGTGGATCAAGTGTGATTTCAGAGTCAAGAAAGGCACATGATGCCTAAAACGTTTTCCAGCTGTGACACCCGATCTGATGAAATACATCATTTCCCTCCTCACAACCCCTCTTATGCTTCTGTCCTTCACAACTGCTATGAGGGCAACTAACAGCACCGCCCTTGCCACCAACCCACCCCCACCCCTCAGTTGTGCCCTCTTCCAACTACTGGGCCCCAGGACAATGCAGCCCAAACATTTTGCAGCAGTTTCAGCTGAAATCAGAAGCCGGGGATGGTGCTGACCAATGGTTGACACCAAGCCACCTCCTCCACTACCACACAGAATCTGGCATTGATTTTATTTCATCCTGCCCAGCAGCTTGAATTCACAATATGACAGAATTTGGTGTTGAAAAGGCTCTTTTGTTATAAAGCATCATTAAGAAAAGGTGGAACCTTTTGGCATGCGAGCATGGGCAGATGGGTCTTTTATGTCCGGAAGGATGATTTGGGATGTGGGATAACT
Organism: Melanerpes formicivorus; assembly: GCF_026170545.1. Lineage (NCBI taxonomy): Eukaryota > Metazoa > Chordata > Aves > Piciformes > Picidae > Melanerpes > Melanerpes formicivorus. The sequence goes on from NW_027142410.1 coordinate 2,517,046, forward strand.
GAAAGTGCTCTGGCAGGAGAGTGTGTGCAGCTTTATACCAGCACCCAGGCTACCTTGGCAGCAGTTGGTTCCTGCACTGCTTGCCATGTCACAGGGCGTGCATGTGGAGCTGGGCACAGGCTGCACGTCAGGAAGGGAGTCGCTAAGGGCCTTGGCATTCTCCTGATTAAAGTTAACACCGCAGGAAGAGGAATAAGGCAGCTGCCACCTCCCTGTACTGTCCTCATGGGCTGCTTGCAGGCGTCTACCTCACTGAAGTCGTTGTCAGGAAGTTTTTATTAGCCTCCACAAAAAGGTGAACTTTATTCTGTAACCAAGGCTCAGGCAGCGCAGCTCAGACCCGTGCGCTGTCGCCGGCTGTGGACTAAATCCGGGTAAGGACATCACGCACTACACAGGTCTCAGATGCCACTCGGGACACCCATTGGAGATGGAGCCGCGGGTGCTGCTACCATGCACTGGGGCTGCTCCCAGTTGCCTCCTTCACGCCCCGGCGCTGCTCCCAGTTGCCTCCCTCACGCCCCGGCGCTGCTGCCCAGTGCCGCCGGTCACCACCCCGGGCTGCCACCACGCACTGCTCGCCGCGCCGCAGCACAGCGGCGCCCCCGCACGCCCTTCGCCGGCTCTGTCCATCCCAACGCGCCCCACTCGCCAGCCGGCCGCGCTGCCCGCCGCTCCCCCTGCCCGGGGCGGGGCGGTGGGGCCGAGCCCGGCCCTCCCCCGACATGGCGGCGCGGCCGAGCGGCCAGGGAGGCGCCGAGCGGCGCCCGCGGGGCGTGAATAAAGGGCGGCGGGCGGGGCCGCGACGCTCCGGGAAGCGCGGGGCCGGAGGCGGCGGGTGAGCGAACGAGCGAGCGAGCGGGGCCGGCGGCTGGTGAGCGGGGCTGGCGGCGGGAGGAGGGAGGCCGGAGCGGGCCGAACGGGGGCCGATGGCCGTCAGCTGACGGCCCCGCCGCCTGCCATGACCAGGGCGCAGCTGACGCGGACGGGGATCCTGCGGATGGCGCTGGGCGGCGGATCCGGCGACCCGCTGCTGCCGGCGGAGGGCGGCGGGGACCAGCAGGCGCCCTTCCTGCTGCGGGCCCTGCGCATCGCCCTGGTGGTCTGTCTCTACTGGTTCATCTCCATCGCCATGGTTTTCCTCAACAAGTACCTCCTGGACAGCCCTTCGTTGCGCCTCGATGCCCCTCTTTTTGTCACCTTCTTCCAGTGTGCCCTGACAGCCGTCCTCTGCCTGGGCCTCAGCCTGGGGGCGGCCTGCGGGTCCCCCTGTCCCAGCCTGCCCGCCCTGCGCCTCGACCTCAAGGTGTCCCGCAGCGTCCTGCCCCTCTCCGTTGTCTTCATCGGGATGGTCACCTCCAACAACCTCTGCCTCAAGCACGTTGGCGTGGCCTTCTACAATGTGGGGCGCTCCCTCACCACCGTCTTCAACGTGCTGCTCTCCTACGTACTCCTCAAGCAGACCACCTCCCTCTATGCCCTCCTGGCCTGTGGAGTCATCATAGGTGAGGGGGAGCGGGAGGGGACTGCACCCACCCCACGGCCAGGCAAACAAGCTCAAGAGAGAGGGAGCTGGGCTGGCATCCCCTTGGGAAGCCATTCTCCCTTGCCTGGCAGCTTCCTGGTGAGGTGGGGTCGCTCAGGGTTCATGCCTTGCTCTGCCTCTTGCAACCAGCTTCACATGGCTGGAGCACGTAGGTAAGTCGTTAAGAAGGGAAGTTCCTCTTACCTGGCCATGGCTCCCTCTTCCCTTTGAGCACGAAACCCTACTCTTTAAAGAAGTTTGACTGAACTTACCTTTTTTTTTTTTTCTTTGTGTTGTTCGCCCCCCCCCAAAAAAAAAGGTCATAAACCAGCAGGTGTCTTCCTTCTTGTTCTCGTTTGTTTGCTGATCATTATCTTTGTTAACAATAAAGGTATTTGTCAGCACCGTTGGGGCCTTACAGTGGAGCCACCCAATTCAGACAGGCTGAATTCGTGTGATGAAGGTTTAGCCGATCAAGCCAAGAGTAAAACACCACCGGAAGATCTGGTTGTGTGGTTAGGATGTAGGGCAGGGCATTGAGTGGCTTGACAGGAATTGCTTACAGGCCTTTCCTTCCAAAGGCATCGTTAATGCTGCCTTCCACTGGAGGGCCATTTAGAATGGTGAGGTGCTGGCTTCACTGCGGTTCCGGGTGGACATGTGTTCCCTTAGGTTAAAATGAGACAAGGGAATCTTCTCTTCATGGAAATCATGGCACCCAAGTGATGCAAGCAATTGCCTTCACCTAGTCTTGTGTTCTGGTGTTGCCCAGGACTATGGTATCTGACAGCCTTGCAGTGTTCCTCTTAAGATTGCCCACTTGGCTTGATCTCCTTGAGCTTAAAGCACTTCAGCTGCTTTTGCAGGCAACTTCCCAGACAACCTCCGACATGAAGCAGCTAATGAAGAGGCAGGTAGTACTCTTTCAAAAGCTCATCTCATTTCCCCTTTTGTTTTGCTTATGAGTTGGATGGGGAGAGGTCTCTCTTTCTGCCCTGGAGACAAAAATCCTGTAGCTCCTGTTTTGGAGGTGGTTAAAGAGTTTAACATATTGAAGATACTCCACTCAGTTTCTGTCTTGGGATCTTTTGGTGTGTTTTTTGTTCTGATCAAGCATCTCAGTATTGCATCAATATCTTTACCATCTTTCCATCTTCTTCTCTGACCTGTCTTTCTCTTCCTGTTAACAGTGCAGCAAAACTTTGGAGGCTTTTTTTTGTTTCTTTTAACCTTGAGGAATATTTCTGGCTACCTGTGTGTCAGTCTGCTGCCTTTTCAATTAAAGGAAAAAGAAATTAGAAATCATCTGATCTCCTGAAAATGATGCATGCCCAGAGCAGCCTGAACTTCAGTTCATGGCCCCGTGGAATAACAGTTTCTAAACTCGTGCTGCCTGCTCAGTGTGGGAATAGTCTGAGATTGAAAGATAGCACAGTCAATTACCTGCCCTCCCAAAATAAATCTTCCCAGGACACTAGTCATGCCGCTCTGGGGGTTCACTTAATCGGAAGGGGAAGCCCTTAAGCCTGTCTCTGCTTGTGGTTGTGGTTGCTCATTTTAAGGCAGATGATGAATTGCTGACTGTTAGGTTTTGAGTCCTTCAGCAGTTGTTCATGTGATGCCTGATTTCTTTGGTTGCAGGTGGCTTCTGGCTGGGTGTTGACCAGGAAGGAGCAGAGGGCACTCTGTCATGGACAGGTATATTCTTCGGGATCTTGGCGAGCCTGTGTGTCTCGCTCAATGCCATCTACACCAAGAAGGTGCTGCCCGTGGTGGATGGTAGCATCTGGCGCCTCACTTTCTACAACAATGTCAACGCTTGTGTCCTGTTCTTTCCACTGATGCTGCTGCTGGGCGAGTTCCACACCCTCTACCACTTTGACAAGCTGGGCAACCTCGGGTTTTGGGGTATGATGACCTTAGGGGGAGTGTTTGGCTTTGCCATTGGGTACGTGACTGGACTTCAGATAAAGTTCACCAGCCCGCTCACTCACAACGTGTCTGGGACAGCCAAGGCCTGTGCCCAAACAGTGCTGGCTGTTATCTACTTTGAGGAGGCAAAGAGCTTCTTGTGGTGGACGAGTAACTTGATGGTTCTGGGAGGCTCCTTTGCCTACACGTGGGTGAAAGGGCTGGAGATGAGAAAGGTGCAAGAGGATCCTAACATCAAAAGCGGCGAAAGAAATGAGACTGGTGTGTAGGCGGCTCCTGCGCCTCTGTTTCTGTGCCCAGGGGGTTAACCTTTGGTGGTCCTTTCCTCCTGGTGAGAAGAGCAAGGAGCAGGAAAATGATTCACCTGCAAAGTGTATGGGGAACTGTGTCAGGAACCAGAGCCAGAGCCCTGGCTGGGTCATGTTTCACCCGTGGGATCCCGCGCTGTTTTGGAGCTGGGGAGCGTGTGTGCTGTAGAGGGCATTTGGGGGTTTTGTGAACATTTTTTAAATGGATGTCACTGTTGACTTAATCTGGGCAGTGTGCATCTCTGAGGGTGTGTGCTCGCAGGGAACAAAGGCTGGGAGGGGAGGTTTGTGTAGTTAGGGATCTAGGGTTAACTGAATGAATGTGGTCTGAAGTTGCAAAATGCTGAACCCTCCCCACCTAGGGAAGTGGCAGGTAGCCAGGCTGTCAAGGATAGGCTCCAGGAAACTGCTCTGCTGTAAAAGGGCTGGCAACAGCTGTTCTTCCTGCTACCCTGTTGGGGGGCAAAGAAAGGGCAAGTCCTTCCCTTCAGGTTCTGTACAAGTCTAAGCAGCAGCAGTGCCTCCAAATCTTCTTTCCAGTGAGTCAGATTGATCCTGCTGAGGTTTCTCCTGTATTTTTCTCCACCTGATTTCTTAGTTCAGGAAATCATCCTAAGAATCAAAGGTGAAACATCTCATTCCCTCTGCACTGTGTGCCATGAAAGAGAGTTTGCTCTCAAAGGACCTTTATTGAGGGGGAGTGAGCTTTGACACTGCCTCTGTCAGTGACAGGTGGGAGGGGAAAAGTTACTCTGAAGCACTTCTTTCTGAAGGGTGGAAATCCCAGTTCATAAGGTTTGCAACACTTGTTCTCTTTACCCTCTGTAGGGGGTAGTTTTGTGTTTAAAAATGGTTCTGTCACTAATTAGCCTCATTTTGGGGCCCTTTTCCCCATACCTACGTTCTATCTGCTTTGGTGTTTGCAGTTTTCCTTCTGGCTTGTTCCTTACAAACACACACCCATGGCCAGCTCAGTGAATCCTTAACACCCCCCACCCCCCAAAAAATCTTAGTTTTGGTCAGCTGCATCAATCCCTTTGTTTGAAACTTGCAGCTGAACAATTAGCTCTGCAGAATCTTCTGCCCTTTCCTTCCCCCCCAAACTCTGATCACATGCAAGTGCCACCTGAGGTTACTCTGCTGCAGCTTGTGATCCCAAGGTTCAGCAGCAACATCCTATAGTTAGCTGTGATGTTGCCCTTTGTATTTATAGGGTTATTTGTAGAGGAGTTCTGGGCAGCTGATGTGACTGCCCTGTGGATCCAACATGTTGTACCATGCCTGGTGTGTGATTTTTTTGGTCAGTCCTACAGAAGGACACTCCACTTCTGTTCAGAATGTGTTCCTGTCTAATGTGAGGGGTGCTCTTGCCTCAGGTTTCATGACTGCAGTTACCTTGTCATGAATCTCATGAGGTTCAACAAGGCCAAATGCAAGATCCTGCTTTTGGGTTGGGGCAGTCCCTGGTATGAATAAAGGCTGGAGGATGAAGTTGTTTGGAGTAGCCCTTTGGAGAAGGATTTGGTGGTACTGGTGGATGAAAAGCTGGACATGAGCTGGCAATGTGTGGTCACAGCCCAGAAGGCCAGTTGTATCCTGGGCCGTACCAAAAGCAGCACAGCCAGCAGGTCAAGGGAGGTGGTTCTGCTGCTCTGCTTCCATTCACTCTGGTAAACCCCACCTAGAGTGTGTGCAGCTCTGGAGTCCTCAGCACTGGGAAGACATGGACCTGTTGGAGCAGGCCAGGGGAAAGCCGCAAGGATGATCAGAGGGCTGGAACACTTCTGCTTATGAGAAGAGGTGAGAGGGTTGGGGTTGTTCAACCTGGAGTAGGCTCCAGTGAGACATGACCTTTCAGTACTGAAAGTGGGCCTTTAAGAAAGATGGGGAGAGATTCAGAGATTTTTTTTTTATCAGGGCCTGTTGTGACAGGAGTAGACAGGACAAGGAGTGATGGTTTAAAAGGGGAGATTTAGGCTAGATGGAAGAAAACAATTTTTTATGCTGAGGGTGGTGAAACACAGACCAAGGCTGTCTGGAGAGGTGGTAGAAGCCCCATCACTGAAACCAGTCCAGGTCAGGTTGGACTGGACTCTGAGCAATCTCATGTAGCTGAAGTCATCCTTGCTCACTGCTTTAGATGAGCTTTAACGGTCCCTTCCAACCCAGCTCATTCTGTAACTCTGGGTGCAGGCTGCCGTTTGGGATCCTTTGAATTGTTTGGGGTTTTATTCTGATGGGAATAGAGGGTTTTTACGGTTGCGTATACTGACTTGTAACCTGCTGAATAAAGTCGGGGTTGCTGTCTGGATCCAGTGAGGGGTGGAAGCAACGGTAGCAGCGTGTTCTCGCCACGGCGGGGCGGCAGGAACACGACCTCGAGCATGCCCCTCTGCGGCCAGCTCTGGGTGCGGCCGCTAGGGGGTGGCAGAGGGCCCCATGAGCTCCGCCCCACCGTCGCCCACTCGCGATGATTGGCAGCAGTGGCGTCCGCCAGTCACCGCGGCGGGGTGGGGCGGGCGCGGGGGCCGCGGCTGCAGTTGGCGGCGGCGATGGCGGCGGCCGCCGCGGGCCCCGGGGCTCCAGGCCCGGCACTCTGCCGCTCGGTGCATTGGTTCCGCCGCGGCCTGCGCCTCCACGACAACCCGGCGCTGCAGGAAGCGCTGCGGGACGCTGCGTCCCTCCGTTGCATCTACATCCTGGATCCCTGGTTCGCCGCTTCCTCCGCCGTGGGCATCAACCGCTGGCGGTGAGTTGGGCTGAGGAGGCGCCGGGCCCTCAGGCCGCCGGTGGGTCTTCGGGGGTCGGGAGGTGCCGGATGTGGGTAGGGCCGGCGGGCCCGGCAGCGGGGAGGGCTCCCGCAGCAACCGGAGCGCCCTTCGGCGCGGGCAGGCCGCGGCGGCGGCGGGAGCGGCAGGCGCTCCGCGTCCGGCCCGGTCCACGTCTCGCTGCGCCGGTCCGCTCCTCGCGCTTGGCCTCGCCACGGTTTTCACAGCGGTGCTGCCCGACCGTGTGGGAGGGTGTCTTCAACTTTATGTAATGTCATTAGGCTGTCTCCTCGTAAGCAGGGCGGACGTGCGAGGGCAGCAGCCGCTGGACGTTTAGCTTCCCCCGGCACTTACAGACGAGCGCCAAGAATGCTCGGACCCGCAGGACTGCACCACGCCTTCCCGCTGCCCTTTGGCTGCGGAGTGCGCCTGGGCATGTGCACAGCCTGCCTTCCTCCCATCCCTCAAATTGCCATAGGGGTACGCCTTGGCTGCTGCTAGGAAGGTGGAGATGAAGCTGTTTGGGCTTTTTCCACTGTCTGCAAAGGGAAAAATATATGACATGAGTCATGTCTGTACAGAGAGCGAGACCTTATGTACCAGTAGCTACTAACATTACATAACCTTATTGTGTCACGTCTCAGCTGCCTCAACGTTTGGAAACCCAATCCAGGTAGGGATTCCCTTCTGTGAGGCTCCCCTGCGGAACGGCTCTTCCTCTGCCCTCGCACCACCCCATCACGGGGAGTGCACAGGACAGCCACTCGCTAAAAATCCTTTAAGTGCTCTTGGACATGTCACGTGGCTCCGTGGTAAGGACCTGTAGTTGTAAAGGATTGCCTCAGCTGCGTGCCTCAGCTTCATCTCCGGGATAGCGTGGGTGATTCCTAAGCATTTCTAGAACCTCCATCAGGGGATGGCTTCAAAATTGTGAATGTGAGGAAATGACCATGCTGTTCAAATTGCAGAAACGTGTGGGGATTCTGCTACAGCTCAATATCTTCCTAGCCTGAAGTGATCCTTCCATAGACCAGTCTTACTACAGGCAGCAGCAGCAGACTGACATGCCTTTCACGTGCAGCTGCTGTTGCTAACTGCCCTCATTTGGAAGAACCAAAGCAGTGCCCCCAAAAGATTAATTCCTGATCCATTTAATCCTTGGTTTGTTTCCACCAACATTGTGGAGGGAGGGAAGTAGGTAGTGGTTTTATTTACGTTGTAGTCATGGAATATATGAGCAAGTGAAATTTGAAAAACCAGTATTTTCCTGGAGGTGTGTGCCTGCTGCAGATGTCAGAGATTAGCTCTGCTGGCTGGTAGGCAAAAATGTATTAGCAAGTTGCTTCTATTTACCAGAGTTCCCTTAGTTCCCATGAGGAATCTTGGCTTTGTTTTGCTAGTATTCCCCCCGCCATGGAATTACTTTTATTCAGAGTTCTGTGCTCCAAAAGCAAAAGTTTGTGTTTTCCCTGGCTCTCAGGAATGTATCATGCTGAAAATCCCATTGTCAGTTAACTGCACAGCATATGTGAGCCACATAGGACTAACCTTTGTTTATTTTTTGTCACTCTTTGCAAAGCTGATATTCTTGTTTCATGGATGAAGAGCGGGCTGGGGGCAGGGGAGTGGTCTGCTTAGATTGCCCAGATCTGGTTCTGGGTCTTCTGTACTGTAACGTTGGGCCTTTCCTTCCACAAACCTGGAGTCCCTTTCTCCTTCAGGAAGCACAGAGTGAGCTTTATCAGAGCTTGTGAGCAGTGCAGCTGGGGAGAGAGGAGTTGCCACCACTTTGCAGGGCACTGGCAGCTCAGCTGTCACGGTCTGTGTGTGGCCTTAAGGGAACTGATGCAGATACTCATGTCTCGCAGGTCACGCTGCTGTGGGCGCACAGGAGGGAGGGCGAGGCAAAGCCTGGCAAGTTCACTCACAAAGGGTTGTAAGGTTGCTGGCAGTGCCATGTGCTGCCACAGAGATTAAAGCTTTAAGGCTGGTGCCTTCTGCAAAGCTAGACAGGAGGAGGTGGGGTTACAGTGTGGATAGGGTGACATGCATGTGTGGAAAGCAAGGATGATATGTTTTATAGCGTAGTGGGTAATTAGTAAGACACTCCATTAAACACAAAAAGCACTTCTCTCTACAACTACCTGAAGGCTCTCTACAACTACCTGAAGGGGGGTTGTAAACAGGCAGAGGTTGGTCTCTTCTCCCAGGCAGCCAGCACCAGAACAAGAGGACACAGTCTCAGGCTGCGCCAGGGGAAGTTCAGGCTGGAGGTCAGGAGGAAGTTTTACACAGAGAGAGTGATTGCCCATTGGAATGGGCTGCCTGGGGAGGTGGTGGAGTCACCATCACTGGAGGTGTTCAGGAGGAGACTTGACAGGGTGCTTGGTTACATGGGTTAGTTGATTAGGTGGTGTTGGGTGATAGGTTGGACGTGATGATCTTGAAGGTCTCTTCCAACCTGGTTTATTCTATTCTAAATGCTTTTTTTACAGCTCTGGGGTGAGAGAGAATAAGCAAATGTCCTGGCATGCTCTCATCTTTGTGTCTTCATGGTGGAAGATAAATTGCAGTTCTGTTTGCAGCTCTCCTAAGTACAGATAATTCTTGCCTTGGGAGAACTGGGTGCTCAGTCTTGTGCTGCTGATGAGCTGGGAGTGTACAATCCTTTGCTGTCACATTGCCTGTGTGTAGCCAGAACTGTAAAACTTGCATGGTTCTTGTAGTAATTCATTACTTTCCTTGGAGTAGCATCTTTCTACTTCACATGCTAAATCCTTCCTGCCTCAGAACCCATGCAAGAATATACTGTAGGGAATTAGAAGGTTTATGCTTTTCTCCAAGTAGTAATCTGGAGAGAACAGCTGGCAGGGAAATCCTACCAGATCTGAGAGAGAGCATGGGAAGGAGGTTGCAGGAAGAAGAAAATCCTGGAAACCTTGGATGTGGACAAGGCAGACATGCACATGAATAGCTGGAAGCTGCCTGGTGTTGCAGTCTCAGCAGTTGGTAGACCGATCAGGCATGACTATGAACTCTTGTTTTCTGCTTCTTGTCCTGCCTTTCAGTTTGATTTGGTGATGCAGGCTTGCTGGAGTTCCATGTAAATTCTCCCTGTTTGTCTTTTAGCTGCAGCTGGACTGACTGACACTAACTGCTGCTGTTTCTTCTCCGCAGATTCCTGCTCCAGTCTCTGGAAGACCTGGACAACAGTCTAAGGAAACTCAACTCTCGCTTGTTTGTCGTGCGAGGGCAGCCAACAGATGTCTTCCCAAGACTCTTTAAAGTAAGAGAATGATCCTCTGGAGCCTAGTGTAGAAAAACTGATTCCCTGCTGCTCTCCTTGTTCTCCCTCCCTACTGGTTTGCTAGGCAGAGGTCTCCTCGACTTCTCTTTAATTCTTCACAATAACAAACTCTTCTCTTTAATTACAGCTAGCAACCTGCTACCTCTAAGGGACAGTTTGGGAGCCAGAACTCAAACTTGGAAAGAAATTCAGTAGTAGGGTGTAACCTAGTACCAAGGTGATTGAGCTTCTCTTGTTGGATGGTGGTCTTTGCCTTTGTTTCTCTTGAGTCACATCCCACAGGGCTGCACTGGCATACACTGACTCCTCTGTGTTTGAGAGCTTCTTCCCTACTGGGCATTTTCTTCCTGCAGCTTTTACTTGGAAAGTAAAGGCTGCTATGTCTGTGCACCTTTACAGTCCTCTGAAAAAGCATATTAATCTCTGTCTGCATGGCAAACAGGGCTTTGTGTTAAAATCTCAAAATTCAGAAGCTTTTATGTTAGCTGACCTTCCTTTTCTTCTGCTGCTGAAGGCTGCAGTTCAGCTAGCCCAGCAGCAGAATACAGCTTGGGCCCAAGCTTCCTGCTGATGTACTATTTAGGATGGTGGAACAGGCAGTGACCTCAGTGGTCGATGATGGATTAGTGGGATATATTTCCACACTGATATGCCAGTGCTGCAGACTGTGAGAGAGACAGAGTTGGCAAGAGCATCTCCTTGAAAATCAGGGTTCCTCAAGCAGTATCATTCTTCTCTGTCCTGCTCCAAGATTGCATTTCCTGTTGTCTTTGAAGCTTTTTAGTAGTGTGCTTGCTGGAGTGACAAAGCTAAAGGAAAGAAAACACAGGTCACACTAGCCTTACAAGTTGGTTTCATATTATCATAGTATCAGTCAGGGTTGGAAGGGACCACAAGGATCAGCTAGTTCCAACCCCCCTGCCATGGGCAGGGACACCCCACACTAGATCAGGCTGCCCAGAGCCTCATCCAGCCTGCTCTTAAACACCTCCAGGGACAGGGCCTCAACCACCTCCCTGGACAACCCATTCCAGGGCTTCACCACTCTCATGGTGAAGAAGTTTTGTCAGGTGGATGGTACCTTACATATGGTCAGCAGAACTAGTGTCCCCAGAGCTGCTGAGAAGGAGAGGTAAACTTGATTCTGTACCCTCCTGCTCTAAATGGTTCTGATGTGTGTTTTCTGAAGGAGCAGTGGGGAGGGGAATTGAACTGTGCAGGTCAGACAGAACACCGATGGTTATTTTGGCTTCTGTTACCTTAACACGTGACACAAACTATGTGCTGCTTTTAGCCTTTTCAGAGTCTGGGTTGTTGTTATCTTTTGATCTGCAAATAAGTTGTGGCTCGTTCATGCCCTCCTTATCTTAGTTCAAGGTGTTCACAGGCTAATTAAAACTTTGTAGGAGAAAAACGCTCACTTTGGTCAAAGAACAAGAAGTAGCTGGCAGAGTCTGAGGTTTGAAGAGCTGGTTCTGGAATCAGCCAGACCTGTTTTTAGCCTGGCCAGGTGAGTTGATGAATATCTTAGATGTGCTGTAGCAGAGCTGAGAAGAATATCTATGGGGATTTATGCTGTCACGTGGTAAATGTATGGCTTTCATGGGAACTCAGGTTTCTCTGGAGCTGCTGCACTGAGCAGTGCATTAGCAGCAGCACATGCCTTGCTCTCAGCTGTTGTGGAGAGCAGAGTTATATGTGGTAATGCCATGCTCAGACCTAATAGAATTTCTATTCTTGCTTCCAGTAGCTGAGCAAAGACACTATTAATGCATGAGCACCCTGAGAAGACGTGTGCTTGTTAGCTCTGTGTGAACCTTTAGCCGAGGTTTTTGTCCCCCTTACTCTGGACAAACATCTGTAATTGTACCTCTTCCTTCAGAGAAAAGTGTGTCATTTGTTCACAATCCCTTTGGGGTGGGTTTTTTTCCCCTAAGGTTTTTCTTTGCTGTAGGTTAGATGCTAAGAGACAAGTTAGTCATCTGTTTTGTGGTTGGTTGTACTCTGCTTCCCCTGTGCTGCTGTAGCACATGGAGTGTTTGGCTTCTTAAAACTTTAGGGAATGCCTGATTTAGAAGTTTAATACTCTTACTAAAATCTCTGAGGGTTTTATTCCATTCCTTCATTTCAAGACATGTTTCTTCAGGACCAAAGCCACCTTCTCCAAAGCTTCCAGCTGATAGCTGCCTTATAAAAGAAATAAAAGTTTAGTATCATAGTATCAGTCAGGGTTGGAAGGGACCATGAGGATCATCTAGTTCCAACCCCCCTGCCATGGGCAGGGACACCCCACACTAGATCAGGCTGGCCAGAGCCTCATCTTAAATCACATGGGAGCAGGACTGGAACATGTCTGTCTGACCCCTGCCCTGAGTTGTGGATGCTGTCATGTTCTTAGTTTGAAAAAGGAGTGGAGGACCACTCAGAGATGCACATTCAGTGGTACATAACTGCTTCAATTCTCTCTCCTTTCCAATATTAATTTTAGTGTCAAATCTGAAAGCTTAGAAAAGAAAGGGACTTGTACAGGAGTTTTCTGCTTCTAAATCCGAGGTGACCTAATTGTGGCCTCCCAGTATCTGAAGGGGGCCTACAGGAAGGCTGGGGAAGGACTTCTCAGGATATCAGGGAGTGATAGGACTAGGGGGAATGGAATGAAGCTGGAGGTGGGGAGATTCAGGCTAGATGTGAGGAGGAGGTTCTTCACCATGAGAGTGGTGAGACCCTGGAATGGGTTGTCCAGGGAGGTGGTCGAGGCCCCGTCCCTGGGGGTGTTTAAGAGCAGGCTGGATGAGGCTCTGGCCAGCCTGATGTAGTGTGGGGTGTCCCTGCCCATGGCAGGGGGGTTGGAACTAGATGATCCTTGTGGCCCCTTCCAACCCTGAATGAAACTATGAAACTATGAAATTCCCTTCCCCCACTATGTTTCAATGGCCTTTAGCAAACTAATTGCATCAGGTCTTTGACCTTCATTACTGTTGCTGAGGTGAAAGACAGTCCTGTGTACGTAGAGGTGACTCAGGCTCTCTTACTTGGAGAATGTGGCTCATATCTTGGTTGTGTGAGGGAGTTTTTAAGTGTCTTCGTAGGTTTCTGGCAGTGTTGGACTGAAGTATTTGCTAAACAAATCTGTGGGCTGCTGCTCTGCTTGATGGATGTCTCAGGAGGGTCGCTGTGGAAACCATTAAACCTCTTCTCATAAGATTCGTTTCCTGAGAAAAACTAGGCCATAGTCTGAGAGCAAACTGTGCTCAGGAAAAGCCTGGAAGAGGCTGAATGCTATTTTATAAGGCCTATTCCATGTAAGCTGTGAAGGGTCTCTTAAAGGTGTGAAGATACAGAATAGGTGCATGGCTGTAGTAGGGTAAAATAACTCCTCATAAACAGGGCCTTTAATTCAAATCTGTGTTGCAGTATCACACTCTGCTGTGCTGACCAGAAGGGTTCACTCTGTTGCCATCCTTTGTGCTGCATTTTCTTCCTGCTTGGGTTGGACATAGGTTCTCTGTTATGGGATGGCTTTAAAGAGACATTGGGGAAAGTGGAGAGTGTGTTAGTTTTGCTTCATGATAGTCTTGGTGCAAAAATACAGGGTTTTGAGCAGAACTTGTATTGAAGGAGTTCTCTGAAAAGCTGGCACGGGATGGCAGGGTTATATTTGGCCAGCATGTGCAACAAAACAAGGTAAGGTTAGCCTTGGGGACTGAGCTGTAACCTAAGGACATTAATAGAGAAGAACTCAAATCTCCTCTCCTGTATTTGAAACCTGACATGTGGTATCTGCATCAAGATGTGGTGTTTGCTAGAGCTGATAGCATGGGTGATTGTTGGGTTCCTCACAGGAACCCTCTCTTAGCTTCCAGGGCTTAGCACTGCCAGGAATTCAGAAACCTGGGTTCATGATGGTGCTGGTTAGAAAGCCTTCTGTTTGACAGCTGTGTGTGTTGTGTTTCTTGCAGGAATGGGGAGTCACTCGTCTCACCTTCGAATACGACTCGGAGCCCTTCGGTAAGGAGAGAGATGCAGCTATCGTCAAACTGGCCAAGGAGGCTGGTGTGGAGGTGGTGATAGAGAACTCCCACACCCTCTATGACCTGGACAGGTATGGGGAGAGCAAGGGCAGAGGTGCTGCCTGGGCTAGGCTGGGATTATTGTCATGTCTGGGAGGACTTCAGTCTGGCCTGTGACGCTGTTCACTGCATGTTGATTGCTGTGATCCCATCTGAGCCTGGAAGGTGTCAAGAGGATTACTCTGCGTGGTCACATTTTTGATCAGGGAGCGTCAAAGTGCCAACAGTGACGTGGATGTACAGAAAGAAAGGGGCTGCCTCAAGCTTATTAAACCCTCTACTTGACAGTCATCTGAGTTACTCAGCTGTGTCCTATTGATTGCTCTCCTTGAGCATGTCCTCACTGCCTGGACTGCTTTCTTTGCCTCGTTGTAATAAAGGTGGTTGAGCTGTTATCTCAAACAGGTTATGAAGGCAGGGCTTTTAATTGATGGATGTGCCAGGACAGCTGGAAGAAGTAGAACAGGTAGACTGGGGCTAACTTAATGCTTTGTCTTTGTTGTGTGTTTGCTATGGGGGAGCCTTGCTTTTATGTTGAGTTCATTTATGTATAATCTCCAAATACATACATGATCTCCTTAAACAGTGGAGACAGTCTTTCAGCTAAGACTCTTTAAGGTGTGCTTGCTTGACTTTCACCCATGTTTCAGTGCTATTCTTAAAAGTTGCTTGCTGCCTTTTTAGTTTGGTTGACTTGTGCCAGTAATGCTGAATGTAGATTTCCTCCTATAAATCTTTGGCATCCATAATTTCCTGTGAGAGGGAGCTGTGCAGTTAGCACATGCTGCGTGGAAGTGTTTGTTTCTGGAGTGAAGGGGATTCTTCCTGAACTTTGTCTGGTGAGCAGATACTGCTTTCTGATTTCTACATTAGAAGAGACTGTGAATGCTTCTTACATCCTCACCCCTTCACTGTTGGTGCCCCTCACTTCTTCCCTTGTGTCATCTTTGTCTCCTCCAAGGTGAAGAATCCTACTTTATATCAGTTTTCAGGTGGACTCTGTTCCCTATCTCTTTGTAAGTTTTGTCATCCTCCTTTATGCTTCTGGGTATTTCTGGAGATAGAGAGCAGTGGTGAAGACTGTAGCTAGTGTTCAAAATGTAGGAGCAAGGTGGATATTTGTAGTGCTGTGCTGTTTCCTGTCTCCTCCTAACAGTCACTGGCATTCTTTTTGCTTTTTCTCAGCACTGCTGAACGCTCAACCGGTGTCTCAGGGCTTCCTTCCAGAATGGTCATAGCTATTCATGAGGCTGCTACTATATAAGTAGAAGACTGCATAGCCATGCATACAGAGAAACAACATGACCAACACTGCATTTCATTTGATATTTTTGTCAGCTGGCCTTGTGGTGTGTAGGGAAATTGTAAAGTTGCCTTTCATCTTTAGTGATCCAAGATAGCTTATTGCGTCAGTGAACTTAATCATCATGTTCTTTCCACCCCCCCCCCCCCCTTTCTCAGATATTTTATGAATAATTTTTAGCAGCATAAGCCCTAGCTCAGCTCTGTGTAGGCTCTCTCCTACCTCAGGAAAAAAGGATTCCTGCTCAGTCCTGTATCTCTACAGATCTTTCTGTCTGCAGGGTCCTTTTCCTTTATCCCGGTTTGTCATGGTCTCTTTGAAAATTTCCAGTGAGGGGTCTGGTCAGATGGATTCTGAAATCCAGGTAGAGTATATCAAATGAATCTCCCCTGCCCCAGGCTCAAATGTCACTAATAGATTTTGAGGCTCAACTTCTCTTTAGCAAGGCCAAATTAACCCTGCAGCATGTTGCATATACTCCGGCATGCACTGATTCCCTTCCTGTTTTCTGTCTGTCTGCGTAATGCACACATCAGACTCTATTCTGTCATCCCTCTCATGCTCTTGAAAGGCTTTTTACATCTGGAGTACTATTTGCCTTTTCCCCCTCAATGGTATGCAGATGGCTTTAAGGCAAGCATTACGTGCAGCAGCTGTTAGTTTGGGTATTCCTTGATGTCCTTCAGAATGAATGCTTGCTGGTCCTGTCAAGCTGTCGCTGTTCAAGCATAGCTTTGTTCTATGGCATTTCTTCCTGACCTTCCAGTCTGTGACATCCAAGGATAGATTTCTTTACAAAGATTAAGAGCTGTGCCCTGTCCAGATACCTCCACAGTGAATGCATTTGTATAAAGATAAATGCAGGGGAGGGGGGGGGGGTTGCTGTGCTGTTACAGTCTGGTTGGTTGGGTTTTTTTTAGTGACTTGATCACCTCTTGGCCTTATAAATATCCTGGAATGCCTGTGAGGAGATTTATTTTTATCCTTTTATACTACCCAACACTTTTTTAATGTTTTTTGTTGTTGTTTTTTCTTAATTTAAGATTTCTCAATGTTTGATTTGGGTTGGGAGGTGCAAGGAGGCTGCTTTTGTGGCTTGCAGTTTAACCTGCCAAAGTTTGGGGGGATTGTATCTTCATTTGGCCTCCATTTTTCTGAAGGATTTTGCCTTCTGTTATCTTTACTCCTCCTTAATTGCTGTGACTCTTCTGATCCTCCTGAAATATTTTGTTGATGGTTTATGTGCAATGGTTGAATTACTTTTTTCTCCCCAATCTAATCTTCACATCATTTCTGAGTTGCCTGTCGGGGTCTTGTGTCTCAGATTGTTCTTTTTGCCTAGCATGCTTCCTTATTTGTATGCCTTACTTTTACTCATGAGCCAGCAGTGTACCCAGGTGGCCAAGAAGGCCAAGGGCATCCTGGCCTGCATCAGGAACAGTGTGGCCAGCAGGAGCAGGGAAGTCATTGTGCCCTGTACTCTGCATTGATTAGGCCACACCTTGAGTCCTGTGTCCAGTTCTGGGCCACTCAGTTTAGGAAGGACATTGAGACACTTGAACGTGTCTCAATGAACGGGAGAGGCCTTGAGCACAGCCCTGTGAGGAGAGGCTGAGGGAGCTGGGATTGTTTAGCCTGGAGAAGAGGAGGCTCGAGGGAGACCACATTGCTGTCTACAACTACCTGAAGGGTGGTTGTAGCCAGGAAGGGGTTGGTCTCTTCTCCCAGGCAACCAGCACCAGAACAAGAGGACACAGTCTCAAGCTGCGCCAGGGGAAGTTTAGGCTGGAGGTGAGGAGAAAGTTCTTCATTGAGAGTCGTTCGCCATTGGGATGTGCTGCCCAGGGAGGTGGTGGAGTCACCATCCCTGGAGGTGTTCAAGAGGGAATTGGACGTGGCACTTGGTGCCATGGTCTAGTCATGAGGTCTGTGGTGACAGGTTGGACTTGATGATCTTTGAGGTCTCTTCCAACCTTGGTGATACTATGATACTGTAAAGCATTTCTGGTCCTGGAAGGATGTTAAACTGACATGTGCTGAAGTCACAGGGCAGGCAAGTAATAACTAGCACTTTCAGCTGTAACTCAGCACTGCCTAAGACCAAATCCTGAGTTGCTTTTCCTCTGTGGGCTCTTGATTAATTATTCCGTGGAGCAGTCATTTATGGCAGCTAGAAAATTGGGTTTTGGCAAGCAGCAGGGTGTGACAGCTACCCAGTCTGTGTGGAGGCAGCTGAAGGCTCCAGTTACTCTGACATTTCCTGGTTCTTGGCATCTCTGAGATTTCTCAGCAGGTGGTAATACAGTTCTAATACTGTGTTTTCTCCTGGAAGCCTCTCTCAGTGTATTTCCCTCCAGTCCTGTTAGCCAGCCTTTTAACTCATGGTATGTGTTGTCCCTCTGCTCACTCTGTGGGGTTTTTTTTTTCCCTACATAATTAGTAACCTGGTGGTAGCATCCTACTTCTCATCTTTCTTTAATCAAGTTTCTGGCAAGATTGTCAGGCTTGGTTTCAAACAATTCAGACTGATCTTGTACTTTCACATAAATTATTCCAGCAGTCCTTCTCTTGTCCCCTTCAGTGTGTTCCTGGTAACCACCTCCACCAACTCCCTTTAAGCATTTGCAAAGAGCCTGTTCGGTTAACTTGTGAATGTGACCAGTTTCACCCAGAAGGAAGATTACAGTATGCTCCTTGTTGGCGCTGCCAGCATAGCCCTGTGATTATCAGAGCATCTTTTGCTTCCCTTCTCCCAAAACAAGGAGAGGGCTTTAGAAAATCAACCTCTGTGCTGAAAAGCTCCTGGGAAAGTCGAGGAGCTCCCAGTTAAGATTAGCAATGTTCAGATTGTAGGAAAGGTAATCTCTTGGGTATCAGCTTAGCCTGCTCAAAGCCTTTACTTGACAATTATGCTGTCTGACAACTTCCAGCTGACAAGTTGTTTTGTCCCTTCTCTGGATCTGCCTGTTTTCTCCTCCTTAGGATCTAAATCCTCTGTAGTCTGTTTGCTGATGGTCAGCATTGTGGTTTCCATAATCAAAGGCAGGTCTGCATTATGCAGGAGGAAAGAACATGGTGAGCTTGTATGTTTGGAGCATGCATCAGGAGCAGCTTTACCTCAAATATTCTAGCCTAAGGCTGAAATGATAATGAAATGTGTTTCAGTAGGCGCACACAGTAACTTAAAGGAACCAAGCACTGGGGAAGCATGCCATACCTTGGTGGTTCTGCACTTCACCATTACACTATGCCAGAGAAGTGGTTTATTTCCATCTAAGAAGGTTAAGTCAAACTTCTGCCTGCCAGATCTTATTAGCCTTATCTGATTTGCATGGTTCTCTGGTATCAAGTGTTTGGTTGGTTTTCCCTGTGCTGATACTTAGCCTGTCATCAAGTCACTTCTTCACCTTTCATCTGCCATCAAGTCACTTTATCTATCATCTGCTCATGTGTGCCATTCTGCAGAAGTCAAATTGCTTGTCCTGAGTCTGTTGTGTGGAACATCTTTTAGCTGTCTCTCCCCCTCCTCTTTGAATCTGTAGAAGTGTGCCTTGTCTTACATACACGTAGCCCAACACGAGTTCTCTCAAGGGAGGATTCAGCTCAGAGCAATTGCATAAGCTGGCAAGTAACTCACTGGTCTGTGTGAATTGGTGGTGGGGTGCGTTGCTGAGCAGCCTGCTTGCAGAGTGCTGGCAGCCAGCTCTTCCTCACACAAGGAAGCAGGGGGGAGCACATTCAGTCCCTTGCCAGAACCAGGCCACCATTTGCAAGCAAGCTGAGATGTCAGGTTTGTGAGGCAAGCAGCTTTCCCCGGCCCGGTAGCCATCCCGCTGGGGCACTGCTGTGGAGATGTGAGTCAGAAGCTGACACCTGTAAGGGTGTGCATCTGAAGCCTGCAGGCACTCTGACTGTAGGATACCTGAGAATCTTAGCAGCTCCAGAAGTGCCTTCACGTTTTGCTTGCCTGCTTTCTTGAGGTAAAGTGTGACTGACTGTACTGACTAACAAAAGACCCTCAGAGCTTCTGCCATCAATGTACTTCTGTCAGCTGGTGCTGGGCAGTATATTGCTGGTCTGGCAGCACTGCCATTTTCCTGTGTGCTCACCAGCACCAGTAAAAGGTTGGATGTTGTATGACAGGGATTCTACTTCTCTCTGTTCTGCTTCAGGAAAATTAGGAGAGTCTTGGGTTGTGCTGAGGGAGGGGGGATGAAATGGGAGTGTTCAATCCTGGGGAAGGACCTTCTGGGGAAAGTGCTGTGAGACTCTACTGCCTGGGTTGGAAGGACATTAGGAGGAAGGAAGGGACTTCTGCTTGAGGGGCATTCTATACACATCTTTGTACAGAAGGCTGAACCTGCACTCCTTATTGGACCTGGAGGGGAACACTGTGACTGAAGATGAGGAAAAGGCTGAGGTCCTGAACACCTTCTTTGCCTCAATTTTTAACAGCAAGACAGGAGGAGTTCAGGACAAGTGGCCTCCTGAGCTGGGTGACGGGGTCAGGGAGCAGTGTAGTGCCCCAGAAATCCATGAGGAATTAGTTGGGGACCTGCTGAGCCACTTGGACACTCACAAGTCCATGGGACCGGATGGGATCCATCCTCGTGTGCTGAGAGAGCTGGCAGATGAGTGGCCAAGCCGCTCTCCATCATTTTCCTCCAGTCCTGGCTCACAGGTGAGGTCCCAGGTGACTGGAAACTGGCCATTGTGGCCCCATCCACAAGAAGGGTCTGATGGAGGAACCTGGAAACTCCAGGCCAGTCAGCCTGACCTCAGTGCCAGGGAAAATGATGGAGCAGATTATCCTGGCGGCAATAACTGCACACCTGAAGGATGGCCAAGGGCTCAGGTCCAGCCAGCATGGATTTAGGAGGGGCAGGTCCTGCCTGACCAACTTGATTGCCTTCTATGATCAGGTGATCCGTCTGGTGGATGTGGGGAGGCCTGTGGATGTGGTCTACCTGGACTTCAGCAAGGCCTTTGGCACCGTCCCCCACAGCAAACTGCTGGCTAAGCTGTCAGCTCGTGGCTTGGACCGCAACACTCTGTGCTGAGTTAGCAACTGGCTGGATGGCCGAGCCCAGAGAGTGGTGGTGAATGGTGCCACATCCAGCTGGCAGCCAGGCACCAGTGGTGTGCCCCAGGGATCAGTGCTGGGCCCTGTGCTCTTTAACATCTTTATTGGTGATCTGGATGAGGGGATTGAGTCAGTCATCAGCAAATTTGCAGATGACACCAAGTTAGGAGCAGATGTTAGTCAGTTAGAGGGCAGAAGGGCTCTGCAGAGGGACCTCGACCGACTGGACAGATGGGCAGAGTCCAATGGGATGGCATTTAACAAGTCCAAGTGCCGAGTGCTGCACTTTGGCCACAACAACCCCATGCAGAGCTACAGGCTGGGGTCAGAGTGGCTGGAGAGCTGCCAAAGAGAGAGGGACGTGGGGGTGCTGATTGACAGCTGCCTAAACATGAGCCAGCAGTGTGCCCACGTGGCCAAGAAGGCCAATGGCATCCTGGCCTGCATTAGGAATAGTGTGGCCAGCAGGAGCAGGGAAGTCATTGTGCCCCTGTACCCTGCATGGGTTTGGACACACGTTGAGTCCTGTGTCCAGTTCTGGGCCCCTCAGTTTAAGAAGGACATCGAAACACTTGAACGTGTCCAGAGAAGGGCAACAAGGCTGGGGAGAGGCCTTGAGCACAGCCCTGTGAGGAGAGGCTGAGGGAGCTGGGATTGTTTAGCCTGGAGAAGAGGAGGCTCAGAGGTGACCTCATTGCCCTCTACAGCTACCTGAAAAGTGTTTGTAGCTAGGAAGGGGTTGGTCTCTTCTCTCTAGCAACCAGCACCAGAACAAGAGGACACAGTCTCAAGCTGCGCCAGGGGAAGTTTAGGCTGGAGGTGAGGAGAAAGTTCTTCACCGTGCGAGTCATTCATCATTGGAATGTGCTGCCCAGGGAGGTGGTGGAGTCCCCATCCCTGGAGGTGTTCAAGAGGGGATTGGATGTGGCACTTGGTGCCATGGTCTAGTCATGAGGTCTGTGGTGCCAGGTTGGACTCGATGATCCTCGAGGTCTCTTCCAACCTTAGCGATACTGTGATACTGTGAACAGTACCCAGTGCATATGACATAATATCCAGTGTTGTACAATGCCCAGTACTTGATACTCCTTTTTGTGGTGATATTGTGAAAGGATCACATCTTATTATTGCATAATGCCAGTGTCAGGTGCCGTGAAATGTGCAGCTTGTCCTGCTCCTGTCTCTTTTATTAAAGAGTTGTGTCCCAGATCCCACAACTGTCTGTGCAGGAACTGCACTAGGTAACTTCGCTCCTAGTCATGTTCTTGAGGATGTCAAATGCAGTCCCTTGCAAGTCACAGCGATTTGCTGCAGGTGCTTTCTGATTACAGAAGATCTGGGCTGTGGTTTAATGGTGTGGGTCTCAGAGCTGCAGCCTCAGCAGCGCTGTGGAAGAGGACTGAAAAAAAAAACCGGCAGTGCTCAGGCAGTGGCTTCCCTGCCCCCAGCCCAAGCACCTCGGGGTGAACACGGTGCAGCCTTGTCACGTTTTCTCTGCCAAGCTCAGGACGGCTCTGGAAACCGTGGTCCCCTCTAGACTGCTGTTAGCAGGGCCTGCCTGGCTTCAGTTCCAGCGGCGCTGCTGGTTTTCTGAGCATCTCTGGTCAGGCGTGTTTGGGGGCCCCAGTGCTCAGAGCAGAACGCAGATAAGATTGTACTGGGCAGTATTCATAAGAGGTAGTGATCTCTGCCCGCTCTGGGGTGGTGCACAGAGGCAGCTGGCCGAAAGCGGTGTCTGAAAGCAGAGGAGATGCTGGGTGGGAGGGCAGGCGTGCTGCCTGTAAGGCACCGGGTCCCCTCAGGGCACCAGCGTGGAGGGGTGGCACTGAATACGTGCGGCGCCCTGCGCTCTGTGGCCGGCCCCACTGCCCCCCGTGCGCTCCCGATACTGCCCTTTGGCCCCCACGGGCACAACCAGCGGCAAACGCAGGCGGCTTCGCCTGCAGAGCCTCAGCAGCCGGGCTGTAGCCGCGCTGCCGGGCTGCAGGCGCCCGGGGCTGCCGCGCCGTTGGCTGCCGGGGCGCGCAGCGTGCCCGGGGCAGCGCGGAGCACACGTGAGGCCGGGCCGGGCCCGCGGTCGTGTCGCTCCGCCTCGCTACACGTGCGGCGCCGGGGGAAGGCAAGGCACATGGCGGCCGCTGGAACGCTCGGCTGATAGCCCGGCCCCTTGCATAAGCTGTTGACTGAGGGGTGGGGAAGGCCGCTGGGCTGCCTTAGCTTTATGTAATGCCGGCGATCCGGGTGCTGCCTGCTAGGCTGTTAACTCCTTATTCTCCATGCCGGCAGGCACCGTGCTCCCTGGGAAAGTTTACCATGCCCGGGGGGCTCCTTCAAGCTCTCGGCACCCGGGAAAATAAGACTGAATGGCCCTGGCAGGCTGTGGATGCATAGTAGAGTAGGGCAATGGGGAACTATGGCTGCCTTGTCTGTAGCACGATCTGGCACCAGTGAATAGCATGAGACAAGCTTCCTTGAGACCCTATGGCATGGGAGGGGATTGGGATTCCTCTAATCATAGAAAGGAATGAAGCAAATGGGGATTTGTCTCATGTGAGATAGTGACCCTTCTCCATTGCAGAGGCTGGGAATTTTTGTGTCGGGGAGGAAATAAGGTCAGGAGAGGAGAGGCTGAGGGAGCTGGGGTTGTTTAGCCTGGAGAAGAGGAGGCCCAGGGGAGACCTTACTGCTCTCTACAACTACCTGAAGGGTGGTTGTAGCCAGGAAGGGGTTGGTCTCTTCTCTCAAGCAACCAGCACCAGAACAAGAGCACACAGTCTCAAGCTGCACCAGAAGTCTAGACTGGAGGTGAGGAGAAAGTTGTTCACTGAGAGAGTTGTTAGCCTTTGGAATGTGTTGCCCAGGGAGGTGGTGGAGTCACCATCCCTGGAGGTGTTCAAGAGGGAATTGGACGTGGCACTTGGTGCCATGGTCTAGTCATGAGGTCTGTGGTGACAGGTTGGACTTGATGATCTTTGAGGTCTCTTCCAACCTTGGTGATACTATGATACTGTAAAGCATTTCTGGTCCTGGAAGGATGTTAAACTGACATGTGCTGAAGTCACAGGGCAGGCAAGTAATAACTAGCACTTTCAGCTGTAACTCAGCACTGCCTAAGACCAAATCCTGAGTTGCTTTTCCTCTGTGGGCTCTTGATTAATTATTCCGTGGAGCAGTCATTTATGGCAGCTAGAAAATTGGGTTTTGGCAAGCAGCAGGGTGTGACAGCTACCCAGTCTGTGTGGAGGCAGCTGAAGGCTCCAGTTACTCTGACATTTCCTGGTTCTTGGCATCTCTGAGATTTCTCAGCAGGTGGTAATACAGTTCTAATACTGTGTTTTCTCCTGGAAGCCTCTCTCAGTGTATTTCCCTCCAGTCCTGTTAGCCAGCCTTTTAACTCATGGTATGTGTTGTCCCTCTGCTCACTCTGTGGGGTTTTTTTTTTCCCTACATAATTAGTAACCTGGTGGTAGCATCCTACTTCTCATCTTTCTTTAATCAAGTTTCTGGCAAGATTGTCAGGCTTGGTTTCAAACAATTCAGACTGATCTTGTACTTTCACATAAATTATTCCAGCAGTCCTTCTCTTGTCCCCTTCAGTGTGTTCCTGGTAACCACCTCCACCAACTCCCTTTAAGCATTTGCAAAGAGCCTGTTCGGTTAACTTGTGAATGTGACCAGTTTCACCCAGAAGGAAGATTACAGTATGCTCCTTGTTGGCGCTGCCAGCATAGCCCTGTGATTATCAGAGCATCTTTTGCTTCCCTTCTCCCAAAACAAGGAGAGGGCTTTAGAAAATCAACCTCTGTGCTGAAAAGCTCCTGGGAAAGTCGAGGAGCTCCCAGTTAAGATTAGCAATGTTCAGATTGTAGGAAAGGTAATCTCTTGGGTATCAGCTTAGCCTGCTCAAAGCCTTTACTTGACAATTATGCTGTCTGACAACTTCCAGCTGACAAGTTGTTTTGTCCCTTCTCTGGATCTGCCTGTTTTCTCCTCCTTAGGATCTAAATCCTCTGTAGTCTGTTTGCTGATGGTCAGCATTGTGGTTTCCATAATCAAAGGCAGGTCTGCATTATGCAGGAGGAAAGAACATGGTGAGCTTGTATGTTTGGAGCATGCATCAGGAGCAGCTTTACCTCAAATATTCTAGCCTAAGGCTGAAATGATAATGAAATGTGTTTCAGTAGGCGCACACAGTAACTTAAAGGAACCAAGCACTGGGGAAGCATGCCATACCTTGGTGGTTCTGCACTTCACCATTACACTATGCCAGAGAAGTGGTTTATTTCCATCTAAGAAGGTTAAGTCAAACTTCTGCCTGCCAGATCTTATTAGCCTTATCTGATTTGCATGGTTCTCTGGTATCAAGTGTTTGGTTGGTTTTCCCTGTGCTGATACTTAGCCTGTCATCAAGTCACTTCTTCACCTTTCATCTGCCATCAAGTCACTTTATCTATCATCTGCTCATGTGTGCCATTCTGCAGAAGTCAAATTGCTTGTCCTGAGTCTGTTGTGTGGAACATCTTTTAGCTGTCTCTCCCCCTCCTCTTTGAATCTGTAGAAGTGTGCCTTGTCTTACATACACGTAGCCCAACACGAGTTCTCTCAAGGGAGGATTCAGCTCAGAGCAATTGCATAAGCTGGCAAGTAACTCACTGGTCTGTGTGAATTGGTGGTGGGGTGCGTTGCTGAGCAGCCTGCTTGCAGAGTGCTGGCAGCCAGCTCTTCCTCACACAAGGAAGCAGGGGGGAGCACATTCAGTCCCTTGCCAGAACCAGGCCACCATTTGCAAGCAAGCTGAGATGTCAGGTTTGTGAGGCAAGCAGCTTTCCCCGGCCCGGTAGCCATCCCGCTGGGGCACTGCTGTGGAGATGTGAGTCAGAAGCTGACACCTGTAAGGGTGTGCATCTGAAGCCTGCAGGCACTCTGACTGTAGGATACCTGAGAATCTTAGCAGCTCCAGAAGTGCCTTCACGTTTTGCTTGCCTGCTTTCTTGAGGTAAAGTGTGACTGACTGTACTGACTAACAAAAGACCCTCAGAGCTTCTGCCATCAATGTACTTCTGTCAGCTGGTGCTGGGCAGTATATTGCTGGTCTGGCAGCACTGCCATTTTCCTGTGTGCTCACCAGCACCAGTAAAAGGTTGGATGTTGTATGACAGGGATTCTACTTCTCTCTGTTCTGCTTCAGGAAAATTAGGAGAGTCTTGGGTTGTGCTGAGGGAGGGGGGATGAAATGGGAGTGTTCAATCCTGGGGAAGGACCTTCTGGGGAAAGTGCTGTGAGACTCTACTGCCTGGGTTGGAAGGACATTAGGAGGAAGGAAGGGACTTCTGCTTGAGGGGCATTCTATACACATCTTTGTACAGAAGGCTGAACCTGCACTCCTTATTGGACCTGGAGGGGAACACTGTGACTGAAGATGAGGAAAAGGCTGAGGTCCTGAACACCTTCTTTGCCTCAATTTTTAACAGCAAGACAGGAGGAGTTCAGGACAAGTGGCCTCCTGAGCTGGGTGACGGGGTCAGGGAGCAGTGTAGTGCCCCAGAAATCCATGAGGAATTAGTTGGGGACCTGCTGAGCCACTTGGACACTCACAAGTCCATGGGACCGGATGGGATCCATCCTCGTGTGCTGAGAGAGCTGGCAGATGAGTGGCCAAGCCGCTCTCCATCATTTTCCTCCAGTCCTGGCTCACAGGTGAGGTCCCAGGTGACTGGAAACTGGCCATTGTGGCCCCATCCACAAGAAGGGTCTGATGGAGGAACCTGGAAACTCCAGGCCAGTCAGCCTGACCTCAGTGCCAGGGAAAATGATGGAGCAGATTATCCTGGCGGCAATAACTGCACACCTGAAGGATGGCCAAGGGCTCAGGTCCAGCCAGCATGGATTTAGGAGGGGCAGGTCCTGCCTGACCAACTTGATTGCCTTCTATGATCAGGTGATCCGTCTGGTGGATGTGGGGAGGCCTGTGGATGTGGTCTACCTGGACTTCAGCAAGGCCTTTGGCACCGTCCCCCACAGCAAACTGCTGGCTAAGCTGTCAGCTCGTGGCTTGGACCGCAACACTCTGTGCTGAGTTAGCAACTGGCTGGATGGCCGAGCCCAGAGAGTGGTGGTGAATGGTGCCACATCCAGCTGGCAGCCAGGCACCAGTGGTGTGCCCCAGGGATCAGTGCTGGGCCCTGTGCTCTTTAACATCTTTATTGGTGATCTGGATGAGGGGATTGAGTCAGTCATCAGCAAATTTGCAGATGACACCAAGTTAGGAGCAGATGTTAGTCAGTTAGAGGGCAGAAGGGCTCTGCAGAGGGACCTCGACCGACTGGACAGA
This sequence comes from Melanerpes formicivorus, assembly GCF_026170545.1. NCBI lineage: Eukaryota > Metazoa > Chordata > Aves > Piciformes > Picidae > Melanerpes > Melanerpes formicivorus. Next base: position 2,543,673 of record NW_027142410.1, read on the forward strand.
TGGGCAGAGTCCAATGGGATGGCATTTAACAAGTCCAAGTGCCGAGTGCTGCACTTTGGCCACAACAACCCCATGCAGAGCTACAGGCTGGGGTCAGAGTGGCTGGAGAGCTGCCAAAGAGAGAGGGACGTGGGGGTGCTGATTGACAGCTGCCTAAACATGAGCCAGCAGTGTGCCCACGTGGCCAAGAAGGCCAATGGCATCCTGGCCTGCATTAGGAATAGTGTGGCCAGCAGGAGCAGGGAAGTCATTGTGCCCCTGTACCCTGCATGGGTTTGGACACACGTTGAGTCCTGTGTCCAGTTCTGGGCCCCTCAGTTTAAGAAGGACATCGAAACACTTGAACGTGTCCAGAGAAGGGCAACAAGGCTGGGGAGAGGCCTTGAGCACAGCCCTGTGAGGAGAGGCTGAGGGAGCTGGGATTGTTTAGCCTGGAGAAGAGGAGGCTCAGAGGTGACCTCATTGCCCTCTACAGCTACCTGAAAAGTGTTTGTAGCTAGGAAGGGGTTGGTCTCTTCTCTCTAGCAACCAGCACCAGAACAAGAGGACACAGTCTCAAGCTGCGCCAGGGGAAGTTTAGGCTGGAGGTGAGGAGAAAGTTCTTCACCGTGCGAGTCATTCATCATTGGAATGTGCTGCCCAGGGAGGTGGTGGAGTCCCCATCCCTGGAGGTGTTCAAGAGGGGATTGGATGTGGCACTTGGTGCCATGGTCTAGTCATGAGGTCTGTGGTGCCAGGTTGGACTCGATGATCCTCGAGGTCTCTTCCAACCTTAGCGATACTGTGATACTGTGAACAGTACCCAGTGCATATGACATAATATCCAGTGTTGTACAATGCCCAGTACTTGATACTCCTTTTTGTGGTGATATTGTGAAAGGATCACATCTTATTATTGCATAATGCCAGTGTCAGGTGCCGTGAAATGTGCAGCTTGTCCTGCTCCTGTCTCTTTTATTAAAGAGTTGTGTCCCAGATCCCACAACTGTCTGTGCAGGAACTGCACTAGGTAACTTCGCTCCTAGTCATGTTCTTGAGGATGTCAAATGCAGTCCCTTGCAAGTCACAGCGATTTGCTGCAGGTGCTTTCTGATTACAGAAGATCTGGGCTGTGGTTTAATGGTGTGGGTCTCAGAGCTGCAGCCTCAGCAGCGCTGTGGAAGAGGACTGAAAAAAAAAACCGGCAGTGCTCAGGCAGTGGCTTCCCTGCCCCCAGCCCAAGCACCTCGGGGTGAACACGGTGCAGCCTTGTCACGTTTTCTCTGCCAAGCTCAGGACGGCTCTGGAAACCGTGGTCCCCTCTAGACTGCTGTTAGCAGGGCCTGCCTGGCTTCAGTTCCAGCGGCGCTGCTGGTTTTCTGAGCATCTCTGGTCAGGCGTGTTTGGGGGCCCCAGTGCTCAGAGCAGAACGCAGATAAGATTGTACTGGGCAGTATTCATAAGAGGTAGTGATCTCTGCCCGCTCTGGGGTGGTGCACAGAGGCAGCTGGCCGAAAGCGGTGTCTGAAAGCAGAGGAGATGCTGGGTGGGAGGGCAGGCGTGCTGCCTGTAAGGCACCGGGTCCCCTCAGGGCACCAGCGTGGAGGGGTGGCACTGAATACGTGCGGCGCCCTGCGCTCTGTGGCCGGCCCCACTGCCCCCCGTGCGCTCCCGATACTGCCCTTTGGCCCCCACGGGCACAACCAGCGGCAAACGCAGGCGGCTTCGCCTGCAGAGCCTCAGCAGCCGGGCTGTAGCCGCGCTGCCGGGCTGCAGGCGCCCGGGGCTGCCGCGCCGTTGGCTGCCGGGGCGCGCAGCGTGCCCGGGGCAGCGCGGAGCACACGTGAGGCCGGGCCGGGCCCGCGGTCGTGTCGCTCCGCCTCGCTACACGTGCGGCGCCGGGGGAAGGCAAGGCACATGGCGGCCGCTGGAACGCTCGGCTGATAGCCCGGCCCCTTGCATAAGCTGTTGACTGAGGGGTGGGGAAGGCCGCTGGGCTGCCTTAGCTTTATGTAATGCCGGCGATCCGGGTGCTGCCTGCTAGGCTGTTAACTCCTTATTCTCCATGCCGGCAGGCACCGTGCTCCCTGGGAAAGTTTACCATGCCCGGGGGGCTCCTTCAAGCTCTCGGCACCCGGGAAAATAAGACTGAATGGCCCTGGCAGGCTGTGGATGCATAGTAGAGTAGGGCAATGGGGAACTATGGCTGCCTTGTCTGTAGCACGATCTGGCACCAGTGAATAGCATGAGACAAGCTTCCTTGAGACCCTATGGCATGGGAGGGGATTGGGATTCCTCTAATCATAGAAAGGAATGAAGCAAATGGGGATTTGTCTCATGTGAGATAGTGACCCTTCTCCATTGCAGAGGCTGGGAATTTTTGTGTCGGGGAGGAAATAAGGTCAGGAGAGGAGAGGCTGAGGGAGCTGGGGTTGTTTAGCCTGGAGAAGAGGAGGCCCAGGGGAGACCTTACTGCTCTCTACAACTACCTGAAGGGTGGTTGTAGCCAGGAAGGGGTTGGTCTCTTCTCTCAAGCAACCAGCACCAGAACAAGAGCACACAGTCTCAAGCTGCACCAGAAGTCTAGACTGGAGGTGAGGAGAAAGTTGTTCACTGAGAGAGTTGTTAGCCTTTGGAATGTGTTGCCCAGGGAGGTGGTGGAGTCACCATCCCTGGAGGTGTTCAAGAGGGGATTGGATGTGGCACTTGGTGCCATGGTTTAGTAGTCATGAGGTCTGTGGTGACAGGTTGGACTTGATGATCTTTGAGGTCTCTTCCAACCTTGGTGATTCTGTGATTCAGAATCAGATTAGGGTGTCTCAGGGTGTCAGGGGAGCGGGTGCAGGTCTGGGATTTGCTCTCTTGCGGAGACAGAAGGGGAAAAAGATTGAGGGTTCATATGGGGGTTTGATGAGGACCTCTGGGAGAGAGATGTGATGCTATGCCTGGTTAATCTGGAGCTGTTGCTTGGTTTTCCTGTGGAGATGAATTAGTTTTGATTTGTGGTGTGTTTTGAGAACTTTTTGTTTAGTGTTTTTTAATAACCCTTTGAGGGATACCTGAAGTGGAAGCTGGATCAACAGCCATTTCTGTGTCCAAAGTGAAGGGTTACCCTGAGCAGAGACAGCAGGGTGCAGTTTGGCTGTCACATTCTTTTCTCCAGTGGTAGTCAGGCTGTGCTGTTTCACCTGGCTTATTTTGTCTCCAGAATAATTGAGCTGAATGGCCACAAGCCACCCCTCACCTACAAGCGCTTCCAGGCCATCATCAGCCGTATGGAGCTCCCGAAGAAGCCAGTGAGCACCATAATAAGCCAACAGATGGAGACATGTAAAGTGGACATCCAGGAGAACCACGATGATGTGTATGGTGTCCCATCCCTGGAAGAGCTGGGTATGTGTCAAGAGCGAAGGCAAGGGTTAACTGCCAGCTGAAATGGGTCTAGTGAAACAGTTTCTGGTGGCTGGCATGTGCGGGGGGGCAATTCAGTGTTCTCATGTGATCTGGCTGCCTCCAGCCATAGAAGGAGCTTCATGCTTTCAGCCAGTGCTAAACCTTGTGAAAGCAGACTGCTGTCCCTTGCACTACTGTTGATGCACAGCATGCCCTTTAGCATTGCTCTGGAACACTCTGCATCTGTCCCTGTGTTCTCTGCTGTACTGAACATGTAACTACTGCATCAGTGTCATCTTGCCAGCTGCTTTCCTCCTACTGCTGTCTCTGGCATGTTGTGTAACAGACCTGAAGAGGTAAATTTATTGTGTACAAGGCTTAACTCATTTCATTTGGTTGTAAAATAGCACCAATTTGGGAGCTTATCAAGTCAAAAGGTACTACAGAAACTTCCTTAACTCATCCCACTACACCTTTTGGTCCTGTATTTTTCTTTGAGAGGGAGAGTAATTAGAGAGTTGTGGCATGAGGAATGCAAGGTCTGCATCAGGGAAATTAATCTAAGTGCAAGGGAAGGCAGGATTAATGCAGAATACTGTCTGTGTGTGTCTGGAGGCTCCATACCAACTTTACAGAAGTATCACTTGTACCTTAAGGCACAGTTTCAGCAGCTTTGTAATAGCGAGGGGCTTCAGAACAGGAATATCCTAAGGGTTGCAGTCCTGGGTGGGTCTGCTTCCTTTAATGTCTGGACTAATGTGAGACTGCTTCCAAACTTACACTGGCTCCTCTGCCAGCCCAGAGCAGTGCAGGGGAATGACATTATTGCTTCCCCCTTTGCACCAGTGCTTCAGAACTAATCCAGTGCATTCCCCAGCTCCAGCTTTCAGCAGAATAGGAGCCTCACCAGGAGCAGCCAGGCTTTCTAGCAAGCTGCTGGTGTCCATGGCAAGGTATTTTATAAGGTAGAGCTGTGGAGCATATGTTCCTTTGCCAGCTGCTCTGGTCTTTGGAGCAGAGCCCTGTGGGTAGTGCTGACAGCACAGAGAGAGTGCTGGCAGGTGAGCAATGGGGAAAGTCCCCAGAAAGCTGCCTGAAGCACTGCAGGAGAGGCCTTTGTAGTGCAATGTGGAGCATGCTCTCCTTATTTTCCTCATGGTTTTCCTGCTGTAGAAGGGTTAGAGCAGCAAATAAGCCATGTTAGGCAGCTGTAGTGAGTAGTGTCTTGCTGTTAATGCCTGATCCCACCTACACCCTTTGTCTAGGCATGGTGGCTTCGTATCTTACAAAGTTCCTTCCTTTAGGCTTCCCTACGGATGGTCTTGCCCCTGCAGTGTGGCAAGGTGGAGAGACAGAAGCCTTGGCACGACTGGATAAGCACTTGGAAAGAAAGGTAACACCCCAAATTAAGTGGCAATTCCTGCAGGCTGTGGCTCCAAACAAAAACTGAAGCATTGGCCATTGCTCTGTTCCCTTGTTCTTCCCAGCTTCGGTCGCAGCTTTCACTTCCTGCAAGAGTCATTTGATCTTGGGTTGTGTTGGAGCCAGGAGCTCCTGGACTTCCTCAGACACAAAGAAATAGAGCTGCATATTAATTATGCAGCTGCTTGAAGCATATAGGATTCTTTTCCTTGTTTCTGCCCCTCCTTTTCCTTCAGAGGAGTGCAGATTTGGAAACTCCCCCATGAGTTGCTCAGGGCCTTGCTGCACGCTGCACACCATCTTGTTTTCTCTTTAGCAGAGGTATTGGTGTGAGTTTCTGCCCACAAGAAAATGCCTTCCACTGCAATATCAGCATGTTAATGTTATCTCATTGGCTGGCATTCCTTGAGGCCCTTGCTGAAATACCCACATTTTTTTCTGTGAGGCATTTGTTCTTCATTCTAGTGCACAAGGCAAACAGCTTCAAAGCGATGGAAAGCAACCCAGCTGCAGAGGCATGACTCAACTTTAAACAGTTTGTGGGGGTTTTTTAATGCTAGGTGGCTCAGTGAAGTAGTAGAAATCAAAGCATGAATTCTTGTGCTGAAGGGGGAGTAAAATGTCAGTGTAGTACTCCACAAAATGGTCTGGATTTCCCCAGACTCTTTGCTCAGTGCGTGATATACCTGGGCATAAACAACGACATTGGCATGTGCCTGTGGGAGCTCTCAGGGGTATCAGCTCCTGCATGCAAAGCAAATTCAATCCTTCTCTTGGCCCAAATGTGTAAATCCTCAAGCAAGGGTTTTGCATTTCTTGAACTGGGGGTGTGAGGGTTGGAATTGCCCACTTGAGATCCCTCCCAGCAATGGCTGGGAGTGAATAGAGGAAACTCTGCTGTCATGCCTGAGAGGCCTCACCACCTGCACAGAGCTATGCCGTTAGCAGTGTCCAGCAAGTCTGGAGGGAGTTTTGGCTTATCTCTCCTGACTGTGTCTAGGCATGGGTTGCAAATTATGAAAGACCAAGGATGAATGCCAATTCGTTGCTGGCCAGCCCTACAGGACTCAGCCCCTACCTGCGATTCGGCTGCTTGTCCTGCCGCTTGTTTTACTACCGTCTCTGGGAGCTGTATAAGAAGGTAAGACAAAAGGGGCAGCTGGGGAGCAGGCTGGGTTTGAGCATAGGGAGCATGGGCCTGGTTCCCAGGCAGTGTGCCAGAATTGCTGCAAAAGTTACTGACCATCGGGATGAGCTTGTTGCTCTTCTGCAGAAGAGGTTTTTGGGTGAGGAGAAGTGATTCACCTGCGGGCAGTGGAGCAGACCTTAAGCCTGCTGATCAGCCTGGACTCTTGTGTCATGAGCTGTGTAGAGCTTTTGCCTCTTAGTTTCAGGCTGTTCAAGTCTCTTCTCTGTGTGGTCACAGTTAGAACACTAACTTCACCACCTGGGGTTCTGGTAAAGGATGATCTGGAATTGGTCTCCTTTCTGGCAGCTGTGGGTAACCATCATGGGAACTGTGTGTAAAGGCACGGGGTGGGTGGCCTACAGCTCGGTCCCCTCTTGCTTGTGAATACTCTTCTGCCCTCCTCCACAGGTGAAGCGGAACAGCACCCCCCCCCTCTCTCTCTATGGACAGCTTCTGTGGAGGGAGTTTTTCTACACAGCAGCCACAAACAACCCAAAGTTTGACCGTATGGAGGGGAACCCCATCTGCATCCAGATCCCCTGGGACAGGAACCCTGAAGCCTTGGCCAAGTGGGCAGAGGGCAAGACAGGCTTCCCTTGGATAGATGCAATCATGACCCAACTGAGACAGGAAGGGTGGATCCACCATCTGGCCAGGCATGCGGTGGCCTGCTTCCTGACCAGGGGCGACCTCTGGATCAGCTGGGAGTCAGGAGTCAGGGTGAGTCTGGCATTTCCAGAGGCTTGCAGGAGGCCATAAGAAAAAACAAAGTCTCCCTGGCACTCGCTGCAAGGATGGGCACACAGGTATGGCTTTTGCTTTACGTGTAAAAGTTGCATGGAAGAGAGGATTTGCTCGCGGGCTCCTGGTGTAAGGCTCTGACAATACCAGGAGTTTCCAGTAACCATAACTACAGGCTAGTGGAACCCACTGGTAAATAAGGACTGGGGTTTTGGGGGTCTGCTTGATTTATTATTTTTTTGGGGTAGAAGTTTTTCTCAGTCCATCTGTTCTCTTTGCAAGTTCAATGTCACTTCATAACTGGTGCTTTTTCCTCGTTGTATAATCCGTCACCGTGCCGGTCAGGGAACGCTCCATGACTGTGAAATCTGAGTCTAGAATCTCAAGGAAAGAGGTAAAAGCCCCTCCTCTTGGGCCACCTGAAGGGACAAACAGCTTGAAGCTATCCAGTGTCCACACTGCCCTGTGCAAAAAGTGGGGCATTGGCATCTTGTGACAGAGCTGTGACAAAGCAGAGTGTAGCTGAAAGCGCATCACAGGGTCAGATGCTGAGAGCACAGGGTCTGTGCACAGGTGTGAACGAGCTGCTGCTGAGCCCTGTCTGCCTCTCAGTGTGCTCTAGGACCTTCAGAGAGGTTCATCCTTCTTGCTTTGGTGCTTGTTCTTCTCTGCAGCATCTGCCTGCTTCCCATGGTTGGTGATTTTGCGCTTGTTATGCCTCCCAGGTTAGGATCAATACCCAAGGCTTGCTGCGGCACTAGGCAGTGATTTAGTGTGTAGCTGCATGAGAGATAAGCCAGCACTTATCAGTATGAGCAGCCTGTGCCTCCCTATGTGAAAGCACCAGGAAGTGAGATCTATTGACCAGCCAACTGGCTTCAGCTAGCAGATTGCTGCTTTGCTGCTGCTCTAGCTCCTAGGAGCTCTTCTTGCAGCTCAGCGCCTGTCATTTGGAATAGCACCTTGGGTCCTCCTGCCCCAAAGTCCCACCTGGGGAAGCTCTCACTGCCTTCTCCTCCAATTGCTGCAGGTATTTGATGAGCTGTTGCTGGATGCAGATTTCAGTGTCAATGCAGGCAGCTGGATGTGGCTCTCCTGCAGTGCCTTCTTCCAGCAGTTCTTCCACTGTTACTGCCCCGTGGGCTTCGGGCGCCGCACAGACCCCAGCGGGGACTACGTTAAGTAAGTAGAATCATAGAGTGGCTTGGGTTGGAAGGCACCCCCAAAGGTCACCTAGTCCAACCCTCCCTGCAGTAAGCAGGGACAGCATTACATCAGGTTGCCCCTGAGCTAGCTCCATCAAGCCTGACATTGAATATCCCCAGGGATGGGGCCTCAACTGCCTTCCTGGGCAGCCTGTTCCAGTGTTCCACTGCCCTCACAGTAAAGAACTTGTTTCTAACATCCATTCTAAATCTACTCTTGTCTAATTTCACAGTATCACAGTATGGCTAAGGTTGGAAGAGACCTCGAGGATCATCGAGTCCAACCTGTCACCACAGACCTCATGACTAAACCATGGCACCAAGTGCCACATCCAATCCCCTCTTGAACACCTCCAGGGATGGTGACTCCACCACCTCCCTGGGCAGCACATTCCAATGACGAATGACTCTCTCTGTGAAGAACTTTCTCCTCACCTCAAGTCTAAACCTTCCCTGGCGCAGCCTGAGACTGTGTCCCCCTGCTCAAACTATTGCCCTTCATCCTATCACTCCAGGCCTGTGTGATGTAAGACTGAAGCTTATGTCCTGCTCAACCTGTGAGCATAAGTCATTGAGTAGCAGGATGCTTCCTGTGCATTGTGATTGCTGCATTGCTGCACTTTAAGCCAAGTGCTGGGTATTGCATTTGGGTCACAACAACCTCCTGCAACACTACAGCTTTGGGGCAAAGTGGCTGGAAAGTTGGAAAGGGACCTGGGAGTGTTGGTTGACAGCTGTCTGAACGTGAGCCAGCAGTGTGCTCAGGTGGCCAAGAAGGCCAACAGCATCCTGGCCTGTATCAGGAATAGTGTGGCTAGCAGGAGTAGGAAAGTGATTGTGCCCCTGTGCTCAGCACTGGAGAGACCACACCTGAAATACTGTGTTCAGTTTTAGGCCCCTCACTACAAAAGGACATTGAGGTGCTGGAGTGTGTCCAGAGAAGGGCAACAAAGCTGATGAAGAGTCTGGAGAGCAGGTCTTGGGAGGAACAGCTGAAGGAACAGGGAGGTGGTGGAGTCACCATCCCTGGAGGCATTCAAGAGGAGATTGGACGTGGCACTTGGTGCCGTGGTCTAGTCATGAGGTCTGTGTTGATAGGTTGGACTTGATGATCCTTGAGGTCTCTTCCAACCTCAGTTATACTGTGAACTGGGGTTGTTCAGTCTGCAGAAGAGAAGGCAGAGGGGAGACCTTATTGCTCTCTATAACTACCTGAAAGGAGGTTGTAGTGAGGTGGGGGGTTGGTCTCTTCTCTCAAGTATCACGTGATAAGACAAGAGACAATGGCCTGAAACTGTCAGGGGAGGTTCAGGCTGGATGTCAAGAGAAATTTCTTTCCCACAAGAGTGGTCAGGCATTGGAACAAGCTGCCCAAGGAGGTGGTGGAGTCACAGTCCCTAGAGGTGTTCAAGAAACATGCAGCCATGACACCTGGGCCGTGGTTTAATGGCCATGGCGGTGTTAGGTTGATGTTTGGACTCGATGACCTTAGAGGCCTTTCCTAGCCAAAATGATTCGGTGATTCAGAGTGGTGTTTGTGCCTCTTTCTTTGCCCGTGCTGCAGGAGGTATCTGCCCAAACTGAAGGGTTTCCCCTCGCGATATATCTACGAACCATGGAATGCCCCAGAGTCTGTGCAGAAGGCAGCCAAGTGCATCATTGGGGTGGACTACCCCAAGCCCATGGTGAACCACGCGGAGACCAGCCGCCTGAACATCGAACGCATGAAGCAGATCTACCAGCAGCTGTCGCGCTACCGGGGGCTCTGTAAGTACCCACGGGCGCAGAGGGCGCTGCCTTCGCCGGGGGGGGAAAGGGACAGGGCAAGGGGCCACCGTTTGATACAGGGAGCACTTCTCTATGGCCACACCTTCCACGAAGAACTGGTCCCTGCTAAAGCTGCTCAGTTGGTTTCCGTTGAGCTCTTGGACAGCTAAGAGGCAAGTTTAGAATCACAGAATCAACCTGGTTGGAAGAGACCTCCATGATCATCAAGTCCAACCGATCACCCAGCCCTATCTAATCAACCAGACCATGGCACTAAGTGCCTCAGCCAGGTGTTTCTTAAACACCTCCAGGGACCTTGACCCCACCACCTCCCTGGGCAGCCCATTCCAATGGGCAAAGACTCTTCCTGTGAAGAACTTCTTTCTAAGATCAAGCTTAAACTTCCCCCTGCACAGCTTGAGACTGTGTCCTCTTGTTCTGTTGCTGGTTGCATGGGAGAAGAGACCAGCCCACACCTGGCTACAACCTCCCTTCAGGTAGTTGTAGAGAGTAATAAGGTCTCCTCTTCTCTAGGCTCAGTTTGGTTAGTTGTGAGAGCTGGTGGTGGCATAACCCCATCCACATGCCACTAATGGCCCACTCTTCCCTTTGGGGAAAAAAAGCCAGGCATGGCATCCTAAATACTCTGCTGGATCACAGTGTCTGTGTCCAGCACCGGTGAGGGCAGCTGTGGACTCATCCTTTGGGGTACGGATCTGCTGGTTAGTGATCACTAAGGTGATCACAGCCATATGAAAGGCTGCTCCCACTCTGGTGGGTTTTGTTTCTTAACTACGATCTTCTTGCCTTCCTCTAGGCTTACTGGCATCAGTCCCTTCATGTGTGGAAGAGCTCAGTGGCCCAGTCACAGACTCAGCTTCAGGGCCGGGCTGCAGCACCAGTACAGGTGAGCTGGAGCAGTTTGTGTGCTTCTGACATAATTTCATGTCAACTTAGAGGCTTTCTTGTCTTTTTTTAACTCCCTTTTCTAATCAGAGGAGGATGTGTAGCTAGAAAAACAGAGATCCCATTCTCCTTCCTTTAGGCTTTCTTCAGCAGTCCCCAGTGAGCCTTCATTCCTAAAGGGGCTGGAAAAATAGGAGTTCATTAAAGTGAGTTTTTATGGCAGCCACTTCAGGGAGAAGTGCAGATCACTGTAGGGCTAATCAGGTGTCATTAAGCTGTCCTCTTGCCAGAGGCTGCTTTTGTGGGTTTTCTGGAAGACTTAATTACTCCACTTCTAACAAAGCTTTCTCTGAAGTTTTTGAGGAGGCTGTGGTGACATCCCCCCGTGCTCCTGCACTGCGTGTTCTTCCTTCTCCCAGCTCTGTAGCAGGTTAAGCTGAGGGTGTGCTTCTGAGAGCTAAAGAAGGGAGCAAGGTTGCAGCATCTCCTCTTCCCCTACAGCGCTGAGGCTGTCACAAGCAGAGCAGGCGTCTCCGAAGCGCAAGCACGAAGGAGCGGAGGAGCTGTGCACAGAGGAGCTGTACAAACGTGCCAAGGTGACAGAGCTCCCTGCTGCAGAGCTGCCTGGCAAGAGTCTATGACTGTGAGTACTCCCTGCTGTGCTCTGCCTTCAGCAGCCTTGTTTTGGCAGCTGGCAAAGCTCAGTCTGACTCTCTCCCTGTATTTTAATAACAAAATGGACTTGCTTGTGGAGGTGTCTCCAAGCTGTAATTCCATAGCTGTAACTTGGCATTAACTTGGCAGTGGTCTGGTGCCCTCTGGTCACTTTGCTTTTGCTTGGCAAGCTGTTAACTCGGTTGTCCAGCAGAGAGCAGTACCTGGTTGATAGAATCACAGAAACATTCAGGTTGGAAAAGCCCCTCAGGATCACCAAGCCCAACCAACAGAGCAACCCCAGAGCATGGTTGTTCATGGGTTTGCTGCTGTGAGGCTGCTTCTCCTTCCACAGAGGCCAGACTGGCCGGTGTGGTGAGGGTACAGGCTCGGGGAGGGGAGCAGGCAGGTCCAGTCTGAAGTGCTCCAGGTCTCGGGAGGGAAGGAGCTGGTCGCATCTTCTGCCACTTTTCTGTACGAGGGGGTGGTCAAGGCAGATTCTCTCTTTTGCTTTCTCCTACAGCTAGTGACAAGCACCTTGCAAGTGAAGAGTGAGAGTGCTGAGGAGGTGACCAAAGGAGGAGGGACTGCTGCCGCAGAGGGACTGGAATCATGATCCGCACCAGCAAATCTGGGGTCTCGTCTAAATGTGTCATTCCAGTAGCTGCCACAAGGGGGCACTGCACACTTGTGCTGGGGACGTTTGGCTTTCTGGTCTCTGGAGAGCCAAAGATGTTTCTTCTCAGCCATGCCCCAAATCTGCCCACATTTAAGGGGGCAAGAGCCTTCTACCAACTTGTTCACTCCCAGGTGTACCTTTCTTTTCTGACAGTGGCTCAGTGCACGTTGATTTGATGCATTGATGTAGGGAGCAGCATCTGCATATCTCAGAAACAGCAAAGGTTCTTTCTCACTACTAGTGCTAGGCAGTGAGGTGTGCTGATTGCTTCAAATCGTAGTAAGGGTTGAGAAGGAAGCTGCTACAACGTCAGACATGGAGTACCCATCCTACAGGAGAACAGGAAAGTCTCAGTATTTCTTTCCTTAAGCTAGGCTGACAGGATGTAAATGCTTTCTGAGTAAGGAGGTACTTATGAGGGATGGAAACAAAATAAAGGAGAACTGCAGCACAAGAACAAAGAGATACAAACTGTCTGGACACTCAAAAGGCACTTAAAAGTTTCCCTGCAGAAGAATCACTGCTGCAAGGTGAGCCATAGTGCAGTCACCTGGAACAGGCAGCTTCAGGGCAGTTTGACACTGGGAGGGAGATACTCCAGAGGAGGAATTCTTCAGAGAATAAGACCATGCCTTGATAAGAGTTAAGCAGTCTCCCAGAAGCTTGCTAGTCCAAATAGTAAGAGAACTACACCTGGGCCCTGCGCTCTACAGCATTTCCTTCCTCAAGTGAGAGCTCTCTGAAATGGAGTGAGTGGTGTCTGGTGTGTAGCCTGTGGAGTGCCTCATACTGACAGGGGTTGCATTACTCATCAGCTCCTTGAAGTGAGGCTTCCTTGGGCCCGCTCTGTTGTCTGTTCTGTTTGGATGTTTGCTCTTCCCTGTACTGGCATCTGTGTGTTGAGTTTCCACACAGCCTACCCCCGTGCCGTGCACACTGCTCCTTCCTGCCATTTGCATTCCCCACGGTGCTTTGTAGTCCAGCAGGATGATTGTGTAGCTTTCCCTGGCTCTTATCCATACCCTTCTTGGCCCGTTCCTGTTACATGTCATTTCAATTCGGTGCTGGCAGAGCGCCTCTGCTTGCCTTCCCACCTAAGAGGGCAAGGGAGGGTAGAAAAGCCTCTTTTTTGCCTATTTTGAAGAGGGATTAGATTCAGAGTAGCTAATCCTCTGCAATGGGCTGCTGTTGGCACTGTTTTCATTTGCTGTCCAAAACCTTTCATTCCTGCCTGGCACAGACAGTGTGTGGCTACGTGTGAGCTTATGCAACTAACAGCTTGGGGAGCACAAAGAGTTGTCTCCCGCCCTGAGTGGGATAATCAGACTCAGTTTTGGAGCCCATGTTTGAATCCAGAGCAGTGGAGCTGCGAGCAGAAACTTGACTCAAAACGCATTTGGGAAGCCTGAAGTGGTTGAACTGAGTCTGTGAGTTAATTTATTGAGTAGCTGAATAACTTTCCCTTCCCACTTGTATCCCTGGGGCGCTGACCCTAGGTTCTTTTTCCCCCAGGGAATCCACTGGGCAGACTGACCAAGGAAACCAGAGTCGCTTTTCTTGCCCTTACTTCTAAACTGGTGTTTGTAGAGTCTGCCTGGTGGACAACCCAGTACTCCCCAGGCTTTGTCTCCTTCAGTCCCCCTGTCTTGAGGGTAGAAAGTATCAGTAAGAGACACACCCCTCCCACATCTTCTGCTGCAGAGAGAAGAAAGGGGAAAGACATGCACTTTGTACACTTAGATTACAGAACTTGTGACTTCTGTCCTTGGGCAAGTTTCATGCTAGACAATGGTCTGTAAATACTACTGGGTTTTTTTTCCCCCTTTTTTTATAAATGTCTTTAACCCTCTTCCTTGCTGTCATCTGGATTATTGTGTTTGACAAGGGGCATTTTGGGGGCTGGATCCATGGGGGGGGGGGGGGGAGAAGGAGCCGAGGGGAGGCAGAATCGCCTAAGTGGTCTCTCAGAAGGCTTTGTGTGCGAGGAAGAAATCACATTGGCAAGTTCTGTCACCATCTGATGTGGATGGTGGCACCTGGAATAGCTGCAGTTTGGGTAGTAGAACAAAGAGAATCTCAGAATTGTCAGGGTTGGAAGGGACCTCAAGGATCATCTAGCTCCAGCCCCCCTGCCATGGGCAGGGACACCTCACACTACAGCAGGTTGCTCACAGCCACATCCAGCCTGGCCTTAAAAGCCTCCAGGGATGAGGCTTCCACCTGGGCAACCTGTTCCAGTGTCTCACCACCCTCATGGGGAACAACTTCTTCCTAACATCCAATCTGAATCTACCCACTTATACTTTTGCTCCATTCCCCCCAGTCCTGTCACTACCTGACACTCTAAAAAGTCCCTCCCCAGCTTTCTTGCAGCCCCCTTCACACACTGGAAGGCCACAATAAGGTCTCAGAGCCTTCTCTTCTGCAAACTGAGAACAGCCCCAACTCTTTCAGTCTGTCTCCATAAGGAGAGGTGCTTCAGCCCTTGGCCAGCCAAACATAAGGGCTAAACTTCTGCAAGAGACCTCTGAAGTAGGCTGGGATTCATCCACTTGTGTCTTTTCCCACTTGAATCAACTAAAGGTGGGTAAAACTGACAGTGAGCAAGGGATCAGCGTTCACTGTTCCCTGTGATGGATTAAACTGCAAGATGGCAGATTGAAGAAGGCTGTGCCTGCCTTAGTTTTTGTGGTAAGCTCTTCCTTAGCTGTGGGTGCTTAGCAGTTTGTGTTCAAAAAGGCTTGGCCAGTTCATGGGGAAAGGAAAAGCCATCAGTAACCTGTGACAGAACAAGAGGACACAGTCTCAAGCTGTGCCAGGGGAGGTTTAGGCTGGAAGTTAGGAAGAAGTTCTTCACAGGAAGAGTGGCCATTGGAAAGGGCTGCCCAGGGAGGTGGTGGAGTCACCATCACTGGAAGTGTTTAAGAAGAGACTGGATGGGGTGCTCGGTGCCATGGTTTAGTTGATTAGATGGTGTTGGGTGATAGGTTGGACTCCAACCTGGTCAATGCTGTATTTTGTAACCATAAGTGAGGCTGCCCCTCTTTGTTTTGGGGAGGCTGCAACAGAAACAGCACCATGCAATGGGTGTCAGTTTGGGGCTTTCCATTTCCTGGGGTGATGACTGTTAGCATTCTGTGTCTCAGGGCTGGGTGCCAATACCTGACCTGATACAGGCATTGTCCAAGGAGGTACAGGGTGAGCTTTTCCTGGGAAGAGAGAGCAGTTTGGCTTTGATGCTGTGAGAGTAGGGGCTTTCAGGATGCTTCCCAGGGTGGTGTGGAGGCTTCTTCAGACTGAAAGGCTGGGCACTGGGGCAGGGAAGTGTTAGAGAGCTGTGAACAGTGTTCCACATGGGTCCCCTGTTAGTATCATAGTATCAGTCAGGGTTGGAAGGGACCACAAGGATCATCTAGTTCCAACCCCCCTGCCATGGGCAGGGACACCCCACACTAGATCAGCCTGGCCAGAGCCTCATCCAGCCTGGGCTTAAACACCTCCAGGGCTGGGGCCTCAACCACCTCCCTGGACAACCCATTCCAGGGCTTCACCACTCTCATGGGGAAGAACTTCCTCCTCACATCCAGCCTGAATCTCCCCACCTCCAGCTTCATTCCATTCCCCCTAGTCCTATCACTACCTGAGATCCTGAGCAGTCCCTCCCCAGCCTTCCTGTAGGCCCCCTTCAGATACTGGAAGGCCACAATGAGGTCACCTCGGAGCCTTCTCCTCTGCAGACTGAACAGCCCCAACTCCTTCAGTCTGTCCTCATAGGAGAGGTGCTCCAGCCCTCTGATCATCCTCGTGGCCCTTCTCTGGCCATGCACTGATAATAATTACACCAATACTTAACAGTCTAGTAATTAGCTAGGACATGGAGCAAGGTTCTGCTTGTGTGTTGTGCCATCCTTGGTGCTTCCAGTTGCTGGAACCTATTTTTTGAATGTATATTTGGAGAATTACATGAGGCACATCACTTGTGTGGTAACCAGCAGGACTTCAGCAATCACAAGCAGCCATGGCATTTCTTGTCCAGGTTTGACAGTGGGGCTGACCTAGAACAGAACCTGCTAGAGCCTGAGCCTCAGTGGGGTTTGTTCAGGCACCACCAGTCCACACAGCAGCTAAGTGTTTGTTACAAATCATCCAAGATTCAACTTTAACATATTTTGTGCAGTTGGAATTTGGAGCCTAAGCTGCTCAGCAAGACTGAGACAGAAAAAGCAGCTTCTGAAGAAGCAAATCAGGGTGCTGGGGATAAAAGGGCATGTCTGGTCGACAAGGACAGCACCGTGTCTGGTGCGCTGGTTAACTGAGGCTCATGCTATTGCTGGGCTGCTCTCTTGTCTCCATCAAGGACCTCATGAGCTCAAAGCAGTAACACTTCAGTGCTTGAAGTGGCTCCTACGTGACAAAAACCTTTTGAGAATAGCAGCCAGTGCCTTGGAAGATGGAGAGCCAGGGTGACAGCAAGCTCAGGCCAGCTTTCTCTCCCCAGGAGTGTAATAATGTAAATGAAAACTGGAGAGGTCGGCTCTGAGGCTCCTCTGTGCTGGCCAGAACATCTGCTCCCCTGTCAAAGGAATGACAGTGATATGGCTGAGGATAGAAGCTGGATAACCTTGGATTCCTTGCAGAGGATGACTGGCTGGTGGGTGGGGAGATTCCTTCCCCCATGTCTCTTCTGTTAGCAAACACCTCTGGATGTGAAGAGAAGGCCATTGGGGCAGAGAAGAAACGAGCAGGGTGGCTGAGGAAAAGAAAGCAGAGTGCAGGTCTGGTATCACAGATGCATCCAACAGGAGAGCAGGTGGCTCAGGTGGGGGAGAGGAGCAGGAAAGCCTCTCTGGGCACAAAACCTTCCCTCAGGTTTAACGTAAGGCTGAGCACAATTGCTCTGAAGTGAACCTGATGGTCAGTTGGACAGTTTGAAAGTTAAAAAGGCAGCAGCTGCCTTGTGAGCAGACACTGGCTAGGACAGAAGCGTGGCCTCTGTCTTGCAGGAGATGTAGATGCCCTCTCCTGAGGCCATGGGCACTACCATGCATGTAAGGAGATAGATGTGACATGCAGTAGTGCAGCCAGGAAGGCCAAAGACTGGCCTGAGCCAGACTTGACCAGACACAGTGCAAGGCATCCTGGCAGAAAGTGAGATAGAGTGCTGGTGGGGGGGGGGGGGCTTCAGGAGAGGGCAGCCTCACCTGCCCCAGGTCAGGGCCAAACCACAGCCACACTGCAGAGGAATCATGCTCTGGTAGCTGGGGCTTATGCTTTGAGGTGGAACTGTAGCAAACCTTGAGTGCTGTGTCCAGTTCTGGGCCCCTCAGTTTAGGAAGGAGGTTGACTTGCTGGAAGGTGTCCAGAGAAGGGCGACAAAACTGGGGAGGGGTTTGGAGCACAGCCCTGTGAGGAGAGGCTGAGGGAGCTGGGGTTGCTTAGCCTGGAGAAGAGGAGGCTCAGGGCAGACCTTCTTGCTATCTACAACTACCTGAAAGGAGGTTGTAGACAGGTGGGGGCTGGTCTCCCAGGCAACCAGCACCAGAACAAGAGGACACAGTCTCAGGCTGCACCAGGACAGGCTTAGGCTGGATGTTAGGAAGAAGTTCTTCACAGAATAGTGATTTGCCATTGGAATGTGCTGCCCAGGGAGGTGGTGGAGTCACCATCACTGGAGGTGTTTAGGAAGAGACTGGATGGGGCACTTGGTGCCATGATTTAGTTGATTAGATGGTGCTGGATGATGGGTTGGACAGGATGATCTCAAAGGTCTCTTCCAACCTGGTCTATTTCATTCTATTCTATTCAAAGCTCCCCCAGTCCCCAAATGGATGCTGGTGAGTCTCTCGTGTCCTGCATGTAAGACAGCTCAATCTGTGTGCCTGTAGTGTGGAGAGGACACCTAGGCCCCTTCAGGAGGCTGCCCTGGGGGTACCTGTGTGTGGTGACCTGTGCATGTGTGTGCTTGTTTCCATGCTGGCCCAGGCATAACATCTCTTTTGAGTCTGTCTGGCAGGAAACCAAGACTCCCAAGAGAGAGCAGGGCTGTGTGCCTTGAAGGGCCCTGCTTGCTCTTCTCTGGAGGAGCAGCTGACATCCTGGGTCTTGGCCAAGAGCTAATACCATTGCCTCAATGACAGCCAGCTCTGTGGTTGAGAAACACTGCTGGGACCTGCTCTATCTTAAAGTTTGAACTGCTGAAGCAGTGCCACCCAGCCAGGGCTGTCACAGGCACTCACAGGAAACACAGAGGGCAGGCAGAAAATACAGAATGTTCTCCAGTGCCAGTAGGGAAGTGCCCTTGGGACCTAAAATTACTGATGTCCTCTTCTGCATGCAGCACAACCTGCATGGTCTCCTGAAATGTCTTGCAAAGCACAGAGAGGAGAGAGGTAGGGGACAGAAACCTGTTCCTGGGGCTGGTGGGGAAGGGTGGCAGTGGGTGACACTCACCAAGCCATGATGCTCACTGGGACACAGCTGGAGGTAAGAATGGGTCTGCCTGCTCCTGGGAGACACCTACACCCTCAAGATGCAATTCCCCCCCTCCTTGTTCCTACAGAACCTCAGTGTAAGCTGGTTTGCAGATTCCGCCTGTGGTGCTTGCAGCCCTGGCAAGCTCCCCTGGGGCCAAGGCTTGTGCTGGGGCTGCCAGACCTGTTGCCAGCCAGGTGCTGACAACCTGTCATGGGTGGGAAAGAACAGCCTGGCTTGGGCTGCTGCCCCCAGGCAGGTACCCACTGCCGAGGAGACCCCTTGCAAGTGCCCGGGTGTGCATGTTGCCTGCTCCCTTGGGCCTGGGGGGACGAGTTTCAGGCAGGACACCTCCAGCTCCAGCTTGGGCACAGCTCGGGGGATCGGTCCAGCTTCGGGCACGTCTTGGGGGGTGGGGGAGAGATGTCGGTCCAGCTGTGGACACATCTGCCCCTCCAGGGCCGGCGTTTCCCAGGGCGCGGGCTGGGGAAGGGGGGCAGGTTGTCGCCTCCAGCTGCGGCCACATCTGTCCTGCAGGTGCCGCCGGGGGCCGCGGGAAGGAGCCGCGCCCCCCACTTCCCGCCCCGTTCCCGTGGCAGGTATGTCCCTCCCCGCCAGCATCCCCCTCCCTTCATCCCTCCTTCCCTACCTCCCTCCCTCCCGCCCGCCCTCCGCCTGCATGGAGAGAGCCACGGAATGGCGGAGCGAGAGAAAGGAGCCGCATCCCCGCCCGCCTCCTCCCCCTTCCTGGGGCTGCACCTCGCCTCTCCCCCCAATTTCAGGTACTGGCTGCCACCTTCCCCCTGCGACCCCCGCGGTGCTGCCCCTGCTCTCTCCCCTTCCCCCTCCCCCCCCCTCTCCCCCCGCCCCGGGCAGCGCTCCCCGTCTGCTGCAGCCGCCCCGCCGGGCCCCGGCCCCTCCAGCCCTTCTCCCTCTTCCTCCCCCAGCATCTCTTCGGCTCCCCAACCCACCCCATCCCATCCCTTCTGCACCCCTCCTCAAGCACCAATGAACCCCACCGCATCCATCACTCCAGCCCCCCCTCCGCCCACCCACCCATCGCTGCTCAGCCCGCCCACCCCATATGTTGCTTCCCCCCCACCATATTTGCCCTCACCCCATATAGCAGCGCAGCTTCCACCAGCCCCCTGCTTGGCCTCATGCCCCCTCCAACCCCCACCCCCGGCCTGCTTACTTGTCTTGCCTCCTCCTCAAACACCTCTCCCTCACCAGGAAAAAAATAAGGCTTCATCTCTTTCCCCGTCCCCAGGAGAGCCTTTTTCTAGCCCTTTCCTAGAAATCCCGAGTGCTCCTCTTCCCTTCCCAGCCCCGTGAAACAGGAGCCCCAGGTGAGCCGATGGGAGGGTGCCAGGAGTGGTGCTCCCGGCAGTCCCCAGCGCTCTCATCGATCTGGGACACAGGGGGCTGTCTCACCTCCGACACCCAGCCAGGCTGCTCACGGGCACTTCTGCCGGCGCGGGCAGGGCCAGGCCGGGGATGCCTGGGGGGATCTGGAGCTTCCAGCGCCTCCCGAGGGCGGCTCTGAGACGGGGATGCTCTGGCAAGAGAGCTCTGCCGCTGCCCGTGGGTCTGGTGTCATTCATCTGCCACCCGGGGGAGGCTGGCTGCCTCTGGCAAGCTGTGCCATCGTCAGCCATTGCTGTTTGCCTGCCTCTGGCACCCAGGGGTGCTGCGGGGGAGCTGGCTGAGCAGCGGGGATCGGTACCAGCTGCTTTGTGTGGTGGGATTTTGGAGAGGGGAAAGGAGGGGCTGGGTGCACACCTGGGGCCACAGCTAAGCTGGTGCCTGCCTCTGTCAGGCCCTGAGGCTGGGGGGGTGTCAGCCTGTCCCTGCTAGGAAATGGGCAGATGTGATTGAACTAAGGTGGTGGTCAGGCAAAATACCCCCGAGGGGCTCCTCTGCTCCCGCAGCCTCTTTGCCAGGCGGCTCCCGGGCTTTAGCAGCCACCTCCTATTGCAGCACTGCCTGCCAGAGCTGCTGGCAGCTGCTGCAACATGGCTGGGCAAACCCTGCAAATCGAGTGGGTAAATGCTGCCTCTGTATATTTCCACCATGGCCAGCAAGCTGAGGGTCAGAGGCTGAGCTGCTAATCGTCTCCAGGCCCAGGAGAGGGTCCAGCTCATCACCTGGCACTGCCCTTGGTGCAGCAGTTGTCCTCTGGGCACTCTCTGCTCCCCAGCAAACAGCAGTGTTCCAGGAGGGAGAATCAGGTGCTGCTCCTTGCTGTGCCTCAGACCTTTGGAAATGGAACCCAGCGAACTGGCAGCCTGCCCCCAGGGATGAACCCACCTCTGGGGGTGGGGAGGCTGTGCAGCCAGGCAGAAAGCTGGAGAGTCAAGGCAGGGGTGGGAGATCTTCCCAGGCACTCAGCTGGAGGTGTGAGCCCTGAAGTGGAAGGAGATGCTGGTGATGTCCCCGAGCCCAGGGCAGGGTCTGGCAGACCAGGTGCAGTGTTGTGGTGGGGAGTGGTGTGTGAGGAGGCAGCCCTGCCTGTGAAATGTTTGTGAGCTGGGGCACCGCCTGGGTTGTGCCTGTCCCCACTCCTGTGTCCCTGCCATGGGGGCTCTGCAAGGGGCCATCCCCCGTGGCCGTGCTGGAGCTGGCAATGCTGAGCACGGATCAGGGTGAGGGCTCAGCCCACAGCTGGCAGTGAGGTGCTGCCCTCTGCCCTGGCTCACTGCCTGCAGGATGAGGTGTTTCAGCTTTTCTGTCCTCTGGGACATTCACCTGCTCCTCCAGCTCCCCAAGTCAGGTGATCAGTTCGCACCAGCGCAAGTGTCAGATGTTGGCTTGGCTTGAATTGAGAGAGGACTTTATCCTGGCCAGCAAGCCAGTGGGATAGAGTCTGGGTCTCTGAAGAGGCCGGGGGGGGTGGTCTGGCAGGACCTCATTGTTGATGCTGGTTTGGTGTTGTCTGAGAAGAGATGGAAGGAGAAGGATGGTGAAGTGAGCTCTCCTTAGGTAGGAGGACCTCCAGAGGTGGCTGCTGACCAAGACAAAACCAGCAGCTTTTCAGGAGACAGCAATAAAAAAGTTCTTCTCATCTGGCCTCCCTGTTGTCCTTAAGCCTCCCAGAGCTTCATGGTGGGGGCTGCACCCCACTGGGCTCCTTAGCATCTTTCTCTAGGACACTGTGTTGCAGCTCCTCCCTCTGCCAATAAGCTTTGCCAATGCTTTGGGCCAAGCTTTCCTGTGAGGGGCTCTCTGGGACCTCTTTGGGGCTGGGGGTCCATCTGTCCAATGTAAGGGGAAGGCTGGCACAACCAGAGTGCAGCTGGGTACAAAGCCCCATATCACTCAGTATGTAGCCTGCCCTGCCGCCCCCAGGAGTGTGGCTCTGAGGGTAGCTGGGATCTGGAGGTGGGGGTCAGAGACTGATCTTCTCTATCTCCTCTTGGTTTCCCTAATAAAATCAAAAAGCATCCATTTAGCTGCTGGGGCAGGAAAGCTCCTAGGGAAGGAAAACCTCAGGGAGTTACGTGCAGGGATCAGGAGAGATGGAGAACTACTCTGCTTCTCAAGGAGCCCTAAGGGAAATCACAGCCCCTTCCCATGCCCCTGCCAGGGCTTTGGGAGGGGAGAAGGTCTCTGGGTGAAGGATACCCCTCCATCTCCTCAGGAAGTTCAAAGAAGCACCTTCAGGCTGAGGCAAAAATCAATTCTTTCTCTATGGATTGATTATGTGTCTGCTGTGCTCATCTGGAGCTGTCAGAAGAGTCTGTTTGGAGGCGAGGAGCTGGGTGTTGGAGTGGGGCTACCTGTCCTCTTGTGAGGGGAGGCAAAAGGGCTGCCTGCTTGGGATGGAGAGAGAGAGGCACCCTCTCCCTGGCCCAAATAACAGATTGTCTGTGGCTCTTGCAATGGAAGCAAACCACTCAGGGCCAGATAAACATACTCCACTGATACTAGTTAGAGGACTTCCACAGAGTGCTGCCGGAGAGCAGAGCACTGGAGGCAGCTGGGCTTGTTGGAATCCCCAGCTCCATTGTGTAGTGTTCTGCTGGCCAATGCCCACGTGGGAAATCCCACAATCCCCTTAGGGTGCCTTAAGGCCCCTTGTTTCCCTGGCAAGGGATGGGTTAGATGGAGGCACAGCAGCTAGGCTGGACCAGAGGGCTGTTGGGAGGATTCTGATCAAGCTGCTCCTGCTGTGGGCAGCTAACAGCTGCCTCCACTCAGGTGCACCCCCACATGCCCCCCCCTAGCTCATGGTTTCCAGGTGTCCTGAGTTTATCAGTTCTCATGCATCCAGCAGGGCTGCCAAGCTCTTGGTGCCTCTTAGCATGCCTTTCAGGAGAACTCCTCTAACCTCTGCAGATGCAGGGCTCACTCACCCCCACAGCCAGGGGCAACCTCCCACATATCTGAGACATTGCGGTGCCCACCTGCAGTGGCATGCAGGTGGCACCTGTGCCTCTGCTGCTGGTGAGAGAAGTTGGCCAAAATGCCTGTGTGGGTCCTACTCAGACTTTTACTGTCAATTATGTAGCTACCTGTGTGGGTCCTACTCAGACTTTTACTGTCAATGATGTAGCTGAATGGAGTCGGGGATGTTTCATTTTACTGCTATTTTTAGTGTCTTTGAGAAGCAAGAGAGAAAGGCAGGGGTGTTTCCAGCACAGGGGGGTGGGGGGATAACAGAGAGCCTTCCTTGTATCTCCTAGGAAGTCCTGGAGCATCCATGTGAGAGGAGAAAAGAGCAGGAGTAATATGGAGATAGAGATTTCTCTATTCGCGGCGCTAAGTGAGGAGGTTCTGAGCAGACAAGGAGCCTCCAGGCACAGCTGATAGAGAAGATGGAGCCCTGGATACTCTTATCAGGGATCTGAGGGACAATGAACACAGTATCATGAGTGACATTTGCTGCTGGCACGGCACTGGTGGGGTGAGAGCCAGCCACGGGTTAGGTCAGCAGAATGCTCCAGGCCACCTTGGTGAGCTGGACTCCTGCGAGCGTCACCCTGCGGAGCGTCACTGGGGGTGAAGCTGTGTCCCAAGCAGTGGGAGGTGCACTCATCACTCACAGCTGATGGCCTGGGGACCAAGGAGAGCTCGTGGAGAGTGGGTGCCAGTGTGGGGCAGGAAGGCAGAGCTGTGATGGACACACTGGATGCCAGACTGGTGTATGTGCAGGTGGTGGTAGGGAGGGGAATCCCCTGTCCCCGTCTGTAAATCGTGTTGGGCACCTCATTCCCAGGCTTCCCAGCTTCTTTGGCTCCATCCCAATGGGATAAGTGGTGAACAGCTCCACAGAGGCTCAGAGTCTGAGACGTGCCCGTGGGTGGCATCGGGGGTGATGGATGATTGTCTGAGGCCACTGTGCCAACAGTTTGTCAGCAACACCTGGCAGCCTCTCCTGGGAAAGGCCCTTCTTTCCTTCAGCAGCAGGGAGCTGGCAGAGCTCCTCACCAGGTACTTCTCTGATCCTTAACGGGGGTGAGATGCTGGGGAAGCTCAGGGATGGCCCTACCTGATGTGGGAGTGGGGTTGGGGGTTAGGTGGAGAAAGGGGCAGCACTCCTGGCACTGCTCTGTAGCACTGGGCTTGCCTCGTGGCAAAGGCACTCCTCTCACTTCCCTCTGCCCGGGAATGCCGTGGTGCCGATCCCGCTGTGCTGGAAGCGTTCCGGCCCCTGCTGGTGAGCAGCCCCACTCTACCTGCCAGAAGCGGGATGGATGCTCTCGCCTCCTGCAGACAGGGATCCCGCCGCTGTGGTGGGGCAGAGAGAAGCCCACAGCTCTGGCTCAGACAAGCGATGCTGAAGAGCAGCAGGAGGAGAAGGGGGAGGCCAGGGTCAGCAAATGCCCTGTGCCCGCTGCGGGTGCTGGGGAGCGGGCGCTGGAGCAGGACCAGGAGCCGGGCTGGCTGGCTGGCAGGCGGAGGCAGTCAGCATCCCCGGCAGAGAGCAGGGACTTGGCACTGGCTCAGCTGGGGAGGTGATTTTTTTTTCCTCCCCTCCAGGACAGCTGATTCCATCTATTTTTAATGAGCTTCCCCAGGTTGCGCAGTGAGGAGACAGAGCAGCGCCGGCAGCCACAGACTGCGACGGGGCAGGCAGAGGGGCAGTGGGCGCCTAGGGCTCGGCTGTCATCTCCATCACTCCTCCTCGCCCTGGGCCCCGGGGACTTTTTTGGGTTGAGAGCGTGTCCTCCAGGGAAGGGGGGTCCGCCTCAATGCAGCTGCCCTTGAAAATGGAGTCAAGCACCGAGGAGGAGAGCTGGCTGGAAGATCAGTGGGAGAAATGGTAGGGGACCGTCCGGGCCTTGGGGAGGGAGGGGGCTCTCCTGCTTCTCCTGCTTGTAGTGTGCGTGTGTTGCGGCGGGGAGGGGGGACGAGGGGCAGCCCCTCAGCCCTGGGCACATCGCTCTTCTTCGCAAGAGATGGCCACAGGACAGGAGCAAACTTGGCAGCCAGTCGAGCTCAAAGTTTTGCAGGCGGCACAGGGAGCTGCGTGGCAGCCGGGCACTGGAGGGGAAAAGGCATCTCCGCATTCTGCAAGCACCGGCAGCTGCAGGCAGGGCTGGGGCACAGCATCTCCCCATCCCCGAGAGCACAACCCGGGCTGTCTGTCCCCATCCTCGACCGGGGGACGCTGCCACCCATGCCAGCTGCTCCCGCAGAGCAGGGGAGCCCCTGCTAGTCTCTTGGCAACGTTGTGCCTCTTGCTGGGTCCCCCCAGCCCCTGCCGTGCTCCCAAGCCGTGGCAGGCAGAAGTCCTGAGCGTTAGTGGTGGATGATGTCCCAGCCTGGTGACCTGTGTAACCGGAGAAGAAATCGATTGGTGCTTAGAACGTTCGTCATGAGCCTCCTGCTCCATGTTCTCTCCTTCCTGCAGACAGCAGCAGGAGACAGGGGAGGAGAGGTGGAGCAGGACACCCCACCCTGTTCTGAGGGCAGTGTCCCTGACCCCCACCCCAATACATCTTGCAGGGGCTGTTCCCATGGCCACAGTCATTCCTAGACACCTTTAACCCAGGAGGTCACCACTGCTGGGGTCCTCAGAAGCAGAGTAGATGCTGCTTCTCCTGTTCCTTCTCTGCTCCAGGGGTCAGGACAAGGGAGGTGCTACCCATCCATGGCACTGGCTTGGTGCCACTGTGGGAAAGGAGCCCCATGGTGTGAGAGGGGGGCTTAAAGTGAGAGTGTGGGCTCTGCAGGACATAAAATACCCTCCTCCCTCCATCCCTGCTGGTGAGGGCCGAGCCAAGAGAAGTGACAGGCTTGATATGGTTCTTTCACCCAAGCATCTCTGAGCCTGAGGAGCTGGGAGCAAATGGAAATGGTGGCACACAAAGCAGTGCCTGTGGCCCCTCCAGAGAAGATTTGGAGGGGTGAGATGGTTGGTAGAGGAGTTTTGAGCTGGTCTCTTTTATTTACCCCTGTGGTAATGAATAAGCCAGAGGAGCACTGCAGTACCACCACCAGGAGCATCTCACCACCCCCCCTGGGGACACCAGCAAGCACACAAGGAGCCCTCCCATCAGCACGTTTCCAGCTGCTAGAAGGTTAGCTCTGTAAACTTTAAGGGCTGCAATGAGCTTGTGGGGCTGAGAGCTCAGCCCAAGGCCATGCAGGTGGGCTCAGCAGCACTGATGATCATGGGGATGCCCTCAGTCACCTCGGGGAGTGCTTTTGGTGCATAGGGAAATTGCTGCCCTCTCTCTTACTGCAGGCACCTCAGCTGAGACATCCCTCCCAGGTGCAGCTTGGAGATTGCTCATGCAGCTCCTAGCTAGCTCCTGGGACAGGGATGGCTGTGCTGGCTGTCCCATGCTTTCCCAGCCTGCACATCACTGCTGCCTTTGGTCAGGCAGGGGCAGGTTTGGGGCACACTCCTCCTGCCTCTCCACAGCTCCAGGCCATGCCAAGCCCAGTGGGGACAGGCCTATCCTCTTCCAAAGAAGCTTCCTTCCCAGTCTTTCTTTGCAGTGAAGACTGGCAAAGCCTCTCCTGGGGCAGATGCTGCTGCTCCCTGCCCGCAGGCAGCATGCTGCCCTGTGCCCCATTGCCCACAGTGGGTGACTGTGCCATCTCCACTCCCTCCAGGCTCACCCACGACATCAGCCTTGAGGAGTTTGAGGATGAAGACCTCTCTGAGATCACCGATGAGTGTGGAATCAGCCTGCACTGCAAGGAGAGCCTGGCCACCCGGGTAAGGACTATGGGGATGGAGACAGGCAGAGCCTGCTCCTGGGACCATCAGCTCCCATCCAGGACCACCAGCTCTCCAGACCAGGGATGCTTCCTCCAGGTGCCAAGACTTTGCTTGTCAGGGATGAGCCTAAGGGTTTGGGTGTGACTGGGGGCATTCTCCACATGGGAGTAGGACAGTAGCAAGCCTCAGGCACCCCATGAGTACCCTCAGGGACATGAGTGAGTTGCCACTAAAGTTCCCGTATGAGCTGTGCCTCCTGTCCCTACTTGCATCTCTGGACCTGGAAGTGCAGCTGGGCCAGCATGGTGAGACCACTTCTCTGCTCACCTGAGCACTTCCTTCAGGCTTGCTAGCTGCCTTTAGCAAGAGCAGCCCTCAGGTGACTAGGAGACAGGAGACCTGGAGGCTAGTGAGCCAAGGATGGAGGAGGTGGCTCTGACCCCAGCAGGTAGCAGGTGAAGTAAAACAAACTGGGGAGCTGTGAACCCTATGCAGATGCTGCAGGGGTGCCTTCACCTTAAGCACTCTGGAGCACACTGTGGAGACCCCAACAGGGTTCATACCACTGTCTGATCTGCCTGAGAAGACCACAGGAGCAGAAACAGGGAGATAAATGGAGAATTATAATGGATGTGGAAATATGCAGGGGGTGTGTTTCGTGCTGAAGGAATGCAAATGCTTGGCAGAGCAACAAAATGCTCCAAGAATCATTTTTGTCCCTCAGGAGAAGTATATCCTCTGCAAGACTGATAAAGGCCCAGCCAGGAAGGGAAAGGCAGAAGGAATTTGTCGCAGATTTAAAATTAGAAAGTGAATTTGTGGTGCTCAGAATCCCTGGTTGCAGGCAGGAGGGTACAAGCAGACCTCATCCCTGGGAGGTGAAGGTGTCCTGTTGTGCCCTGTGGTCTAATTTGGGACCTTCCCAGCAGAAATTTGGCCACTCCCAGAGATGAGGCTGCTGCTCCACATCTCTGCTCTGGCAGCAGCCTGCTCCTGCTCCAGGATGTTACGGCAGGGGAAGGAAGGGGAGAGCCAGGGCTTCGTATGCTGAACGAAGGAGAGGTAATGCTGGAGGCAGAGCCAAAGGCACTCAGTGCTGCGTGGCCATGAGGGCACAGCTGAAACAAGGACAGGGCATCAGGGAGATCCTCCTGCCTGCAGTAGGTGAGGCAGGCAGGGACTCTGGTTGTATTGTTGGATGCTTCCCATTAGTTGCCCCAGCTCTCTGCTGCTGAAGGCACTACCAGGCTCTTGGGCAGATTTATTTTGTCCCTTTATGGATGGCCAGCCCTTGGCAGGGAGGGTAAGGGGTTGGAGAAGGTGCTCAATTACTGCAGCCCTTCCTGGAGGGTGATGAAAACCAGACTGTTTTCACCCATTTAAAGCTGTTTACTGAGGGGTTTCAGTATCCTCCTGCTGTGCTGCAGAGAGCTGGCCCTCGCCAGAGGGCTTGCTTGGGCTCCAGCAGCGAGCCCCACGCCTTCCCCAAGGGGCATCTCAGAGCCACTTTGCACCAAGGCCTGGATGCACTCAGCGTCTGCTGGGATGGAAGGGGGGAGCGAAGCTGCCCCTGGGAAGGCAATGAGCTATTCATAAACGCAGCAAAGGAAGCAGCCTACCACGCTCAGGAAAGATGCCTGCTAAAAATACAGACGTCTGAGTGGCTTATGTGGGGCGCAGAGGATTGCCCGAGGAGCAGAGCTGAGAGTGGTGACAGCAGCGGTGGTGAGAGGGGCTCTTCAATCCCCAGCGTCAAAGG
Organism: Melanerpes formicivorus; assembly: GCF_026170545.1. Lineage (NCBI taxonomy): Eukaryota > Metazoa > Chordata > Aves > Piciformes > Picidae > Melanerpes > Melanerpes formicivorus. The sequence goes on from NW_027142410.1 coordinate 2,572,014, forward strand.
CGAGAGCCAGGGAGCTTTCCAACCCAATTGCCATCCAGAGAGAGCTCCAGGCAAGGAGGCTGCAGGATGTTCCTGATGGAAGCAGCCAGGCCCAGAGGGAGCAGCTTGGCCGGGGGTGTGGGGGGCAGTAAGTGAGTCCTGACCTGTGGCTGCTGTCAGCCAGCTGCCTGCATCACCTCACAGGGGGCTGCCTTGGCAAGGCAGTCCCATGTGAGGCCAGGGCCATGCTGATCCCCTGCTTGTGGCTAGCTCCCAGTGCTGGTGCTGCAGAGCACCCATGGCACATGGGATGCAGGGTGGGCACCCACAGCTGGGTGAAAGGCAGCTGGTGAAAGCCCAGTGATGGAGCGAGGGATGTGGGGTGAGAGTTAGCTGCCAGCTCGCTGGATCACACTGGAGTAGAGTGCACTGGGGAAGGGAGAAATACAGGCTCTGGAGAGCTGTGGAGCTGGGGGTATCCAGCCTCTGCCAGCTTCTCGACCTCGTGGTGAGTCTCCCAAGGGATGGGCAGGCACAGTGAGCAGGAAAGCACCAGGAAGGAGCAAGGAGACAAATCCCGCTGGAGGACTGGGGAGGCAGCCGCTGGCTGGGGACATCTGCTGACCTTGACGAGGCAGAGCTGCTCAGTGGCAAAACCCCACGGCAGGAATGGGTGGCCAGTGTGGAGGTCACCACCCAAAGGGAGGTGGGGCTTAGGGCTTTGGGCTTTTTTTGGTCCTGGAAAAACAAAGATGACTTCATCGTGGGCTATTTTAGCAGCTTTCCAGAAATAGTGGCTTAGACACACAAAAGCTGCAAGGAGGCGTAGACTGATGCTTGTGCAAGAGGGGACTATCCACTGATGAGGACAGCACCTCATGGATGGGAGGCCATGTGCTAATAATGAGGAATAATCCCAAGCATGGCTGAAAAAAAAACCCAAACAACATCATTTCAACGTGAAGGAAAACTGAGAGCAAAGTGAGGGGTGTGCTGAGGACAGGGCTCAGCAGAGGAGCAGAGCTGCCAATGGAAGGAAGCTGGAGGTGGGGAGATTCAGGCTGGAGGTGAGGAGGAAGTTCTTCCCCATGAGAGTGGTGAAGCCCTGGAACGGGTTGTCCAGGGAGATGGTTGGGGCGCCGTCCCTGGAGGTGTTTAAGCCCAGGCTGGATGAGGCTGTGACCAGCCTGATCTAGTGTGGGGTGTCCCTGCCCATGGCAGGGGGGTTGGAACTAGATGATCCTTGTGGTCCCTTCCAACCCTGACTATGATACTATGATACTTTAGGTCTGTTGAACAGCAGAGCAGGAGGCCAGCTGGGGAGGAGTGGAGGCCACCAGAGCAAAGGATGCCACTCCTGCCTCACAAGTGGCAGCAGTTAGGATGTTTGCAAGAGGGGGAAAAAAAAAACCCTGCAGTCCTTTGCTTTGGGTCTGGCCTGGGTTTGGTGGCTTTGGTGACAATCCATGGTTTCAGCAAGATGGATCCCAGCAAACAGCCAGGCTGCAGCTAATACAGGCTTGGTGCCTCATATGTATTCCAGGAGTTGCAGAAAATGGTTACTGCAGGAAAATAAGAAATACCCTTCTTGGAAATAGCACCAAAACGAGTGCCCAAAGGAGAAGAGCTGACAGTGGGCAGAGCTGAGCCTTTGTGGTCTGTATGAAAAGGCCTACACCAGACAGGAGGATACAAATAGGTGGAGGGGGAAAAAAACAACCAACCAAAGCCCCACCACTTTGTTTCTGCAGCATAAGACTGCTGGAAAGGCTGGGCTTCCTCTTGCTATTCAGCATCATTGATCCAACATGCCACTGGCAGCAGCTATCCCCCAGAACACCAGCAGGACCCACTGCAAAGTAGGGAGCAGCTGCCAGGAGCCAGCCAACCTGCTGGTCCAGAGACCAGTAAGGAGCTGGCTGCACAGGCTGGGAGCAAAGGATGAAGCAGAGAGGTGGCTGCTTCCTCCCAGTGGCTTTTCCAAGCCTGTCCTGTGAAGCTTCCTCTGTGATCCATCACCAGCTGCAGCTGCCCAAGGCTGGGGGCAGAGAGGCTTCTCCTGGCACTTTGAAGCTGGGAGCAAAGCAGTCCCAGCTGGATGGTAAGGAGTGGGGACACAGCCATCTGCTCAAAAAGTCCCCTTGCTTCCCCATGTTCATAAAATGCTTTCCCCAGCTGAAGATTTTGTCACTCCTCCCCTGGCAGGGAAGGCTGCAGGGCAGGGAGCAGGGAAGAGCCTTTTGCCTGCTTGACCACAGAAGGCAGGGACCAGGGTGACTCAAGCAGCATCCACTCCTTCCTGGGGGTCAGCATCAGCCCCTGTGCAGGCTGTGCTGGCTAGACCAGTGCTCCCACAGGTGCTTCCAGCACCTTGCTGCTCTACCCCACCTGAGGACCATCAGAGACCAGTTGCTGGACCCCAGGACGCTTTGCTATTGGGGCAGTACCGTGTGGATTAGGGGTACTGTCAGCAGGAGCACACCAGCATCACAGCTGTTCCAGGAACAGCTCTGTAATGGAGGTGTGAGCTTCTCTGCAACTGCACTGGGGTCCAGATGTGCATCTGTCACAGTGGCAGTGCTCATCAGCATGCCCAAGTCTTTCCCACAGGCTGACATGACTTTGGAAGTCACCTCACTGGTACATCTGTGCCGAGGCATGAGCACATTCTCAAGCTGGCCTTAGATGACTTTAACTTGTTCCCAGAGGGCAGCCTGTTCTGGTGGGGCAGTGTCCTTCCAGTTAGAAAGGCATGCCAGCATCTAGTCCCTGCCCTCGCTCTGCAGGTCCCACTCGGGTGGTAAGGGGATCTGTTGCTGCGCCGTTTCAAAACCACTTTGTTGTGCTACAGGCCATTAATAAATACCTCCAGTGGTTGTAGTTTCCTCCTGCCTATTGAACCTGGAATGGTGCATCCCTCCTAGGGCATTCTTCTCTTCTCTTCTCCTTTGCTTTTCTGCATCCTTCTGGGACTTTGTCTCCTCTGTGAGTTTTCCGATTGCCACAGCTATGGGAACAAGAGGACACAGTCTCAAGCTGCACCAGGGGAGGCTTAGGCTGGATGTTAGGAAGAAATTCTTCATAGAGAGATTGGCCATTGGAATGTGCTGCCCAGGGAGGTGGTGGAGTCTCCATCATTGGAGGTGTTGAGGAAAAGACTGGATGGGGTGCTTGGTGCCATGGTTTAGTTGATTAGGTGGTGTTGGATGATGGGTTGGATGCGATGATCTTGAAGGTCTCTTCCAGCCTGGTTTGGTTCGGTTCGGTTCGGTTCTGTTCTGTTCTATTCTATTCTATTCTCCTGAGGCAGCATTGTTAGCAGACTAGGTTGAACACCACCAGCTGACTCAAATACGCCTACCTGGGCTAGGTATAATCTGTTTGGCTTTCCCCCAGTTCTTTTCCTGTGCCTTCGTTTCCCTGTGATTTGCCACAGGCCGCTGGTGCCACAGAAATACAGAGCTTGGACAAAGGCAAACACAAGAGTTAAATGTTGAAAGCCTCAAGAGGATGAGTTTTGGTGGCAGTGCTCCTCCAGATATTCACTGGGGAGTCAGCAAGGACCCTGGCCTGGGGCAAAATGGCCTCTGCAAGAGGGGTCTTCCTGTGCTTGGCACAGACAGAGCCCTGCCTGTGCTGGCTTTAGTCCCACAGTTTAGGAGCTGGTACCGGCAAGAGCCCTTGAAGGGGCTGCCAGAGCTGCTGGGGCTGTTTCTTCTCCCACAGTTCAAGGAGCATCCTCTGTGCAGCTGGAGAGATCTTCAGCTGCAGAACCCCTTGCTCCTCCTCCTCCTCCTCTGCCTGCTGACGCGCTTCCCAGCCACCACAAGCAGCTGATAACAGGGGGAGTTCAACCAGCTAATGCCAGCCACAGCCTTTGCTGCTGGCTGCAGCAACCATGCATGTGCAAGCTGCAGCTGCTGTGAGGAAGGCAGCTCGGGAAGGAAAGGGATGGCCTTTAAACACCTGCAACCTGGGAGACATCAGTGCCCCTTTGCCCAGCAGCACAGCCACAAGGAGTGTGGTGGCTCAGCACTGGGGCCCAGCCAGCTGGTGCCATGGGGCATCTGCTCCTCACAGCCCTTTGAGGGCCCTGGTGGCCCTCAAAGAGTGAAGGGTGCAAGGGGGAGGAAGTGGGACTGCCCCTGGCCAGAGAACAGCCACAACCAGTGGGTGACTGGAGAGCTCCTGCTTGTCAGGCATCCCTTCAGTATGGCTTCAGGTCCTGATCTGTGTAGGGTGTAAGAGAAAAGGCTTGTCCAGGATGAGGAGGCTGAGAGGGATGTAACTGCTGTCCCGGCTGCCTAATGGGTGTGACAGGGAGGGAGCAGCCTGACTCCTCTCAGCAGTGTGCAGTGAAAATTTCAACCCCACAGAGAGAAAAAGTGGTAGTAGTGCAGCACTGGTGCCAGCACTGCACGCAGTGGTGGGCTCTCCATCCATGAGGGTATTCAGGTGTGATGGGCAAGGCTCCAAGTGACCTGTTCCAGGCAGGGGGTTAGACCAAACCTCCAACACAATGGTCATGTGCTTGTATGAGACCTGGTTGCCTGGGTAGGAACCAAGAAAGGACACAGTCTGCCTGGGGAGGAAGAATCAGAGAGTTGTTCAGGCTGGAAAGACCTTTAAGATCATTGAGTCCAACCACTGATATAATCGAGTCTGTCATAGGGCAGCCGAGGTTGGAAGGGACCTGGTCTAACCTTTTGTGGGAAAAGGATCCTGGATGAGATTATCTAGCACTCTGTCCGGTCGTATCTTGCAAACCTCCAGCGATGGGGGCTCTACCACGTCCCTGGGGAGGTTGTTCTGCTGAATGGTTGTTCTCGCTGTAAGGAATGCGCTTGTTACGCCGAGATGAAGCCTGGGCGTGCTCGGTTGTGTACCTGCCGGTGACGACGATGCTCGCACGTACCTGCCGGCACCTGCTGGCGGCGGCGTGACAGAAGTGACAGGGGTGTCTCGGTGCAAGGCCAGGGGCTGGAGGCGGAGAGGGGGCGCGGGGCTCCCCGGCCTTGGGAATAACACCCCTGCCCCTTTAAAAGGCAGAGGCCGCCGGGTGCACCGGCGCCGTTCCCCTCCTTTCCCCGGCCCCGGCGGGAGGCGCGGTGGCTGCTGGCCCGCCCTGCCTCCCTCCCTCCCTCTCTCCCTCCCAACCCCCCGTCCCTCCCGGTGGCCTGATCACTGCCGCTAATCCCGCAGGGCCATGTGAGCCGGCAGGGCGGCGGGGCCCGGGCGGCGGGCGGCGGGGAGACCAGCCGGCTGCAGGCCGAGATGCTCCAGCTCGACCTCATCGACGCGGCGGGGGATACGCCAGCCGAGGAGCAGACGGCCCCGGAGCCGCTGCAGAAAGAGCCCCCGGCCGTCACCACCGATGTCTACCGCCCGAAGCGACCCACAACTCTCAACCTCTTCCCGCAGGTGCCTCGCAGCCAGGTGAGGCCGGGGCTGAGGGGCGTGGGGGCGAGCGGGGCGGGGGGGTACCGGGGACGGATGCGCTCGCCGCCCGGAGCCTTTGTCTCGAAGGGATGGATGGGGAGAGGGTGGGTGTCGAGGAGGCCCCGCGATGACCGGCGGGGTGACCGGCGGGGTGACCGCCCGCCCCGCCGAGGGTCGGTGCCTGCCGCCCCCCGCATGCCTTGGCCGGGAGCAGCGCAGGCTCGGCCCCGGCTGCGGGAGCCGCAGGAGCAGTCTGCAGGCCCGGGGAACAGCGGGGAGGGACGGACGGATGTGATCAGTCCCTGCCAAGCCACCCCCTCGCACCGCCGAGCCCCCACAAGCTGTGTCCCCAGCTCGACCAGGGTGGCTGCGGGGGTGGGGTGGGGGTGGGGGGCATCTTTCATCCCTGCTGCTGAGCTAGGGAGCGCACAGGCCAGAAAGGGGCATTAGGGTGGCTGTACCGAGCTATGCCACCAGCAGAGCCCGTGGGGCCTGGCAGAGAGTTGAGGGGCAAGGGTAGGCTGGGAGCAGGGAAGGGAGCCCGTGGGAATGGAGGGCAAAGGAGGCATGGCGTACCCAACACGCCATCGAGCCTCTGCGGGACAGGGCATCGTGCCATGGGGCTGGTGAGCCCAAGGCTGGCACCGCTGGCCAGCAGCTGGCTGGGGCAATGCCAGCCCTGGGGCAGGATAGTGACACAAAGTGCCCCGCGCCTGGCAGCGGGAACTTGGTGGCCCCTGCTCCAGAGCAAAAGCAGCATTAACGTCAGCGCCCCGTGCAAAATTTGAGAGACAGAATGGCAACGCCCAAGATGGTGGCCGGGAGGCCGAGGGGGTTCTGTTGTCTCGCTTGTGCTCAGAACGCGTACAAGGCCTTGGGTAGTTTTCCCCAGGACTGCCAACCCATGCAGCTCTGGGGTTGCCGCCAGCCCCGGGGCAGGTGACGTTTCGGTGCCCTGCACGCTGACCCTCCGAGTGGTGGCCGGAGCCTCTTTGCCCCTTCTCCCTGCAAACTTCCCACATCCCTGTGAGATGCACGATGCACAGGGCTATTTTTGCCAGCCTCCTGCATGCAGCCATGCCTTCTGCCAAGTAGGAGGATTTTCGTCGTGGTGACGTTCAGCCGAGGAGCATGAAGCGAGAGGCAGGTGTCCCTGTGTGTGACAGATGGGGAGTAGTTGGAGCTGGGTGTCACCAGCCCAGCGCCAGCAGCTGATGCCAGCTCTTTGCCTGAGGCCACGGGCTGGGAGGAGGAGGAGGAAGGCACCAAGCCAGGATGGGCACCCGCGGGGCAGCTGGCACCAGGGACAAAGGCAGCAGGGCTGGGGGGGTGGGGGGAGCCCCAGCGAGCATAATAGACAAGGGGACAGTGACAGCGTTGTCCCATCCTGTGCAGGCACCCGGAGGAGCAAGTGGCACCTGGCAGCCACATCCAGCTAGGGGGACAGAGGACAGCATGGTCTCCATCTTGGGCAGCTGGTCCCAACCAGTGCCTAGAGGTGGCAGCAAGCCGGTTGAAGGGGATTTGGGGAGGAGATATGTGCATAGACTGTGGGCTGCGGAGGAGGAGATGATGGTCCCTTCACAAGGGCATGGTCAAGGCTGTGAGGCTGCGCTGGTAGCCACACTTGTGGCCCAAAGCAATGACATGGAGATTGGGTCTTCCCCATGGGAGATGGGGGCTTCACTACAGCTGTCAGCAGGAGCCCAGAGCCAGTGGGGATGGGTGCAAAGGGCTGGGGCATGGCTGGCTGGTAGGGCAGTGCTGTTGGTGGCATCTAGTGAGAGGCAGAAGTGCTGGAGGTAGGCTGGCTGTGAGGTGCTTGGAATACCTGGTCTAGATGTCTACCTATGGCCAAAAGCAGTCTTACCCTGCCCGTGTCTGCTGCCCCAAGAAGAGGGCAGGGTGCAGGACATCCTTTGGTGATCAGCCTGGGAGATCCTCCTGGATGCTCCTAGCCTGTCCAGCTACTGCCTCCTGTGGTAGGTTAGAAGAGGGACCGTGTCCATGTGTGCTGTCTTGAATGCCCAGCTGCCTTCCTGCTCCTGCAGACTCTTTGTGCTGGGCAGGATGCTCAGGGACAGGGTGCTCAGGGGCAGGGCATTATCCCACTCTCTGCTTCAGCTTCTTTGCATGGGGCCAGGAGCTGGCTGGGTGATACCTTGGTTGCTGCTCATCTCTCCATGATCATCATCCCAGGCAGGTGGCCTGGAGACAGTGAGAGGAACATTCTTAGCTTTCCAGGAGAGAAAGAAACAGCTGCTGGGACTGGCTGAGCTCATCCTGTAAGACCTTGTGAATGCCTCTGTGCCTCGGCTGGGCATTGGAGGCCCTGAAGTGCCCTGGCCCTGCAGGATGGGTGGGCTTTGCCTGCTGCGTTGCTGGCTCATGTGCTGGCCCTGTGGCACTGTGCACGCAGAGGCTGTCACTGCGGCAGCTTGCCTGGCCCGTGTCCCAGCCCCTTGTGTCCCTGGGAAAGGCGAGCAGGGATATGCTGCTATTTGCCTTGGTGCAAGAGGACCTCTCAGGGGCTGTGCTGGGAGGTCACCAAAGCCCTGTGGTGGGGGTCTCTCCCTAGTGTGGAAGCAAGGATCTGAGAGTTGTGGTTCAGCAGCCTGCCACTCTGTGGACCTCTAGGTCCAAGGCTTGCTCAGTGTTGGTAGAGAAGCAAAGCAAGGACAGGGCAGCTTCTGAGCTGCTGGTAATAGCTGCAGGCTGGCAATAAGGCCGTGAGAAAATCCAGGGAGTCCCAGCAGGGCTTAGTACTTGAGCAAAAACTAACAGTGTGGAAAATGTCACTGCTGCAGCTGGAGGAGAAACACCCAGTGCCCTGCAGGGAAAGGCCAGGCAGAACTTAGGGGTGGAGGACAGGACAGGGACTAGGGCTGGGGCTGCAGCAGGTGGGATGATGTGCCCCACTGAGGCAGGAAGGTGGAAGCTGTCTGCAGGGGGATCCTTAGTAGAAGGGCCCTGGTGGCCTTTGGTTGCTGGGTCTCACAGTGAGGCTGAGTGCATGCTCCCCTCTGCACACACACACACACACGTGCACATGCATTGCCAGCCACACAGGACAAGGCAGGTAGGGCACAGCACCCACAGAAACTTGCCCAAGCATGGGCAGCATGGCTGTGCCTCTCTAGCTGATCAGAGCTGGTGTCTGCTAGTGGATTCTGTACGTGTGTGTGCACGTGTAGGTGTGTACCCACACGTACGTGTGTGTGTACCCCCATATGAACCCCCTGTGGGTGACTCCAGCGGCAGCTGGTACCCTGTCCAGCAGCTGCCTCCTAGAAGTATGTTCCCTGGGCCTTGCTCTCGTGAGGCTACACCTTGAGTATTGTGTCCAGTTTGGGGCACCTCACTACAGGAGAGATGTGGAGGTGCTGGAGCCAGTGCAGAGGAGGGCAAGGAAGCTGGGGGAGGGCCTGGAGAATAAATCTTACGAAGAGTGACTGAGGGAGCTGAGGCTGTTTAGCCTGGAAAAGAAGAGGCTGAGGAGAGACCTCATTGCTGTCTGCAACTACCTGAAAGGGCATTGTGGAGAGGCTGGTGCTGGTCTCTTCTCACAGGTAATTAGTGACAGAACAAGAGGGAATGGCCTCAGGCTGTGGCTGGGTAGGTTTAGACTGGACATTAGGAAGAAAACTTTCACAGCAAGAGTGGTCAGGGATTGGAATGAGCTGCCCAGGGAGGTGGTTGAATCATCAAGCCTGTGTGTGTTTAAAGGTGGTTTGGATGTGGTGCTTGGGGATATGGTTTAGGTGTGAACCTTGTAGAGTAGGGTTCTGGGTTGGACTTGGTGATCCTGAGGCTCATTTCCAACCTGAATGTTTCTGTGATTCTGTGACTTCTCCATTGAACAGCATCAGGTTGTTTGAAGGTGGGATGGGAGCAAATCACACCTGTCCAGCCAAAGCAGGCTCCACCCTGGGATTTTTGGCTTGGGACCGTCCAGCTGTGGGCTCGTGTACTCAGGTCTCCTGAGAGTGGATAAGTACATCCAGGTCAGGCAGGCTGTCTGTCTCCTGGCTGGCTCCTTGCCCGTGCTGCTTCGGCCACCCTGCCAGCTCTCGCAGCGGCGGCGTGGCAAGGTGTGGGGCTGGCGGGGAGGTGCCCTCCCTTGAACTGAGCAGGGTGCCGTGGCCCCAGGGAGGGATGGGTGCTGCCACTGTGCCACGCGCTGTTTACTGCTTGAGCTACAAGGCGGCTTTGTTGTTCTCCTCAGGACACTCTGAATAACAACTCTCTGGGGAAAAAGCACAGTTGGCAGGAGCGGGTGTCCCGGTCATCGTCCCCTCTGAAAACGGGTGAGTGCCCAGGCTGTCACCCAGGGGCAGCTCCCTCCACCTTTTCCTGGATCTTGGGAGTAAAATCCCCTGCCTAGGTCCTGGGACAAGTGGTGCCAGAGCAAGCGGTTGGGGAAAACATCTGAATGGATTCCAGGCATGCCCAGCTTGAGTCCGGTGGCATCCCCGGCCACCCTCCGCAGCTGGCGGGATCCCCCTCCGCAGACGTGTCAGTGTCGCTCTCCTTCCCCCCCAGGTGAGCAGACCCCTCCCCACGACCACGTTTGCCTGAGTGATGAGGTCAATCACCAAAACAGCACAACCTCCACCAAAGACCGGGGCACGTCCACGGAGAGCCCGTGCCGGCGCTCGGCCGCCACGCAGATGGCACCCGCCTGCGTCACCTCCTCTCGGCCGCCCGAGAAGCACCAGGCCGCCAGCCGGCCCCCGCCGCACGGCGCCAGCGTGGTGGTGGTGACGGCACGGGGCCCGGAGGCCCACCGGGACCGCATCCGCTACCAGACGGACGTGAGGCTGGAGGCCACGGAGGAGATCTACCTGACGCCCGTGCAGAAGAACTCGGACCCGCTGGAGACCGAGAAGCCGTTCCTGTCTCAGTCCAGCGAGAATCGCATGTCCATCAGCTCTGACGTCGACACCTCCGGCTATTCGGCCCTGGCAGGGAAAACCAACCCCTCCATCAGCGAGGAGGACGAGGTGCTGGACTACATGTCCTCCCCTGACAAGACAAACCCGCCCAGGGCCGCCTGCGGTGGCCCTAGTGGTGGCCTCCGGCCAGGGCACAACCTTCAGAGAGCCTCAGTGAGTTCAGACACCAGCGCCCTCTCTTACGACTCGGTCAAGTACACGCTGGTGGTGGACGAGAACATGCAGCTGGAGCTGGTCAGCCTCAAGCAGTGCTACTCGGGCTACAGCGATGAGAGCGACTCGGCCACTGTCTATGACAACTGCGTCTCCTCGCCCTACGAGTCGGCCATCGGCGAGGAGTACGAGGAGGATGCGCTGAAGCGCGACTCCGTCTGCCTGTCCGAGGACTCCACCCCCGAGGCAGACATCCACTTCTCCAAGAAGTTCCTCAATGTCTTCATGAGCGGCCGGGCACGCTCCTCCAGTGAGTGCTGGGGGCTGGGGAGGAGGTGGGCTGCTGGCTGCCTGCCTGGGCAGCCCTGCCTGTTCCTGGTAGAAGGCTGAGGGCAAACTCGGGGCCCCTCAGTGAGGTGGAGAGCTGCCAGCAGGCACCAGCCTGAGCTCTTCTTGCTGCAGCCTGTGGCTTTGTCTCTGGTGGCTGGGAAGTTGTGCGTGGGACTTGGCAAAGCCTAGCAACCTGCAGGTGGGGGTGGCCAGAAGTGTTTCAAGATGGCCTTTTGGCTACCCCAAGGTGTGGCAGTGTTGGGAAGGTTGGGTGGTCTTGCAAGGGGAGCAGCATCCCTCCTGGAGTGTCTCCTTCCCCCCTGAGCCCAGAGGAGTGCTGGTGGCATGCCTCAGCAGGCAGGGCCTCCTGTGGCGGGGCTGGTCCCACAGTGCTGGTGATATCAGATGTCACAGCTGTGCAGGGCGGCATAGGGACCCGATGGCCGTGGTGTGGTGGGACCACTGGGCCCCAGTGTGGTGGGTCCTGCTGTGCCTTCCTCTTGAGTGGCACTGTGTGGTTGTGTCTGAGCCAAGTCACCCCCTAGGAGCATCAGCAGCTTGTTTGGTTTCATGTGCATCACATCCTTTGGCTGTGGTGCTGACTCCTCAACACTGAGATGTTCCCTTCTGTCCTCGTCCCCAGGTGCTGAGTCCTTTGGCTTGTTCTCCTGCATGATCAATGGGGAGGAGCAGGAGCAGACCCACCGTGCTGTCTTTAGGTGAGTTTGCAGGTGCCCCAGCCTCTCACAGCAGAAAGCTGGTGCTGCCCTTCCACCACAGTGGGGTCAACCCAAACCCCAGTGTTTCCAGCTTTTGGGAAGCCCTAGGAACCAAACCACTGCTCATAGCTCATGTTCTGCCAAGGCTGCTGCAGGGGCAAGACCTCTGAGGGCATCTGGGACCTCTGGAGGACAGCATAGGTGATGCCATAGAGATACCCTTGCCTTAGGTGCCAGGGTGCTCATGCCCTTTGAGCCTAAACCTGCTCAGATGCTTTGTTCAGCATCTCAGGTCCCCATAGCAGCTTAGACCTGCCAGTGCCTGCCTAGGCCAGCAGCAGGTTCTGCCTTGTCCCCTGCCGCAGCCGTGTGCCAGCGAGGCCACCGTCCATGCTGGCCGGCCCAGGTGCTAGTGTCTCCCTTGCCCAGGTTTGTGCCTCGCCATGCGGATGAGCTGGAGCTGGAGGTGGATGATCCTCTGCTGGTGGAGGTGCAGGCAGAAGATTACTGGTACGAGGCCTACAACATGCGGACAGGTGACCGAGGCATCTTCCCTGCCTACTATGCTATCGAAGTCACCAAGGACCCCGACCATTTAACAGGTACCAAGCTGGGGTGTGCGGCCTCTTGATGTTCTCCCACCCGTCCTGTGTCCACCTTGTCTCCACTGAGCAGGGGGGTGGAGGGAGGACCAAGCTGGGCATGCAGCAGGGGAGGGATAGGCACCTTCTGGCGTGAGTGGAACATCTCCTTGATGAGGAAAGGCTGAGGGAATTGGGTATCTTGAGCTTGGAGAAGAGGAGACTGAGAGGTGGCCTCATGAATGTCTATGAAGATGTGAAGGGTGAGTGTCAGGAGGATGGAGCCAGGCTCTTCTCAGTGATGTCCAATAATAGGACAAGGGGCAATGGGTGCAAGCTGGAGCATAGAGGTTCCACACAAACAGAAGGAAAAACTTTTTCACTGTGAGGGTCACAGAACACTGAAACAGGCTGCCCAGAGAGGTGGTGGAGTCTCCTTTTCTGGAGACATTCAAAACCCATCTGGATGCACTCCTGGGTGACCTACTCTAGGTGATCCTGCTCTGGCAGATGGTCTTTCCAGGTCCCTTCCAACCCCTAACGTTCCGTGATTCTGGGAGCTGGTATCTGGTGCTGCAGGAAGCCTCCTCTGGACAGGGAGATGTGCAGGGGTGGGAATATGGAAATGGAATGTGAATCTCAGCCCATGTCCCTGACCACTGCTCTCTCTCTTCCAGCTCTGGCCAAGAGCAGTGACTGGGTGGACCAATTTCGGGTGAAGTTCCTGGGCTCGGTGCAGGTTCCCTACCACAAGGGCAACGACGTGCTGTGTGCGGCCATGCAGAAGGTAGCGTCCTGCCCCATCCCTGGAAACCGGAGCACCTCCTCCTCCTGGCAGCGGGGCAGAGCCCCAGTGGGGCAGGCAAGGGGAAAGGTGGAGCTGCTGTAACCCCTCCTGAGGCTCACAGCTGTGTGCCTCTGTTCTCCTCCGCAGATCGCCACCACGCGCCGCCTGACTGTGCACTTTAACCCACCCTCCAGCTGCGTCCTGGAGATCAGCGTGCGCGGCCTCAAGATTGCTGTGAAAGCTGACGACTCCAAGGAGCACAGCAAGGTAGTGGCCCACCCCTCCTCTGTCTTGCCCCTTCCCCAGCTCCTGTGCCCTGTGCTGCAGGTTGGTTGCAGGTGGAAAGGATTTGGTCTCCTCCCTGTCTCTTGAGGGTGTGAGAGACAGCATCAGTGGGGTCGTAGGGCCTTGGGGTGCCTTGTACCCCACAGGCTCCCAGCTTTGGACTCTAACACCAGCTGATGCCCTTGCAACTGCCAGGCACGTCCCTGAGTTGGGATGCTGCAAGCTGAGCCACACCAGTAATCTGTCAGCTGCTCCTAAACCTTTCTGCTACTATTTTGAGAGGTGTCCTCCAGATCTGCCCTGTAATCTCTTTAGCTGGCTCTGGAAGGCTGCTGATTAGCACTTGGCATGGGCAGAGGCAAGTGAGGGCTTTGAGCAAGCTGTTGGGGAAACCTCTTCTGCAGCTGGGGGGTAGTTGTAGCTGATGGCTCTGAGTGCTGTGACATGACTGGGCTGGAGTTCCTACAAATCTTGCCAGTATCCAGAGGTTGCTCTTTAAACTTGTGTAAAGCAGTTCTCATTTCGGGCTGCGATCATTTGAATACCCAGGCTTCAATGACTGACTTGGTTCAAGGTTACCCACTCACCTTCTACCTGGCTGGTACTTCCAAGAGCCTTTTTAGTGAAGCAGAAGGGCTGTGTGTCCTGGGTCAGCAGCAGCACTGACTCTAACCCAAGGCTTCCAAGGAAACTCCACAGGAGCTGCTGGAGGTAGAGGCAGTCAAGGTGGGAGTCAGCAGGGCTGCCTGAAAGAGCACCTTGTGTGCAGGTGCTTGGGGCTGTCCCAGAACTACTGCTGGTAGCAGCCCAGGATGAGGCTCAAGTTCATTTCATTGCTCAAAGTGCTTATGCCCAAGGGCCAGAGACTGGCTGCCCTGCAAGGTGGTGGGGAGGAAAGCCTTACCAGTTTGTCTCTGTCTCTCCCCAGGTAAACAAGTGTAGCCATTTTTTCCAGCTGAAGAACATTTCCTTTTGTGGGTACCATCCAAAGAACAACAAGTGAGTAGGAAGGAGGTGTGGGACAGCTCTCAGTAGCAGCAGCTCAGCACAGAGGCTTTGCTGCCTTCCTGCTCCCTGAGGGCAGCATGACTGGAGCTGGAAAGAGGGAGGGGAGGTCTTCCCAGTGCCCTGGTCCTGCAGGCTCCCCTTCTCCTGTGGGCCCGGAGCTGCAGCTTCATGCAAAAGCAGCCTTTAGATGGGAATCAAATCCCAGCTCTGGGCATTGGACCACTACAGTTTGGGAATGTGTGTGTGGGTCTCAAACCCCAGTGCTCAGGGGTGGGTATACTTCAGGGATGCTGTGCCTGCTTTGTCTGCTGCTCCAGTCACACCCACTCTCTGTCCTCAGGTATTTTGGGTTCATTACCAAGCACCCTGCTGACCACAGATTTGCCTGTCATGTCTTCGTCTCAGAGGAGTCCACAAAGCCACTGGCAGAGTCTGTAGGGTGAGTGCTGGCTGGGCAGGGAAGATTTGCTCTTGCAGGGCAGGAGGGATGAGGCAGCCAGCCTGAGCCCTGCCCTCTCCCCATCCATGTGGGGCTTGGCCCTGGCTGCAGGCTGGCACATCTTCCCTCAAGTGAGAGGCTTGGCTCAAGAGCCAGGGGCTGACAGGGCTCCAGGCAGCATACTCCTGACAGCACTGGAACAAGTCCCAGCACAGGGCTTTGCAGGCAGATGGCTGAAAGTCAGGCACTGAGCAGGAGCTTGGAGCAAGGATGGAGACCCTGGGGTTCTGAAGGCAGCTCTGGGTGCTAACGGAGGAGGGGCCAGGGCCTGGGGGGGCTGAACTAGCCACAGGGTAGGGAGTGAGGGTGAGAAGGGAAGCAGGGCTCTACAACTGCCTCCCAGGGAGGATGCTGCTCAGCTTTGCCTGGTGCTGTGTTGCAGGAGGGCTTTCCAGCAGTTCTACAAGGAGTATGTGGAGTACACATGCCCCACAGAGGACATCTACCTGGAGTAGGGGCTGGCATAGGCACCTCCTGCACAGCCAGGGCTGCAGTCTCGCCCCTTCCCCGTGACGTGCATGGACAGGAGCTGCTTTGAGCCTGGAGGAGGCGTGGGCCTGGGGCAGGGCTCCCCAGGGCACGGAGCACCACCTCTTTTTGTGACTCCCCTTCCTCGGGCTGGGGCTGGGGGGACGGGAGGGGGGAGGGCTGGACAAATTGTGTTTATTGTACAAAATACTCTTAGTTTATTCTATTGGAGTGGCACCTGCTGGGTGCCCTGCCTGTGAGCAGTGGAGAGGTGGGCAGCAGCGTGCTCAGGCCCTTCCCTGCTGCAGGCTGGGGTGACATCTCCTCTTCCTTGTGCCCGTGGCCCAGCTTCCCGTCACATCCCTCTGGGGTGACTTTTAATGCAGTGGCAGAGTCGGACTCTCACAGGATGAAGACACAGCAGCTACAGCAAACAAGAAGCACTTGTTGGCTCACCTGGGAGATGAGCTTGCCCTGGGTGGGCATCACCTCCTGGCCAGGCCCTGGGGACAAAGCTGCTGGGCAGGGATGACAGAGGGAGCCCCAATATTTCCCCTGCCAGAGCCAGGATGAGCTAAGACAGCTCACCCCTGCCTCTGTCTCCATCCCTGTCCTCTTGTATCTGTGCCCTGGTGAGAGAGAAAAATACCACCCCTACCTCCCTGCAGTAACTACACCCCTGAGAGGGGACCCTTTCCCTTCCCTACCGGCTGCAGGGGTCAGGGGCAGAGCTGGGCCCCCTCAGGGCTCACCCCTGTGCAGAGCTGGGTGCCTGACAGCAGCAGGGCAGGGAAGGGCTAAAGCCTGCAGGGAGCTGTGCAAAGCACGGGGGAGCCTGAAGAGCTCGCCTGGTCCCTGCAGCCAGCGGTCTCTATGCTTCAGCTGGGTCTGCTGTGATGGCAACAACTATTAAATATGATGGTTCATGGAGCAGGAGTGCTGTGCTGTTTGTGTCCCACAAAGTGTCCCCCCTTCTCTTGGGACTCAAGGAGCTGAAGCGTCTCAGGTCTGGTAGGAGAGCCCTGCCTACAGTCCCTAGAGGCCAAAGATAGAACAGACTCACAGAATCATTTTGGTTGGAAAAGACCTTTAAGATCATCCAGTCCAACCACTGCCTCACTCTACCAGGTCTGGTGCTTAACTATGTCCCTTAGCACCACATCTCTGAGTCTTTTAAACACCTCGAGGGATGGGGGTTCAACTGCCTCCCTGAGGAGCCTATTCCAGTGTAGAATTTCTGCTGATGTCCAACCTAAACTTTCCTTGGTGCCATGTGAGGCCATTTCCTCTTCTTCTAGCACTTGTGCCTTGAGAGAAGAGACCAGCACCCACTTTGCTACAATCTCCTTCCAGGCTGTGGTAGATCACAGAATATACTTGGTTGGAAGAGACCTTCAAGATCATCCAGTCCAACCTTCAACCCAGCACTGAAGGGACAGCACTAAACCACGTCCCTAAGCACCAGGTCCACATGCTGTTTGAACACCTCCAGGGATGGTGACTCCACCACTGCCCTGGGCAGACAATTCCAACATTTGAGAACCCTTTCAGTAAAGAAATAGTTCCTGGTATCACAGAATGAACCAGGTTGGAAAAGACCTCAGAGATCATCAAGTCCAACCTATTGCCTAATACCTAACACCCCATAATAACTAAACCATGACTCCAAGTGCCACATCCAGTCCTTTTTGGAACACCTTCAGGGAGGGTGACTCCACCACCTGCCTGGGCAGCACATCCCAATGGCCAGTTACTCTTTCTGGGAAGAACTTCCTCCTCACCTCCAGCCTAAAGTTCCCTGGCACAGTTTTGAGACTGTGCCCTCTTGTTCTGCCAGTGGTTTCCTGGGAGAAGAGACCAACCCCTACCTGTCTACTACCTCCTTTCAGGTAGTTGTAGAGAGCACTAAAGTCTGCCCTGAGCCTCCTCTTCTCCAGGCTAAACCTCCCCTGGCACCATCATGTGCTGATGGGAAGGGACTGCTCCAGTGCCCACCCGGAGCAGGGTTTGCCATTATCATCTCCCTCCCTTCCCTACGGCCCGGCACCTACACAGTCCTGCAGCAGCAGGGGTGTCCCTGAGGCTGGGCTGCAGCGGGCACAAGGACACGGGGGCTCACAGGTGGGCATCATCGTAGTACTCCAGCAGCTCCAGCTCGTCGCGCTTGCTTCTGCCAGCTCCGCGCAGCCCCGCCGGCCGCCGCCGGCCCCCTGGGGTCCTGAAGTGAGGCTGCTTGGGTTTGATGCCGTAATCTGTGGGCGGAGCAGAGATGTTGGGCTCAGCCCTGGGCTGCTCCCAAGGCTGGGGACAACCGCCCACTTGGAGAAGTGACTTCGTGAGAAGGGTGCTCAGAGGGGCAAAGAGAGCGCCATACCATCCACCAGGCCAAAGTGTTCCTGTGGAAGCTCCAGGGGAGCAGAGAAGTCCTCAGGGACCGAGTAGCTGTCACTGCAGAGAAAAACCAGGGGCAGGAGTGAGATGAGACCCTGGGGCACTTGCCCACACTGGCCCTAGAGCTCCCATGCACGACTTCACCTAGCCCAGCCAGCTCATGAGGGCTTGGTTCCACAAGTGCCAGCCCAGGCAAGGGGCCCTGCAGTACTTCTGCAGGTGCTGGGGCACAGAGGGGGATGAGGGACAAATCATTACCTCTCTGGTAAGGGCCGTGCAAGGACAGCCCCCAGCAGCAGGGAGAGCAGCAAGAGCCTGCACAACATGGTGCACCCTGACACCAGTTCCAGTGAGGTCACAGAAGAGTCATCCCACCAGTAACCCTGGGACACCAGCCTGGTGAGGTAGGAGGTAGGACCCTTCTGCTTGCCACCTCCTGCTGCAGAAGCTTCTGGTCCTGGGCTGCTTGGTCCTGCCCAGGTGCCACCAGCTGCTTGCAGTCCTCTTGCACTGGTGCACATCCCTCCTGCCACAGCTCCAGAGCTGTTTCTGTCCCTCACCAGCATCCTTTGCCTCCCCTCTCAACCCCTCCAAAAGTAAACTCCTTCCTCTCAGTCTCCAGGAGTGAATCTCCCCAGCACTTCAGAGCCTTTCAGTTCCCTCTGCTGAAAGCCCAAATGAAGGGAGCAGTCCCTTGCTTATGGCTTTTCCATGCTGCCACCTCATTACAGGGCACTGCTGCCAGCTGAGGTGGCAACAGAGACCCCAGGCACTGCCTAAGCCCTGTGGTCCCCAGCTGTGATGACAGAATCAACCTGGTTGATTGAGGTTGGAAGAGGCCTCCAAGATCAAGTCCAGCTGACCACCCAACCCTATCTAATCAACCAGACCATGGCACTAAGTGCCTCAGCCAGCCTTTTCTTAAACACCTCCAGGGACATTGACCCCACCACCTCCCTGGGCAGCACATTCCAATGCCCAATGTCTTCTTTCCAAGATCAAGTCCTAACTTCCCCCTGGTGTGATAGCCCATTGTAGGGGCTAAATACTACCCTATTTCAGGTGCTGAGGCAAGCAGGCTGGGACCCCTGCAGCCCCAGAGCTCCTGCTGCTTACCTGAGGCCAATGCAGCTGGCAGTTCCCAGCTTCCAAGCTCTGCAGAGAGCTTGCAGCTGCCTGTGGGGAAATCCAGTGCCACCAGCTTGCTGCTCCTTTCTTCTGGCCAAGGAAGCCTCCACAGCAGCTCACTGAGCAGATTGATGCCTCAGCTGTCACTGAGTTGAGTATAGCAGGTACCAAAAGATGGCCATGGCTGTCCAGGCTTCTCCTGGGCCCTTTATGGAGTGTGGCACAGCACTGCTTGCGAATTAGCCTCTATTTTCTCTTCTGCCTTTGGCCAAGCCCACAGGCTCTGGCTGGCAGCCATTTTGCAAACCCTTTCCACAGGCATTAGGTGCTAGGAGAGCAGCCTGCAAACTGCAGCTCTCTGTACCCCCAGGGGAACCCCAGGAAACTGGGGAGTGAACCAGGCACCTGGAATCAGAGGCTTCAAAGGCATGAGTTGAGCAACATGTGGGGGCCCTGCCTGACAGGCCAGTGCAAAAGGCTTCTGAAGGGCAGCATACCTGCAGAAGCTGTGCCTTCTGCCAGGGAGAGAGCTGCTGGCAACCAGCTACAAAGATCCCAGGCAAAGAGGGAGAGGTCCTTCGGCTCAGTTCTTTCCCTTCAGTCAGTTTATTTGACAGACAAGCCCGCTCCAAGCATGATAGGCCAGGACTGGCCAACACAAGCAGGCTGCAGGTCAGCCTCAGTGCCACGAGGTGGGAGACAATGCTCTCCAAAAATCCACTCCCCTGCCTGGCTTTATTATAGTGCAGCTGTACAAAAGGAGGAAAAAAAATCAAGTGCTTAAAAAACAAAGAGGCCATCCCACCACCATCACTGCAGCCACCAAACAGTCCAGAGAGAGAGAGAGGTGGCCAGGGTCTCTTCACACATGTAGTGTCCATCACTCACAGCTAGATCAGTTAAAAAAGGTTCCATACCCCCCCTCCCCATGCCCTGCAGAACAGGAGCTTCTCATTGGTAGTTTAACTGAAAATTGGACATTATCAACACCCCTTCCCCCAGCCTGGGTGCCCTCCTTAGAAGTGTCCACCCATGATCTTAGCAGAGAATAATCATCTTCTCCTCATCAGCCCCAGTTATAGAAATAGATTTTCTGCCAAGCAGGCAAGTAATCCATCAGTGGCCCTGAAACAAGAGAAGAAAGGGATCACACATGTCAAAAGGCAAGAATCTGAAGCTGTGCATGCACAGGGTACACTCCCCCCTTCACCCCCCCACCCCCCTTATTAGGATATCCAACAACCCCACATCTCCAGGCACTCAACTCAGGTGAACCCAAGAGCAGAACCAACTACTTCTGCCAAGAAGGGAGACAGCTTTGGGGTGTGGTGCCAGAGCTTAGTGTGGGACCAAGCAGTGTGTGAAACAAGCCCAGCACAGCCATGGTGTGGGACACTGCTCCCTCAGAGCTGACATTTCCAAGCTCCAGAGGGGAGGGAGGTGCACAGTGCATGTAGTGAGTCAGGAGGACACTGCTGTGGCACGTGGAAGAGGAGAGACAACTCAGCAATAATGAGCAGGTGCAGACACAGAAGCAACTGCTGTAGAGTGAAAATGCTTATGTAGCACATGGCTTAATGCAGGCTCCAAAGCTTCTCTGAAATCACTAACTGGAGGAAGCAGCTCCTGAGCTAGCCAGCCTTGTGACCTCCCCAAAGAGAGGACAATCCCCTGATGCCAGGCTGATTTAATGCCACATCACTGCTGTGAATCACTCCACAAAAGGCTTCACATCAGCAAAGAAAAGGGGGAGGTGGAATTCTGGCCTTTAACAAAGAGATCCTCTGGTGAAGGACTAGAAGACAGACCTGGTTAGGGCCTTTGATTTACAATCAGTTCCTGCCAGGGTCAATACCTTTAGGCACCTTGTACCCCTTGCAGATTGAGGATCAGGGAAAAAGAGTTCAGAAATAGGGCTGCAAGCCAGAGCTCTGCTGTGCCAGCAGCGGTGCAAAGAGAGCCCAGGAGCCCAGGCCTAGGTGGCAGGGATTGAGCTCTGCAGCTTGGGAGGGGACACAGAGGTTTATAGCTATGGGGGAGCCAGGAAGCAATTCATCCTTTCCTGTTCCAGTTTCAAACAACCCAAGCATCACCACAGGAGTGAAGCAGTGCTAACCATTCCAGTACCTTCCTTGAGTTGGAAACCAACTGACAAAACGTTCTGCTCATGGGCCCTCCCCCCCCCCCGGTTTTTCTCCCCCCAGCAGAGATGGGGATGTATCAAACAGTGGGGCCCACTTACGTGTGACAAAGCCAACTCCAGGCACATAATCAGCCAGCAAGCGCAGCAGGAGGAGGATCCTGCCCCTAGGAAGGGAGAGAGCAGGAACGAGTCAAGCAGCGCAGCTCCTGCCCCAGCTGCACAAACAGCAGCGGCGACTCTTACACAAAGGCTCAGGTTAACCTGGTCTCAGGCAGCCAGACCTCTTAGCATCCACTCACCCAGTCCCCTGCCACTGTTTCTGTTACAAGGGAAACGTTGAGCTAAAGCCCATCAAGGGCCCCTTACTCTGAGTATCGATCATAGAAAGGAGATCTCAGCAGGTAGTACAGCAGCAGGATGGTTCTTCGCCTCAGCTCCGCCCGCTCGCGCCGGTTCAGGTCCTTCAGATCACTCAGCAAGCTCAGGCTGGAAGGAGAAGGGCAGAGAGCTAACCCACAGCAACAGCAGCCAGCAGGGGAAAGAAAGCAGGTTTGGAAATGCCCCCTGTTCCAAGCTGCATGCAGTGCAGGCTGCACCAGCTCAGAACGGGGAGCACTGCAAGTGCTGTAGAAGACACCTAAATGTGTGCACCCTGCACCTAAAGACCAGCCCCTGTGCTTGTTTCTCTCAGCTGGGCCGGCCCAGAATTGGGGAACAGGGAGAACTGTGAAGCTCACAGCCACCACCAACCTCAAACACCCGCAAAGACTCTTCCTCTGACTGACCTTGAGATCTCCAGGACTGCTGAGAGGAGCCAGGGTTTCCAAGATCTCTGGCCCCACACTCCTAAACTCAATACTAGGAGCACACAGTCAAGGAAGGGAAAGAAACAGAGATATGTAACAAGAGGCATGCAGACAAGTGGTCTGCTAGGTACCAGCAAAGCTCTGCTGGCTGCAGGAGAATACACTCTAAGGCAGCGCTGGGGAGGTCCAAAGAAGGGGCTGGAGGGCTTGTGCCTACAACTCCAGCGGCTGAGGTTGGGGAAGGGGGAGAGGCTATGAGAAGGACAGAGGGAGGAGTGCCGAGGCCCTGTCTAAGCAGAGGAGCAGCAGCAGAGAGCAGCCCCGTGCCGCACTGCCCGGCAGCAGGGCCGAGCCCGCAGCCCCCTCTGCCGGCACCCAGCTGCGGCTTGAGCCCGCAGGCAGCCAGCGCAGGATACGGTGGAGCAGAGGGCGGGTGATGTAGAGGGATTCTGCGATGGTTTCTTGGAGACCCAGAGGGGTGGGAAGCTGGTTCATCTCCTCTGCTCTTCGGCTATGTGACTCCTCCCTCTGCTGCGGCGACCCCCAGTGCCGGGAATGCAGGGATGGGGCTGAAACAAGCAGATCAGGTCACAAACACAAAGAACGCTTCCCTACGGCACCTCCCTGCACCCCTCCCCGCTGCCTTCCAAGGTGTGAAACGGCAAAGCTGGAAGAGCTGCACGCACAGCGAGGGCTGTGGCTGACCAGTGCCCTCAGAGCTTGCCTCCACCAGAGGGATGACAGCAGGGAGAGGTTCCTCTAAGATCCACGTTCCTCGAAGTATGACCACGCTGACAGACTGTCTCCGCCACGCAGCTCGCTTTTAGAATAGAATAAACCTTTATTTAGAATAAACCAAACCAGGTTGGAAGAGACCTTCAAGGTCATCGTGTCCAACCCATCAACCAATCCAACCTACCCACACAGCTAACCCATGGCACCAAGCACCCCATCAAGTCTCCTCCTGAACACCTCCAATGACGGCGACTCCACCACCTCCCCAGGCAGCCCATTCCAATGGGCAATCACTCTCTCTGTATAGAACTTCTTCCTAATATCCAACCTGAACCTCCCCTGGCGCAGCCTGAGACTGTGTCCTCTTGTTCTGGTGCTGGCTGCCTGGGAGAAGAGACCAACCTCTGCCTGTCTACAACCTCCCTTCAGGTAGTTGTAGAGAGCAATGAGGTCACCCCTGAGCCTCCTCTTCTCCAGGCTAAGCAACCCCAGCTCCCTCAGCCTCTCCTCACAGGGCTGTGTTCCAAACCCCTCACCAACTTCATTGCCCTTCTCTGGACACACTCCAGCAAGTCAACCTCCTTCCTAAACTGAGGGGCCCAGAACTGGACACAGGAATCAAGGTGTGGCCTAACCAGTGCAGTGTACAGGGGCAGAATGACCTCCCTGCTCCTGCTGGCCACACTGTTCCTGATGCAGGCCAGGATGCCATTGGCCCTCTTGGCTGCCTGGGCACACTGCAGGCTCATGTTCAGCCTACCATTGACCAGTACCCCCAGGTCCCTCTCTGCCTGGCTGCTCTCCAGCCACTCTGACCCCAGCCTGTAGCTCTGCCTGGGGTTGCTGTGGCCAATGTGCAGAACCTGGCACTTGGATGTGTTCAATCTCCTGCCCTTGGACTCTGCCCATCTGTCCAGCCTGTCGAGGTCCCTCTGCAGAGCCTCTCTACCCTCCAGCAGATCAACTCCTGCCCCCAGCTTGGTGTCATCAGCAAATTTACTGATGATGGACTCAATGCCCTCATCCAGATCATCAATAAAGATGTTAAAGAGCACAGGGCCCAGCACTGATCCTTGGGGCACACCACTAGTGCCTGGCTGCCAGCTGGCTGTGGCACCATTCACCACCACTCTCTGGGCTCGGCCCTCCAGCCAGTTCGCTTGGGAAAACACCTTGCAGCACGTGCCTGAATCCCTGCTGCTTTGATATCCTCCCACTCACAGCACCCAACGACTGGCAAGACATGCCCCAGCACAAGGTTCTGCCCTGTGCTGCCCACTCCCAGTAGCACATAAAGGGCACGGAGTAGAAACAGCTCAGGCAAGGACAGAGCACAGGCTCAGCTACTCACTGCTCTGGAGAGAGCGCACCACGCGGCTGGAACGCTTGCCAACGTAGGTCTGATCCTTCCCTGAGGAGCTGCCTTCCATGTCTGCTGGAGAAAACAGCCACAGCAGTCAGGCTCCCAAGGAGCTGGCAGCACCCTTCCCCACACTGCATCCCAGAGACCAGACTGAAAGTTAGATCCAGTGCAAACCAAACCATCCTGAAGGGGTTAACACCACGCAGAGGTTGACTCCCGACATCTGCAGCGGCCCACACCTAGGATCTCTCTCCTCACCATCAGAACAGACTGGGGCACAGGCAGCTTGGCCAGGGAGCATGCAGTTCAGCCAGTGATTCCAGGCTTAGACTCCTCCACACACTCCTTCCAGACTGCAGGACAACCCTGGCTGCCACTAAGCTAACTTGTGCTCTGCAGAGGACGGGAAGTTCAGCACAGCTCAGCTTTGTGTACTGATAAAACCCTTACATTTCTTTGTGCCAAGCCACTGCTCTGATGAGTAACTCCTAGCAGGACAAGACATGTGGCCAAGCCAACCACGACAGCACCGTGGGCTCACCTTGGGGGTGGAGAGGCTGCTGCTGCTCCCTCTTCAGGGGCACGATGGGAGGCGATGTCTGGATGCCAGTTTTGTACCAGAGCAGGAGCAGGAGCCGAAGGATGGCTCTGTGAGCAGACACATGCAAGCCTTCAGTACCAGGCTACGGAGATGGGCTCCAGCTGTGCTGGAAACCTGGCTTCCACGGAAGAGGGAAACACTCAGGCCTGCTCAGGGCAACTGGCAGGAGGAGCAAGCGAGCCCTTTCGTGGGACAGTATCCAGCACACCATGGGGCTCCAAACTCCCCCAGCCACAGGGACAAGCAGCTGTCCTGCTCAGCCTTTCCCCTGGGCTATGGCCAGCTCCCCTCCAGATCCCATTTCCAAGCACACACTGCCCCTTCCCCTGGGCCCACAGCACTTACTTAGCCAGCTGGATGAGCACAATGATGGTCCACCGGCCTATCTCCCCCCACACCCTGGCTGTCCCCATCTCGGCAAAGACCTCCACGCATTCTAGCACACTCAGCCAGGTCAACAGCTTCTGCTGGGGCAGCGGCTGCAAAACACAGAGGGGAGCAGGAGGAGAGGATGCAGGCTCTGCTTGGGAGCTAAACAGGGCAGAAGCACAGCCCAGTCTGGTGGGACTCATCGGAAAAAAAGCACCAGATGGCCTTGGAAGTCACAGCCCCAGCAATAAAAAGTGGTGCCTCTGCTGTGGCCAGAGTCTGTGCACAAGCCCACTTCTTTATCTCCAAGCAGGGGCAGAGTGAGACATCACAGTACCACAGAGATACCACTCAAGAAACAGGGAGAACACCACAGTTCTGTCTTGGATTGCCTTCTACCCCAACTGCAGGTCAGTCTCCTGGATTGGGGCACTGTGCCTGAACTCCACAACAAAACCCTCTCCTCCTCCTTGTCCCAGGGCTGGAGTACATGACAAAGCTCCTCCTCAGTTAAAGTTGATGAAGGAGAATGCTTGCAGTAGAGGGAAAGAGACCCAGAGTCCACAGTCACACCAGAGTGAATGGCTGCTGAGTACAGCATCAGTCTAGGTAGCTGCCACAAACCCCAAGACAGCCCAGGCCCCTTGCTGGGGGAGGTGGGAACTTGCTGATGCTGTCAGCCACAGGCTTTGACCCATTGAAAAGAATCACAAAAGACAATACAGCTGAAATTCACTTTGACCTTTACCAACCAGGGGAGCAAGCCTCTGTTTGTTACACACCTGACTCTCCAGGCAGAGAGCTGCCTGCATCCAAGCCCACACAGCGGGCAGGCTTGCAACAGATGAGGTCTGGCTGGAAAAAGCACCCTCCTCCTCATCCCCCAAAGGAGCTAACCAATGCTGCAAGCCAGCCTGGGGCTCTTGCATGAAAGACACAGAAGCAAGGTGCTTGTTTGCTTTGCTCAGTAGGATATGCAAAGGAAGGGTCTGAGGGATGGGATAAGAGCTTCAGCTGAAACAATGATGGTTATGCAGCAACACTCTTGCCTCTGAGCTTTGCAGAAAAACAGTGGAGCTCCTGGTGCAAGCCAGGGCCTGATTTCTGTGGTCCAGGGAATGATCTAGCCACTCCCTCAAGCCAGGGGCTATGGGGCAGGCCTGCTGTTTACCCACACTCAGACGTTGCCTCTGGCTTCTACATACCTGCCAGCAAAGTGAGGCCACAGCAGAGACCTGCTAGTTTCTGTATACACACCCTGAAAGCTTCTGCAAGGAAAAAAGCATGTGTCCCAAATCCTGCTCCCACACACTCAAGCCTTACCACAGGCAGGCTCTGCTGCAGCTCCTTTCGTAGGATCCAGTCATTTAACAGTACTAGGAGGTTGGAGGCAGAGTACACTGGAAAAAGAAAAGAAGAACACCGCAGATAGGGATGCACAGCATGCAAACCAAACTGGGACTGCTGCCTCTGCCCCCGGGAGGGGATGAAGGAAGAAGGGCAGCAAGAGCTGCAGATCCCTCCTCCCATAGGCTGACAGAGAATGCAGCCAGTCGTGGGGGAAAAAAAAAAAAAAAGAAAGAAAGAAAGAAAGAAAACCACCAAGAGGTGTGGGGAACAGCCCCGCGGGCACCCGCACCAAGGCACAGCCGCAGCCCCTCCGCCGGCTCCCCATTGCCCACCTACCCAGCTCCGAGAGCGTGTGCGAGTCCGAGAAGCGACCTGGGAAGAAAGGAGAGCGGCTACCAGCTGGCACCCCGCTGGGCTCCAGTCCCCTGCACCTCCCCGGGTCAGGGCCAGAGCGGGACCCTACCCAGGCCCCGGCTGGAGGAGCGAGGGCCCGGCCGCCCCCATCCCGCACCTGGCAGCAGATAGGAGAGGCCGCGCACGGTGCCCTCCAGCTGGGCCGTAGCAGCCGGGTGCCGTCTCACGTACTCCTGGTAGCGCTGACACAGCAGGCGCAGCCGCGCCACGGGGCCACCGCCGCGGGCAAGTACCGAAGCCGAAGCCGGTGCCGCCGCCATGGCTCCCACGGCAGCGCACTTCCGGCAGCCGCCTCTGCGCCTGCGCGCTCCGCCCGCTCCGCCCCGCCCCGCCGAGCCCAGCCCAGCCGAGCAGAGCAGAGCGGAGCAGGCGACGCAGTCGAGCGCCGAACGGCCGATGGGCGACGGGGCGGGGGATTAAAGGAGCGGCGGCGGCGGCGGCCGGGCAGGTACGGGGCGGATGGGAGGAACGCAGGCTGGCAGGAGAGCTGGGGGTGCCTGGCTTCTGTGCGGGTTAAGGGGAGTCTGCGTGGGGACTGGGGTACCTGCGTGGGGCTGCGGATGTCCCGAGGTGGGGAATGTGGCTGCCGCAGGGTGAGAAGCCGGGGTGTGGGTCAGTCTGGGGGAGCGCCGAGAGGGATCCGTTCCTCGGGCGCTGCAGCGGGGCAAGGGTCGGCCCACGCGTGGATCTGGCGCTCTATAGGCCTAGGAGCCGGGGGGCAGCGCTGTTCCTGGGCGGTGTGGCGAGCGCTGGCCGCCCCCCGGGGAGCCGGCGTGGGGTCGCTCCGGGAAGCGACTGGGTCTGCTGGCGGCACCGGTAAAAAGTTCTCGGTGGTGTTGGGGAGTGAGCGTGGGTGTCTGGAGCGGTGTCTGGCGCATCGTCACACAGCGAGGACCGAAGTGCAGGAGCTTCTGTCCCAGCCAGGGGGGCCTGTGTACCCCCCCAGGACGGGGGTGGCCGTGATAAGCACCCAGGGATCGCGTATGGGTGGCTCCGTGGCAGGCACTGAGGAGCCGGCGCTTTGCAACTGACCCAGGGCTTCGTTTGGGGAAGCGCAAGGTGTGACCGAGCAGACTATGGGGGCAGGACTGGAAGATGTTGGGGACGGGGGTCGTGGGGACAGGGCTCTGCCAACCTCGTGTGCTGCCTTGCGTGGCCGTGTCTGTCCACGTGTCTGTTCAGAGGGGAGGGAAGGAAGGAAGGACGGACCGCTGAGGAGGGAGCAGAGGTGCCGAAGGAAGGTGGTCAGGGCCGTGCTGTCCGTAGTTCCCGGCTCCTGCCCCCAGAGCCACAGTCACGGTCCGGTCTTTGCTGCTCTTAGGCACGAATCCCCGTTCCGGGGGCGGGAGGCAGCGGCGCGGGACCCGTCCGGCTGCCGCCTGTTGCAGGAAAGACTCAAACCCGATGTCAGCACTGCCGACCCCCACCCCCCCGACAAGTCGTGCCGAGTGGTACTGGGCTGCACGGAGCGTGCCTCCTGCTCTGCCGGGACAGTTACCCTGCGCTGAGGTTGCCTGGCCAGTGCCACCCTGCCCAGTGTCCCCTGAGCCCTCGGCACACCTTGCGGTGCAAAGATCGGCAGCGGTTCACACGGACAGGGCTGCGTGGCTCCCCGCTGAACCTTTGCGGTGGGTGAGGAGGGTGTTTCGCGGCCTCGCACAGGTTTCTCGAGTGCCAATAGAGCTCTGCCAAGCTGCCCCTCCTTCCTCCTGTCCAGTTACCTCCACACAATGGACGCAGTGTGTGCCTGCAGCTTCCTCTGCAAGAATTACAGTTGCATGGGCAGGCACTTTATTCTTTCTGATCTCCCCTCTTCTCCCCCCTTCCCCTGAGGGTTTGTTTTCCAGCAGGCTGAGTTCAAAAGGGGCACGAGATATGGCTGGCAAGAAGTCTGGCACTAAACAAACCTTTTTAATCAGAATCACATGGATTAGACCCAACTTTCCATTCACATGCAGTGCTACCTGTGAGCTCCACTGCTTTTCACGGTGGCTGAGCTGCTAGTGTAAGCACCAAGGTGGGTGAGATAGCACTTGAAGCTGGTGACAGAGATCTGGAGCACAGCTTGCTAGGGGTAGCTGTGTGCTGTTGGTGTGACTCTAGGGGCATATCCAGTGCAGACTGCTGGAGCTGCTCTCCTTGAAGGAGAAGCTCTCACTCTGCCAGACAGCAATCTGAGAGCTGGCTGCCTAGGAGACTGCCAAAGACACCTTGTCTTCAGCCAGAGGTGAAGCCTGATGCACAAAGTCCTTGGGCTACTGCCATTTACTGCCCATTGTAAGTGCAACTGCCCATTGTAAGTGCAGATCAGGTTCGTGATCATCTGAAGAACCTGAAAGTGTTCAAGTCCATGGGACCCGACGGGTTACACCCACGGGTGCTGAGAGAACTGGCAGATGAGGTTGCTAAACCCCTCTCTATTATATTTCAAAAGTCCTGGCAGTCTGGTGAAGTCCCCACAGACTGGAAAAGGGGAAACATTGCCCCCATCTTCAAAAAGGGCAAGAAGGAGGAACCAGGGAACTACAGGCCAGTCAGTCTCACCTCTGTGCCTGGAAAGATCATGGAACAGATCCTCCTGGAGTCACTACTCGCTCAAAAGAATAGTGAAGAGGTGATTGGGAACAGTCAGCATGGCTTTGCCAAGGGCAAATCCTGCCTGACCAACCTGGTGGCCTTCTATGAGCAGGTGACAAAATTAATAGATGAGGGGCAAGCAACTGATGTCGTTTACCTGGACCTGAGCAAAGCCTTTGACACTGTCCCACACCACATCCTGGTGTCCAAACTGGTGACACATGGGTTTGATTGGTGGACCACTAGATGGATAAGGAACTGGCTTGATGGCCGCACCCAAAGAGTGGCTGTCAATGGCTCCATGTCCCAGTGGAGGCCAGTGACAAGTGGAGTCCCTCAGGGATCAGTCCTGGGACCTATCTTATTCAACATCTTTGTGGGGGACATGGACAGTGGCATTGAGTGCACCCTCAGCAAGTTTGCTGATGACACCAAGCTGTGTGGTGCAGCAGACATGCTGGAGGGAAGGGAGGCCATCCAGAGGGACCTGGACAGGCTGGAGAGGTGGGCACAAGCCAACCTCAGGAGGTTCAACAAGAGCAAGTGCAGGGTCCTGCATCTGGGTCGAGGCAATCCCAGGCACAAATACAGGCTGGGCAGTGACTGGCTGGAGGATAGCCCTGAGGAGAGAGACTTGGGGGTGCTGGTGGACAAAAAGCTCAACATGAGCTCTCAGTGTGCACTTGCAGCCCGCAAAGCCAATCAGATCCTGGGCTGCATCAAGAGAAGTGTGGCCAGCAGGTCGAGGGAGGTGATCCTCCCCCTCTACTCAGCCCTGGTGAGACCCCACCTGGAGTACTGTGTCCAGTTCTGGAGCCCCTATTACAAGAGGGATGTGGAGGTGCTGGAACGTGTCCAGAGAAGGGCCACAAGGATGATCAGAGGGCTGGAGCACCTCTCCTATGGGGACAGACTGAAGGAGTTGGGGCTGTACAGTCTGCAGAAGAGAAGGCTCCGAGGTGACCTCATTGTCGCCTTCCAGTATCTGAAGGGGGCCTACAGGAAGGCTGGGGAAGGACTTCTCAGGATATCAGGTAGTGATAGGACTAGGGGGAATGGAATGAAGCTGGAGGTGGGGAGATTCAGGCTGGATGTGAGGAGGAGGTTCTTCACCATGAGAGTGGTGAAACCCTGGAATGGGTTGTCCAGGGAGGTGGTCGAGGCCCCGTCCCTGGGGGTGTTTAAGAGCAGGCTGGATGAGGCTCTGTCCAGCCTGATCTAGTGTGGGGTGTCCCTGCCCATGGCAGGGGGGTTGGAACTAGATGATCCTTGTGGTCCCTTCCAACCCTGAATGAAACTATGAAACTATGAAACTATGAAACTATGAAACTACTCTGAACAGCATAGCATGTGGTTCTGCCCCTGAATGAGAAGCTTTTTGGTAGGCACTTCCTCTTTGTCCCACCCACTGTCCTGTCTCCCTTGCTCTTCATCTTATTCCAGCAGTGAGTGAGTTTGGAGTACAGTTTGAACAGCACCATGCTGCCTTTTTATGGTAAATAAACGCTGCAAGGGAGCACTGGAGGAAGGGTGGCTTGTCAGAGCAGCAGCTAGCCCACGAGACTGGGCAAGGCTTGGCTTATGGTGCCTGTGGTGGGGTTGAGTAGGAGGTGGAAGGCTGGTTTTGAGGAGCTGTTTTCTCTCTTGGCTGTACTTGGAAAGATCTCTGAGGAGGTCCTTTCTTAGCACTTACTGTCAGTGCGGGGTGCTGAGGGCTCCTGCTTACTGGAAATCCACTGGCTGTAACTGAGGCCAAATAGTTCCTGTGCTCTGGTGACGAGAGGTGCAGCCTCAGCACTAATGGTAGGCTAAGAAGCAAACCAAAAAAATCCAATGCTCTGCCAGCCCAGGAGTGGGTACAGTGTTGAAGTGCAGTTTGCTTGGCTGCCAGCATCTCACTCTGCTGGGACCACGCCGTTTCTGGGGAGCTTGACACCTGGTGGAGCGCTGCCATGCCTGGGAGGAAGCTCACCCTAAGTAAGCCTTGCCCAAAACATTCCTTGCAGAGTGCTGAGGTGGGTGAGGGTGTCTTCTTAGCAGCACCTACCAGCATTGGAGCTGGTGAGCAGAATATGGGAGAACAGTTGCAGTACACAAATGCTCTATGGTGTCCTGGGAGGTTGCTAGTGGGGGGAAAGTGGGTATTCTCCCCAAACATGTTTTCCTGCTGCCCTCCCACCACCAACAAGGAAGGAGCCTGGCTGTGTGAAGTCAGCGATGTGGATCTTTTTGGCTATGCTGGTGTGGGATGAGATGGTCTTTCTGTCTCTGTCTCCTCGGGGCATCCCTTCCTGCTCTGCTCAGCTCCTGCACTGTGCTGTGGCTGTCTTGTCTTTGCTTCTGGATGAGCTCAGGCAATACTTTGGGAGAGCTGGGGATAAATTGTCACTTGCTTCAAATAACCTGTAGACAGAGGCATGGCCAGGGAGTATTTTAGTCCCTGACACATGAGCCCTGCCAAGAATGGAAGGCTTGATTCACTCACAATACCACACTAGAGACCAGCACCTTTCAGGATAGCTCCAAGTCTCTGTCCAAAAGAGGATACAAGGGCAATGAAGTGCTCCAGGCTCCAAGCGTGTCATCACTGGTGGTGGCAGCCTGCACCTCTGATCTCTGACAGCCCTTCTGAGGCCTGGAAAGGCAGCAGCTGGCAGGGGATGTTGGTGGTGTAGTCCTTGAATTCCTGAAGTGTTGCTGATAGGTCCATTGCTTGAAGTGGTAGTCTGAGGGGAAGGGAAACTCAGGTCAAACAAGATTAAGGGCCTTTTAGTGCATGTTTTGACTTGGAGGCATTTTGTTGCTGTTCTCCATCAGGGTGCCATTGCCCTCAGCTTAGCCAAAGCCTGGCATCTCAGGAGAGAGTCTCTTTTTGGCTTTTCAGGAGGAACAACACGTCTGGCAATGTGTGCAGAGCCCTGCTGCGAGGCAGTGACTGCCTCCTGCCTCCAGATGCCTTTTCCAGAAAGCCATTTAGAGCCCCAGACTGTTCCTTGGATGACTCCCTTCTCTGATTCATTAGCAATGTGCAGTCTCTTCTGTAATGTCCTGAATCTGCTTGTGCTAAGGGCTGAGCAGGAGAGGCCTTATCTTTTAATAACCATGTGATGCAGCTGGAAAAAACTTCTGGACGTGCAGTACTCTGGTGGCCTGGGTTAATGGAAACAGCTCCAAAGCAGAGATGCAGCTGAGGGGGAGAGTGATGCAAATGCTTTGGGGTGAGGTGGGCAACTGCTTGTGGATTCTCATTAATTGACCTCATTAATGTTTATAAATACATAAAGGGTGAGTGCCCAGAGGATGGAGCCAGGCTCTGCTCAGCAATGCCCAATGACAGGACAAGGGGCAGTGGGTGGAAGCTGAGGCATAGGAAGTTCCATGGAAACAGGAGGAAGAAATACTTCACTGTGAGAATGACAGAACACTGGAACAGGCTGCCCAGGGAGGTTGTGGAGTCTCCTTCTCTGGAGATATTCAAGACCTGCCTGGATGAGCTCTGTGTTACCTGGTGTAGGTGATCCAGCTCTGGCAGGGGGGTTGGGCTGGCTGATCTCTCAAGGTCCCTTCCAGCCCCTAGCAGTCTGTGAGTCTGTGATCCTGACCTGCCTCACCCGAGCTCCCTTGGCCCCACCTGGAGAAGGGAGTAGGTCTGGAGGTGGGTCTCGCCGGGCTGCAGGGCTGGCTGCAGGTTGGTGATACAGGGGGTGTTGGGTTGCAGCCGTGGGACATGGGCTCCACCCTGGAGGTGAGGCTCTGGCCATGTGCACGGGGGCAGGCTGCTTGCCGGGCGCCGCCGGTGGCCGTGCCCGCTGGCAAGGACCTCCCTGAGTGGCAGCAGGCACATGCAGTGTTAGCCCTGCTGAAGGTATCTTTGCTTTTCCAGCTCTTTGCTGTGGAAGCTACTTGGTCTTGTGGCTGGCAGCTCGTTTCCTCTCTCAGGTGGGTCTCGGGGGCTTGGCTTTTACCTGAACTGCTCCCTGAAAGTGCAGGGCCCTAAGTAGCACCGAAGGGAGGGTTGTGACTGCAGAAGGGATGTGCTCCAGGCAGATTTGCTTCATATCCTGTTCCTTCTGCTCCATAAGTATCTGAGATTCTCCCTTTAGACCCCTTTGGCTGATGTGGGAGACAAGCAGAGTAGGGATGATGGAGGGGATAGGTGTCTGTTCACTGCCCATGTGTGTCCTCTCACTGGCTGCCTGCCACCTTGTAGGGAGACTCACAAAGCACAGGGAGTGCCCAGCTTTGGTGGTGGAGGAGGGGTTTGCTGAGCAGCTGTGGTGCTGTACTTCTTCGGTGGAGTTGCTGAGTTTCGCTGTGCAGGTAGCAGCTGTTGTAAAGGATTTCTTCTTTCCAGCCCTTGTTGGGGTTGATGTTTCGCTTGTTTCATATTGTGCTGACCCAGGGTTCACAGAGGGGTGCAGCAGGGCTGGTACCCAGCACTCTGCACACTTCCCTGGGGTTTTAAAACAGGTGGGACCTGCCAGGAAGATGGGTTTTGGTAGGGTTTACTTGCTTTGAAGGTCCTGTTCCTCCTGGATCTCGGAACAATGATGTGTGGATAGAGGAGACTTAAATCTAAACTCCTGACTCCACTCTGATTCCTTTGCCCCAGCTTGCTTGCATGGCTCTCTGCTTCTGGTTTGTACTTTCTGCCAGTCAGGAGGTGATAACTCCTGTAGCCTCCTTGGGAGAAGGGCTCATCCCTTCCAGCCTGCAGTTGTGTGGTATGGGAGCTGGAGGAAAGGGGTGTGCTGGTAAGATCCCAACAGAGGGGGAGCATCTCCTCTTCCTCTGAGGAGCTGTGACGTGCAGGCTGCTCTGCTCCCTGCAGCCCAAGTTGTGTGGTGGTTTTGGCCTGCCTTCTCTACTCTGCCTTTATCCTTCTTGTGCATCTATCTGGACAGATTCATCCTGACTCCCCTCCTGGGAGTGCCCAGGGTATGTCACAGAGGCTCAGGTTACTGGACGTGGTCGTTAATCCCTTCACTGCTTCACAAGCTGAGCCCTGCTGTTGTCATATCTGGGAGGGGGCCAGGAACCCTCAGCTCCTTGTCCTGCTGAAGATCAGTGTGAGGACTCACATGTGTTGCCGTGGAGCACGATGGCTGTGGCTTTGCCAGCCCTTCTGGGGACACGTGTACAGTCCTTTTTGTGTGGGTGGGGAATGTGCTACAGGACAGTGCAGTGATCTGAGACCAGGGACATGCAGCGCACAGAGATTCTCCCAGGGGTTGTCTGGGTAGCCAAAGGTGACATTGAACTGTGCTTTGCAACGGGCTGGAGGAAAGGGACAGGACCAAGGTGTTGGGTGCTGCTGGCCTTTGACACTCTGGGCTGTCCCCAGAGCTCTCTTATGCAACAGCAATTCACATGACTGTTTGTCTTTTGAGTTTCAGGTGACAGCAAGCTCCAAAAACTTCAGGTATGCTGAAATGTGTTATCTGCCCTTGGAGCTGAAAATCCCTGATTAAAGGGTGGTCCTCACAGCCACCACCGGGCCCTGCCAGCTTCTCCAGCTGTACCCCTGCAACATTGGCAGCCTTCAAAGGTTAGTTATCTTGCTTGTTAAGTAGATGGCTTACATGTACTCAAACCCTTCCTGTCTTACTGCTTCTCTACCCAAATTGGCAGTTGCATGGCAGAAGGTCTTGCCTCTGTGGGTTTCCTCTCTTCTAGACACGTGAGTGTTTGGGACCTGTGGGAAGACAACACTTGCCCAGTTCACTGGAGGGAAAGACCAGATTCCCTGTATGGAAGCTTGGGACAAAGTGTGGTCTCACCTCCATGGCTGTTCCAGATGGACTTCCCTTGAGTGTGCACACCTGGATCCTTCCCCCCAAACGCTGCTACAGTCTATTGCTTCTTTCTAGCATAGTGGGCAGTAAGCGAGCGGGGCCTGGGCTGAGGAGCTAGAACAAACTAGAACAAGCTGGCAGCTTGTGCAGGAGTTGTCCTGCCCTGGCAGCTGCTTTTCCCTCTATCCCCTGCAGCAAGTGTTTGTGTGGGGCCACTGTTTTCAGTGGTCACAGCTTTCTCCCCTGCCCCTCATTAGTGCAGGGCTTGGCATGCCGGCAGGAGGGAGCCTCAGCGTGTCTGCGCCTTGATCGGATTTGTCAAGGCTCCTTCCCTTTTCTTCCTGTTCATTGAGGGCTGAAACAAAGGAATCAGAAGAGAGGAATTCCAAAGAATAGGAGCAAGGGAAGAGAGGGAGGCTGGAGTGACAGGCTGCCCCTCCACATGCACACCCCCTGCCTCTGTCTGGTGGGGGCAGAGCCGGAGGCAAGAGCATTTTGGGCAGGGAGGCCCTTCCCCACCACCCTGCTCCCAGCTGTGCCACCAGCTGCCTTGCTGCCCGTGCTGTGGGGGCAGTGGGGTGCTGCAGCCCGGAGAGCTCCTGTCACCACTGTGTAGGTAGCTGTCCTGGTGAGGTTTTCCCACTGTGTGCTGAAGTGCCAGCAGAGAGGAGTGGAGCTGGGGTTTGCTTACTGCCTCCTCTCAGCAGAGGCACACGAGCCTGAACACAGCTCAAGGGAAAGGAGCCATTCTTTGCCCTGCTTTGTTTGTCAGGGGCTGCAGTAAAAGGTTTCCCTCTTTACCTGTGCCAGGAAAGTTTCCTTCACCTGGCAGCCTCAAAAGAGCCCAGCACGGAGCTGAGCAGCCTGCCTGGGTGCCAGGGCAGCAAGGCACCTGCCCCTCCCCAGCCTGGAGCCAGATAAGCACTTGAACAAGGACCTTCTGTGCAGACAGGTCTGTGAAGTGGAGACAGACTTGGTCTGGCACTTGTGTTGTCTACCAGGAGTGAGGGGCTTGGGAGGTGAGTTATGGCCAGCCAGGTGAGGCTGCCACAGGTAATGCATTGTCAGCCCCTTGCTCCCTCCTCTGCCACCCCCAGGACATCATGCAGGTTTCCCTCCATCCTACCCTCAGCCCTGCTATGAATTGTATCAGGGGAGGCAAGAGGGTGCTCAGCAGCCCTGGCATAAAGCACTTGAGGTGGAAATACATCCCTTCCAGTGACCCTTGTGTTGCATTTAAGCCACAAGGAACAGCCTTTAAGCACAGCTGCTGCTTCCTTTCCTTCTTCCTCCTTGTTCTCCTCCTTCTGGCAATCTCTGTGGTTTAATTAGAGAGTGCAGTAAAGTCCTTAGCCTCCAAAATGTGCAGATTAGGGGGTTACTAATCCTCTCCTTCAATGGGTGCTCACATCCTGCTCACTCTGTTGTCGAGCTTCTGTCCCCAGAAGTTTGGCTGTGGAAACTTAGCCAAACTCAAGACCTCTACCTCTCCTCTTGTTTGCTGTGCAGAGGATGTAGGGATGATAAGAGAATTGTTGGGGGAGGAGGGCAGTGAGCTGTGGGCTTCTGCAATCCTCAAGGTGGGTTTGTAGTCAGCACTGGCTGTCTTTCCTTCTCACACACCCTGGCTGGTTCTGGTGCTTCAGGAGCTGTAAAGCATTTTGGGCTTGGGCTGTTTTGAGCTCTGCCTTCCTGTTGTGACAAAACCAGTACTTCTGTCAGAGGAAGCAACAGCTTCCTTGTATTCCCTGTGTTTGTGTGCTGGGTGACTCCATGCAGGTTTTGTGCCATGGTTCCAGCTTCTCTCTCCTCTACCCTTATTCCCAGCATCTGCCCAACGGAGCCACGCTGCAGCATCGCTGGGAGCTCAGGACCCTGCTGAGAGTGGGAGGCTGGTGCCTGGCACTGCTGTGTGAGGCCAGTCCTACCCTCATTGTGTCCAGTAGACCCAGGGAGGTTCTCCTCCCCCTCTACTCTGCCCTGGTGAGGCCACACCTGGCATATTGCATCCAGTCCTGGGCTCCCCAGTTCAAGAGGGACAGGGATCTGCTGGAGAGAGTCCAATGGAGAGCTACCAGGATGACTGAGGGACTGGAGCACTGCCCTGTGAGGAGAGGCTGAGAGCCCTGGAGAACAGAAGACTGAGAGGGGATTTAATCAATGTTTATAAATATCTGAGGGCTGGGTGTCAAGAGGGATGGGACAAGCTCTGCTGTATTGCACCCTGTGATAAGACAAGGGGTAATGGATATAAACTACAGCACAGGAGGTTCCACCTCAACATGAGGAGGAGCTTCTTCACTGTGAGGGTCAGAGAGGCACTGGAACAGGCTGCCCAGAGAGGTTGTGGAGTCTCCTTCTCTGGAGACTTTCAAGCCCCATCTGGATGTGCTCCTGTGTGACCTGTGCTAGATCCTATGGCCCTGCTCTGGCAGGGGGCTTGGAGGTCCCTTCCAACCCCTAACATCCTGTGATCTGTGGAGGGTGAGATCCATTTGTAGGACACATGCTGTCAGGGTGAGGGGAAAGGCAGAGTGTTTGCTGTCCCAGATGGAGGCACTGAGTCTGGAAGAAGGAGTGGGGAGGACAGGTGTGGTGGGTAGGATAAGACTTCCTGGAGGCAGGAAGGGAACTTGTCCCTCATGGTCATAGCTCATCAGCTGAGCACTTATGCCTCTGTCCCACCCCTGGGGCAAGCTGGACACTGCACAGAGGTTGCTGTGGGTTGCAGAACTGTGAGCTTTTGTCCTAAGCCACTCATCTGCTGCTTGGTTGAGCTGAGCTATCCCTGCCTTTGCCCTTTAGAGTGTGAGTTCAGGTTTAGCTCAGCAGTGTGAGCAGTTCCAAGGATGGGAATAGAAGGTGCAGCAGGAGAGGAGGAGTGCTGGGAATGGTCAGCAAGGACCTTGGGAGCATTCTCCTTTCCACTGCCTGACCTTGGCAACTGCCTCCCCTCTGGGATCTACCTTACCTCATTAATTTTACCCCCATCAGTAGCTACCTCATTTCCAGTTTGCCAAATGCCCCGGATGCTTTTTTTTCCAGATGAGTCTGTAGTCTCTTAGCCTCACCAGCATCTCTTCCTCCACACTGCTGCCAGAGCCTGTGGGCAATCTGTAAGCCTCTCTATAGCTCAGGTATTGCTTCAGGCCTTACAAAATGCCCAGGGCACCCTGAGTGGATGGCACTATTGCTGCTGGGGTTTTTTAGAGCCTGCTTTAAGCCATCCTGGCTTGCTATTTATAGTGCAGTTGTTCCATTCCTCTGTCCCTGAGCTCTGCTTTCAGCCTTGCTTGGGCACTGAAGGCACCAGTGCCAGGAATAGCTCTGGGCAAGGGAAGACATGGGAGAGGCTGCCTGAGCACAGCTCCAGGTTTGGGCTAGTCCCTGATGGAAGGGGCACCAGGCTGCATCTGTGAGCGCTGTCTCTCGGGGAGCCTCAGCCTCTCCTGCTTTTCACACAGGGGAGGTGAAGGGATTCTCTTCCTTGCCCCGTGTGTGTGCCTGGCTCCCTGGTGCTGCTGTGGCTGCTGGGGGAGAGTTCAGCACTGTGACAGATGACATCTGGAAGAGTTACTCCACGGCCAGGTACCGGTGGGACTAGCGAGGAACCTTGGTGTGACGTGCTTGCGCTCTGAAGGGCAGTTGGCACGGCAAGCCCTGCCCCTTGGCATGCCCTCCAAACAGTGACTCTGACCTCTTGGTTGTGTATCCTGAACTGCTGCCCACTAGGGCAGGGGGTTGCCTTTTTGGTAGGGCACCTGCCCTCCCTTGCACAGGGCCCTGCACCTGTTGGCCTTGAGGGAGCTTGAGCTGAGGTTGGAAAGGAGCCTGCAGCACAGCAAACGCCAACACCCTCCTCAGTGGAGCTGCTCCAGCAGAGCTGCTCCGGCCCTATGCCTCATGAAGAGAGACTTAAGGAGCTGGGGCTGTTTAGTTTAGAGAGGAGAAGGCTAAGGGGAGACCTCACTGCTCTCTACAACTACCTGCAGAGAGGCTGGTGCTGGTCTCTTCTCACAGGTAGTTAGTGACAGAACAAGAGGGAATGGCCTCAGGCTGTGGCTGGGTAGGTTTAGACTGGACATTAGGAAGAAAACTTTCACAGCAAGAGTGGTCAGGGATTGGAGTGAGCTGCCCAGGGAGGTGGTTGAGTCACCAAGCCTGGGTGTGTTTAAAGGTGGTTTGGATGTGGTGCTTGGGGACATGGTTTAGGGGTGACCCTTGTAGAGCAGGGTTCTTGGTTGGACTTGGTGACCCTGAGGCTCTTTTCCAACCTGAATGCTTCTGTGATTCTGTGATGGTTGCTGCTTGTCTGGAGAGCAGAGCCTAACAAATAATGAATTGCTTGATTTAGTGCCCAAAGTGAAAAGCTGGAGATAAAAAAGAACAACCAACACAGCTGAGTTTGAGAGACTCTTTGTCTTTTCTTTTAAATGTAGCACAGCTCAGTTTCAAGCTAAACAATGCAAAATGACACCTTTCCCCCTCCCCCTTCCCCTTTTGCTTGGAAAACAAAGCATTTTGTGCCTGTCCAAAACTTGTCATGAGGTAGCAAGTAGCTCTGAGCATTCTGGACACTGCAGTTTCCAATCAATAACTATTCAGCTGAGAACACTTCCCCAGCTCTGCCAGGGACAGCACATGGCAGGCACCGGAGGGCCTGGCGCATAGCCGTGCCCCTGGCACCTGCTCAGAGGTGGCAGGGAGGACGGTGTCGTGCCTCTTGAGGACTTTGCCAGGCAGAATGCTGGTTTGGGGTCATTGGGAGTCCCTTTGACTCCCTTTTTTGCTGTAATTAAGCTAATTAATTTTGCATAAGAGAATGCAGACTCCACATGTTTGAGGAGAAAGTTCTTCACTGAGAGAGTTGTTGGCCATTGGAATGTGCTGCCCAGGGAGGTGGTGGAGTCCCCATGCCTGGAGGTGTTCAAGAGGGGATTGGACGTGGCACTTGGTGCCATGGTTTAGTAGTCATGAGGTGTTGGGTGACAGGTTGGGCTTGATGACCTTTGAGGTCTCTTCCAACCTTGGTGATTCTGTGATGTGTAGGGAGTTAGATCTGGTCACAGAATCACAGAATGTTAAGGGCTGGAAGGGACCTTGAGAGATCACCTAGTCCAACCCCCCTGTCAAAGCAGGATCACCACTACCAGGTCACACAGGAATGCATCCAGCTGGGTCTTGAATATCTCCAGAGAGGAAGACTCCACAAGCCCCCTGTGCAGCCTGTTCCAGTGTTCTGTCTGCCCTGGGATATGGTCTCCCCTGCTGTCCCATTGGGGAGCAGCTCCCGGTGCAGGTTAAGAGCCTTTCAAGGGAGCAGAGAGTTCTGGGGGGGGGGGGGGGGGTGTGCCTAGGTCTCCTGTCAGTCACTGCTGTAGGCACTGCTAGCTGGAAACTTAAGACATCAGGAGTTCACAGGCTGACATCAGGAGTTCACAGGCTGACATTCTCACCACTTTGCTGTGTGGGGCATGGTGCCTGCTGGGTGCACTGATGGCAGAGCTGGAGCTGGCAGAGAGCTTGCTGCAGACTGCCTTGGGGAGAAGCAGGAGCTCCTGGCTGCTGACCCTGCTCAGCTCTGACCCCAGGACCTGCCATCTGCAGCAAGCCTGCAGCAGTGGAAGCGTGGGGAAGCGTCAGGAATGGTCAGGTATCGATGCCCGGAGCAGATCCGGCGAGCAGGACACGGTGAACCTAATGGATTCAGAGCTGCCATTAGCTGCAGTCAGCAGAAATGCAGACACTAGAAACCTAATCCCAGCAGAGGGAGGGAAGGGACCTGGAGATCAGCCCAAATGCTGCTCCTCTTCTGTTTCAAGAGGCAGGCAGGGTCCTCCTGCCCCTCGTAGTGCTCCTGCACAGTGCACAGATTGGGTCCCTCCTTTGCCTAGCTGTGCTGACCGTGGGGCATGTGGAAGGGATTTGATCCGGGACTCTGTGGCCTCCATGTTAGTGTCAGAGCAGCTCATGCTCCATCAGGCTCAGAAAAAGGGCAGTCAGTGTTGATGCTTCACCTGCCAAGTATCCCCTGCCACTGAACAACTTGCAGTCAAGGAAGGTAAACCTTGGAGCAGTGTTAAACAGGTATCTCCTCTGTGAACTTGCTGGGAGTCTCAGCAGCACATTGGCAGGGTACCAGGGTGCAAGGAGGCACTGGGGTCACCTGCTGGTGCACCCCACCAGGAAGTGCAGGAAAAACCATGACCAGCATAGGACATGCAGGGTCCTCCTTTGCCCTGAGCACTGTGGGCAGAGGGCTGGCTGAGCACTGGGGGAAGGTGGTCTGCTCCAGAGCCATGCTGGAAGGCTGTGCAGCTCATGGGTGAGGTGTTTCCTGCTGGCAGGGAGTGACTTGGTCCCTGAGGGGTGATCCTTACTTCTAGCCCAAGGTGATGCTGGCAGGTCTGGGTGAGTGTCCTGGGCAGCATGCCTGCTGTGCTGCAGCTCTGCTCACAAACAAGCTTTCAGGGTCTGCCCTGCTGGTCCCCTGCTGCAGTGAGGGACAAATGCAACATATGCAGAGGAGTGCAAGCCAGCAGCTGCCTTCTGCTGACCTGGTGTTCCAACACACATGGCTGAAGGTTATTGCCAGATGGAACCTCCCAGCTTCATCTTGGGTCTAACAGGAGTGAGAACGCTTAGGGGCCATGTCCCTAGCTGGGTGGCCACCTTTTGACTTGCCTGAGAGTTGTGGCTAAATGCAGCTGTCCAACTTGCAAGTGTTGCAGGCTATTTGGCAGACTTTCGCCTCCCACACAACTCTTGCATGCTCTGCCCTGGCACTGGACTTCCCACATGCGCCCTGCACAGCCCTCTCTCCAGCTGGGGCTCTGCTGGGCAGCTGAATCCCGTGCCCGGTGGTGGACAGGGAGCCTGGCTGTAGTGGCAGACTGTGTCTAGCAGAGCCTTGTGATCAGGAGTCCCTGCCAAGAAGAGTTGCTCCCTAATGCATTCCTGAGGTTGTAGACGTGGAGAGGTAAGCAGTGAGGCGTGTTCCAGTGTCAAACCCAGCCTGAACTTGCTTGTTTCCTCTGGAGAGAAGGAAACAGCCTGGCGACGGAAGTCTGTTTCAGCCAAGCTTGGAGCTTCAGCTAACACCCTTCAGAGACTGCTAGCTTCTCTTCCCCACGTGCTGTGCTTCTGCAGGAGAAGATGGCTTTTCAGTGTGTGACCTTTGCAGAACAAAAGGCTGAACTCTCAGAGCAGCAGGATTGTGTGTGGTGAGAATGTTCTGGGCCTGGGGAGAGCTTGGTGCAGGACAGTGAGCCCAACTGAGGTGCAGCTGACTGCTGTCCCAGGAAGATCTTCAGCTTTCTGGGATTTTCTCTGCAGTTTGGTGGTGTTTGGGGCAGTAGGGAAACAGGGATACTTAGCTCCTTTAAAGCTCATGTGCTGTTTGCAGGATGAATCTTATGAGGAGCAACTGAGGGAGCTGAGGCTGTTTAGTTTGGAAAAGAGGAGGCTGAGGAGAGACCTCATTGCTCTCTACAGCTACCTGAAAGGATGTTGTGGAGAGGCTGGTGCTGGTCTCTTCTCACAGGTAGTGACAGGACAAGAGGAAATGGCCTCAGGCTGAGACTGAGTAGGTTTAGACTGGACATTAGGAAAAAAATCTCTTCACAGCAAGAGTGGTCAGGGATTGGAGTGAGCTGCCCAGGGAGGTGGTTGAGTCACCAAGCCTGGGTGTGTTTAAAGGTGGTTTGGATGTGGTGCTTGGGGATATGGTTTGGGGGTGACCCTTTGTGGAGTAGGGTTAATGGGTGGACTTGGTGATCCTGAGGCTCTTTTCCAACCTGAATGTTTCTGTAAGCCTGAGGTTCTGTTACCCAGCTCTGTGGCTGCTGCCCCATCCCATCTCTAGGATGGGGTGGCTGTTTTGCCATAGGTTGCTCTTTCTGGGGAAATACAAAGCTTCTCACTTACGTTTTGCTTATCATAAGACTGGGGAGGGAGGGAGGGAGGGAGAGCATGGTAATCCGGAGCATGGGGTTTTAATCCTGCTCCCCTGGCCAAATTCCATTCCGCCTCTGTAAATTCCTGCAGCTGCCCTGCTCAGTGCTGCCTGTGTGGCATCCGCCGGCTGGCACAGCCCCCACTCCACTAGCAGCGTTTCAGCCACGGGGAGAGGGATCGGGAGGTGACCTCCAGCCCGAGGTGCTTTGTCAGATGGGTGTGCTGTGGGACGTGCTTGAAAGGTGACCGGCTGAATGAGGAGCCAGCCTGTCCCCTCCCATCCCTTTGTAAGAGCGAGAGAGATCGTCCCCAGTCCCCTCTCTTCAAGGCGTGGTGGCTGCCTTTGCTCCGCTGCCAGCCTTGCTGCGCAGCTCTCGCCCTGGCTGCCAGGCCCTTTGCTTGCCTCCTGCCAAGCTGTTCTCTCGTGAGGCAGCCTGAGCAGGTCAGCTTAAACTGCTGCTGCTCTCCCAGCTCCGAATGTGAGACCTGGGAGAAGGATTTGCAGTTTCTGTTGCCTATGGCTAGGTAAGACAACAGGCAGGCTGCTGGCTGCTCTGCATCTCTTTACTGGCAACATCACTTGTAATGCCTCTGGGTACACAGGGGGTGCAGCAAGCCTGTGGCTCTCCATATGCCCCTCAGACCTGCAGACAGTGTCTCAGCATCCCCTCTGCAGGTGCACCTTAGCTCTAGGAGAGACAACAGGCTAAGATACCCAGCCTTCCGTGGGCCCTGCTGCCAGCTGCGGTGTTGTGGGAAAACAGGGCTGCTCTCGTCTGTGCCTGTGGGTCTGGGGAAAACATGCTGATGTGGTGGGAAAGCTGCCACTGCCAGCTCTCCCTAAACATTAACTGCTCACCTGACAGTCACCAAGCCACAGAGAGCGAAGGCCAGCTGGTCTGAATCACTCTCCTACAGAGAGAGGG
This sequence comes from Melanerpes formicivorus, assembly GCF_026170545.1. Lineage (NCBI taxonomy): Eukaryota > Metazoa > Chordata > Aves > Piciformes > Picidae > Melanerpes > Melanerpes formicivorus. Next base: position 2,615,771 of record NW_027142410.1, read on the forward strand.
CATCTTGGAGGGGCAGGGTGCCAGTGCATGGGCAGCTCTGGGAAGGAGCCTGGGGCAAGCCAGGTGGGTGCACTGGCCTGGGAATGAAGGCTGCTTGTGCACGAAAGGGTGGCTGGTGGGCAGACAGCCTTGGGGGCCTGTCCACACCTCAGAGGTCAGTGTGAGCATGCATCTGGTGTTTGTGCAGCTGCCTGGCTCTGCTGGCTTGGCACTCCTTGTGCCCTGGCTATTGCCCTGTCGCCACTGACAGCAGGAATGTCCAGGCATGAGGCGAGTCTGGAGTTCTGCCTGCCCCTTCCTTGGTGCCTGCTGCCAGCCTCTCCCAGCAAGAGAGGGCACCCAGGTGCCTCTTTCTGTCGAGTTTGCTGTGTTCCTGCATTCCTGATGCCTGCCAAAGCAGGAGCCACCCCCTTCCCGGGGAGAGAAGGTGAGGATAAGCTGCTGTGAGCAGCACTTCTGCCCCGCACCCTTGTGCCGGGTTCGGAAGCCAGCAGTATTGGAAACCTCTCATCTTACTGCTGGCTGCACTTGTCTGGTGCAAGCAAGGAGACTGAGGAGGGAGGGCAGGGAGGCCAAGCCCCATGGCTGCAGGGGTGGCTGCAGCTGGGGTGCTTGTGCTGTGCCCAAGCTGCTGGAACCCTCTGTGCCCCTTGCATAGAAGCTGCTTCCAGCTGTGCCCTCTGCTTGCTGTGCCTTTAACATTCTGTGGGGGAGGAAAGGCTTTGTAGCTGCTTTTCTGCTTACCATCTCCTCCCCAGCACCATAAACATCCTAAAATGCCTCTGCCTTGCCCATGCTTCCCAGCAGCCTACCTGCTCCTACCCCAGCTGATGAGACCCTGGTGCTGGGTCCTCACTTGCTGGAGTGAGCAAGATAGGGAGGCCAGGAAAAGCTGTGGAGAGGCACCAGTGGTCAGCCAGAGCTGGAGGGGGTTTCCTGCCCTGGAGCAGTGCTGTTGGCAGGAGGCCTTAGCTTCTGCCAGGAGCATGGGTAAGCCCTGCTTGGCTGCTACATCTGATGCCTCAACCAGAGCACTTGTTTTGTCATGGATCCCACAGGGCAGGGACAGGACAGTCCCAGAGCCTGCTCCCCATGTGCCCCTGGGTCCAGCAAGGGAGCCGAGGCAGGATACCCCGGGGTGGGGGATTTCTCCTCCCTGCCAGAGCTGGGCCGGGCATAAAGGCACTCCTGAGGAGCAACTGCCTGTTGTAACCAGGGCTCTGCAAGGGCAAGCAAGAGCTTCCTGAGTGGATGCTAAATGTGTCTCCTGGGGCAGTGATTTCAGTGCTGCCTGGGTGGAGACCCAGCCTACCCCTGCCCTGCAGGCCGGCGGCTGCCTTTGCAGGCACTGCTCTGTCTCTAGGAGACAGGCCGGGGCTTGTGTCGCAGCTCGCCCTTGGGTTACACGGTGGGGGGCAATTTGTGTTTCATCTAAATTGCTGTGCAGGCAGATTGCATCCCAATCCCTCTGCTGCTGCCGGTGGTGGCCTCCTCCCACCACACCCAGTCTTCTCCAGGCACCTTTCTGCAGGCTCCCACCCAGGCGGGCAGGAGGGCAGGGGCTCCTCTTTGGCTCTAGCCCGGGGCAGGAGCTTGCTGCCTTTCCCCAGCCCTGGGGCCAGGCTCGGGGGGAGCTGCAGGTAGATCGCATCTCGGCATAGTTAGCATTCCCAGCCCTGGCCTCCCGCTCCTCACTCCTGCTGCCACCCCGTGCCGCTCGCTGCTGCTGCGCTGGGCAGGGCTGGGGGACGCTGTCTCCTTCAGAGAGCTCTGCTCTCCTGGGCGGCTGGGGCAAGCCCGGGGAATCGGGGGCCAGCTCTTCTTTCCTTTGGCAAACCTACGGCGGGGTTTACATCCTGTCCAATGAGACCAGCGCTCAGGCGGATGGCAGCTGGTATCCCTTCTCTCGGGGTGGCACGGCGTGCACCTCACCCTTGCAGGACGTGCGGCCCCTCTGTGCCGGCTAAGGGGAGGTGAGTTGGGTTCTGCTGCCTTCCAAAGCCCTCCCGAATGCCTCTCCGTGCGGAAGAAAATTCCTGCACCTGCCCCGGGAGAGGAGGAGGCAGGCGCTGGTTCGGGGGTAAATAATCCCCGTGCTTTATCTCGGCAAAAGAGGGATTTTTGAGGTCTGGGAGCGGGAAGGGGGCTGGAGGGAAGGTGGGTTGCTTCCGATTTACTTTGGGCAACTCCGTGCCCCTGGCGCGGGGGGGCTCTTGGGCAGAAAGCGAGTTTAATCTCCTGTTTTGTTTGTTCTTTCTTCCTCCGAAAGGGCGGCCGGTGTGGGGGGAGCTCGGGTTTGAGAGCGGGAAGGAGGGGGGGACGAGTCAGATCTGAAAGGGAGGAGTAAAGAGAGGCCGGGGAACGGCAGCCCCGGAGGGAGCAGCAGCAGTGGGCTGCCAGTCGGCCGGGGAGGAGGAGAGGAAAGGCAGGTAAGGAAATGGTCTCCTGGGAGGCAGGCGAGTGGCCAGGTGAGGAGGGGGGGAAAGGTGGCAGGAGGGGTGAGGGTGCTTCAGGGTGGGGGGTAGGTGCAGTCCTTGGATTCCTCCAGGATGACTTTTGACAAGTGGCCTGCTGTTGGTCCCATTCTGTCCTCCAAAATTGCCCTCCCAGTGGCGTCCTCACATGCAGGCGAGGGGCAGGCTGCCATTCTCTGCAGTGAGGTGACCTCCCTCACCTCGCCTCAGCCCTGCCTAGAGCTCAACACAGATTTTGGGGAATGCACAGGCCAGGCAGGAGGGGTGGAGATTGGCTTGTGGGACAGGAAACAGGCTGGCAGCAGTGTGCAGAGACCCTGCCAGGTCCCAGCATGGCAGGGAGAAGAGGTGCCTGGGCCCAGCATGCTCCATGTTTCAGCTCCCTCTTCCTTGCCATGCCCGTTCTTGGCCACTCTGTAGAGTGGGAATGCAGAGCGATGCCAGGCCTTGCTTGCAGGGAGCTGTGGTGCCAGCAGGATCCCTTCTCTAGCAGAAAAGGGGTGCAGCCTCCAAGGGCCATGCCTGCTGCCACGAGGTCCTAGCTGCATACCCCCAGTGGGGTTAGGGTGACCATGCCCCATCTCTTGCAGAGCCTGAGCCTGTTGCTGCAGATCCCTTGCTCCTGGCCCTCCCTCAGCAGGCAATTCCTGCAGTGGGGCAGGTGTTTGCACTCTGGCCCCGGGGGCTGCCAGGGTGGTGTCCTCCCAGGCTGTCTGCTTCAGCCCCCAAGCGCTGGCCCGGTGGCCCCACAGGCATCTGCACATCAATGGGCTGCAGTGGAGTCTGTGCTCCAGCAGGGTCTGCGCAGGGGGGAGCAGACCCTAATCCGCCTCATTCATCCCTGCAATAGCTTTTGTTGAACCTCCAGATGTTGTGCTGAGGGCAGGGGCTCAGCCTTGAGCTGCAGCAGGCAGGCAGGAGTGCGGAGTGAGCCGGCCTGCCGGGGAGAGGTTGGTGTTCCCTTGCTTTGTGGGGCTCTCTTGTCTGCTCAGGGAACCTGGGTCGCTGGGGTCCCGGGGCAGGGCTCCCTCGAGATGGGCTTTATGTCCCCACACTGAGTGCAGAGGCAGGGTGGGGGGAGGGGACATGGTTGCTCTGCCCAGTGTCACCAGTGCCGAGGAATGAGGGCGGCACAGCATGAGTGGCCAGAGCCGAGGTGGCAGGGCGAGGGGATCCCCTGGCACGCCTCACTGAACCAGCCCGGCTGGGAAGTGAGTTTCACTGGAGCGTGTGGGATTTTTCCACCTAACTTTGTTGGGGCAGGTCGCTGTGAGCAGAGGTGGAGGCGTTTGGCTCGTGGCAGACCCGGGTCTAGGAATTCTCCCCCAGCCCGCAGGCTGGGAAGGAGCCAGCGTGCCCGGCAAGGTTCCTTGCCTGGCTCCATGGGCTGTGCTCCCACCCAGCCCGCTGCGTCCTTGAGGCCCCTGTCTCAAGAGCAGCCCTGGCCCCTTCAGCCCGCAGAGGCGGTGGGGGAGGGACCTGTGCTCCCTCTTCAAGGACAGGCTCCATTAACCACCCCATGACCAACCACCGGGTCTCCAACGTCTCTCCTCCCCGGGGAGATCTTAGCTCTCTCCCCTTGGCCTGTAGAATGGCAAGGAGCAAGGAACAGAGCTGGACTGAAATCTCTTGGAGGTCTCCTTCCTTCCTTTCGTGTTTGAGAGCCCTCTTGAGAGGCACGAGGCCATGGCATGGTGGTGGGGCAGACCATGCAGAGGTCCAGATGCCCCAGCATGGGCAGGAGGGTACTGGTTGGGAGAGACTCTTACTGGAGAGGTAAAGGGCACCTGTCTTGCTGCTGTACTTGCCCAGGCAGTGTCCTGGAGGGAACAGGAAAAGGACATCCTGCTGGGAGCCGTCAAGGCACCTGGGTAGGGGCTCCAGGGCTGTTGGTGACACCACTCTGCTGCCCCACACAGGCTCTAGGATGCTGGGGACAGCGGGGCTTGGGCTGCCCACCTGATCCTTGGTGCCCGTGTCCCACTGGCACACCATGCTGCGTTCCTGGCGCGTGAAGCTGAAGCTGCTGCTCGCCACGGTGACCCTGGCTATCCTCCTTTCCTGGCTCTACCTCTTCGTGGGCAGTCTCGAATGTGAGTGGATCTTCCTCTTTGGATCAAGGGACAAAAGAGTGTGGGCAGGGGAGGCTGACACTTTGGAGCAGCTGCTCTGTGACCATGTGAGTCACTGCAGGGTGTACGAGCTCTGCATTTCCAGGAGCATCCCAGGGGGTAGGCGAGCAGAGCTATGGGGTGGGCTGGGCACACATCAGGCTTGCTGGGGTCCCTCAGCTGGGGCTCTGCCCCACCATCCACACCCAGCCTTTCCCAGCCAAACTCTGCCTTGCCATGCCCATGGCAGGCTGTGGTGGGTTGAAATTTCCTCCCCCCCCAGCATTAAATTCACCAGCCCAGCCCAGCTGGAAGCAAATGAAAGCTGTATGTACAGGCAAAACTCCCATGAACTGTGGTTAATATGTACAAAATACACAGTACTTACAATATTTACAGGTGCTTGCAATTCATAAACAGCACAAGAACACCCCTGGTCAAAGACCAGGGGAAGCTACTAGCTGCTCCCTTCTTGCCTCCCCCTGTACAAAAGGGAGAAGAGACAGAAGCAGAGAGGTTAATACCAAAACAATGCAGCCAAGGTCAAGCAGGAGCGAGTTAGTCTCTCTCCCAGAGTGAAGAAGTGAGAAGAGAAGGATTGCTTTGGTACAACCAGTTTCAGTCCCTTATCTCTTCCAATGGGATTGTCCAGAATGACCTTTATTTTCCTTTTTTTTTCACACCCAGTAGTGATTTATTCACATTTTACTACTTTTCTGCTCAAGATCTGTGAAAATACTTTGAAAGCATAGCCTAAGGCTACGGCTCTTGCCCTGTGCCTTGCCCGCAGATGGCCGCTTCCTGCTGCTGCCGCCCTGCCTGGGCGAGCAGGCGAGCCGGGACGTGGAGCGGGAGGCGCTGGCCTCGCGGGTGCGCAGGGTGGAGGAGGAGAACCTGCAGCTCCGCCGCCAGCTGGGCCGGGCGCAGGTGGAGGGCGGCGACGGCAGCCTGCAGTGGGGCAGCTCCGCCCGGGACGGCGACCCCGCCGGCAGCCAGAGGAGGAACCGCACGGCCTGCCTTAAGCAGCGCCTGGTGCACAAGTGCGAGGTGGGTGACGGCACCAGGTGTGTGTGTGGGGGGGGTGTCAGGTGGGAGGCTGGGACCCTGCCCAAGCATGGGGGTATGTGCCACCCGTCTGGCACTGCTCACTCTGTGCCCTGGCCCATGCAAAGGCCTCGCCCTGGTTCTCTGTGGTTCTCAATGTGCCGCAGCTGACGGATGGATGAGGGTCTGTTGCTTCTCCAGAGAGGGATACCAGACAGGAGGAGTGGCAGCCAGACTCCTGGCTCCTGCTTCTGAGGCAGAGGAATCCCACCTGTCTCTGGGGCTCCTTCCCTATGGGAAGGGCTGGGGTCTGGGGTCTCTTCCCATAGCACGACCCCAGGGGAGAGCTGGCAGGGCCCTGAAGCAGGGGTGTCCAGTCTCAGAAAGCTGGTTTTTGTCTCTGGGCAGCTCCTGCACGTTGCCATTGTGTGTGCCGGGCACAACGCGAGCCGGGATGTGGTCACGCTGGTGAAATCCATCCTCTTCCACAGGTAATGGGGAGCTGCTGTGCCAGATGCCCACTGGTTTGGGGTTCCCAGATAAGCTGGTGCAATGTGGGGGGAAGACTCTAGGGCCTTTTTCCACCTCTTATGCCATTTCTTAGAGGGCCAGAAGGGGATTTGATTTTCCCAGATAGCTGATTTTGATCAGTTTGCCCCCCCCAGCTGATCTCTCTCCACTGGGAGGGCTGGGGACCGTGTCCTTTTCTTCCTGCTGTGATTCTGAGTGCTGCTGTGCTTGCTCTTGGCAGGAAAAATCCCCTCCACTTTCATTTCATCACGGACTCGGTGGCTCACCAGATCCTCCAGACCCTCTTCGAGTCCTGGATGGTGCCTTCTGTCCACATCAGCTTCTATAACGCCGATGACTTGAAGGCAGGCACTTGTCCCTCCTTTGCTTTGTTCCGACCCAGTGATCCAAGGGCAAGCAGCCCAGAGGGGAGAGTGGAAGGGGCTCTATTAACTCTTGTCCTGCTGGTCACTTGCTCACCTGCTTCTCTTTCTGGATTTGGTGATCTGGCTGAAAAGGGGGACACAGGGCTGCTGCTGGAGGGGTTGGAAGGCCCTTTAGGGTAGCACTGCCTGAGTAGCAGAGCTGGGTCCTCAGGTGGGGGTTCTGGTGGCTGGAGGAAGACATAAACCAGGGTGAGGGCAAAGGAGGAGATGCAGCCAGTGTGTGAGTGAAGGGCCGGGGGAGAGACATGTGCCTGCTGATGGTGCAGCTGGAGATGCTGCTCCACAGCTTTGTTGTGCCTGTCTGCTGGCCTCTTCCTCACGGGGTGCAGTGCCCAGCCCTGAGACCGTGTCTCCTTGCAGCCAGAGGTGTCCTGGATTCCCAACAAGCACTACTCTGGCATCTATGGGTTGATGAAGCTGACACTGACCAAGGCACTGCCCTCCAACCTCTCCAAGGTCATCGTTTTGGATACTGACATCACCTTTGCCACTGACATTGCTGAGCTGTGGGCTGTCTTTGGGAAGTTTTCCGGTGAGGACGAGGTGCCTGTGGGACCCTGGCAGGGTCCTGGGTGATGTGCTCAGGGTGGCAATTCCCAACCAGCACAGTGGATTTGCTTGGGCCCTGTGGACCTGCAGCAAGAGGTGCTGCATCCCTGTCCCTCTGTTTCCTCAGACAAGCAGGTGATTGGGCTGGTGGAGAACCAAAGCGACTGGTATTTGGGCAACCTGTGGAAGAACCACAAACCGTGGCCGGCCCTGGGGCGTGGCTTCAACACTGGTGAGCGTGGGCCTCTGAGGTGGGCTCTGTAGCCTCATGATGCATTGAGCTGGGGCAGCACATGGCACAAAGAGGCTGGGGAAGGCTGAGGTGAGGCAGGAGGTGTGCTGGGCATGCAGGGGCTGCTACGGTGTCCTGGGGTCTTGTGGGTGAGCTGGAAGAAGTCCCAGGGGCTGAAAGCAGGCAGGCTGCCTTGCTCCAGCTCTGTAATGGCTGGGTGCTTGCCTGGTGACAGTGTCCTCCTCCCTGGCACACAGGGGTGATCCTGCTCCTGCTGGACCGCCTGCGTCGCCTGGGCTGGGAGCAGATGTGGCGGCTGACGGCGGAGCGGGAGCTCATGAGCATGCTGTCCACCTCCCTGGCTGACCAGGTAACGGTCCTGCTCCAAGGTGCTTCATAGGATCACAGGATGTTAGGGGTTGGAAGGGACCTCTGAAGATCATCGAGTCCAACCCCCCCTGCCAGAGCAGGACCATAGGATCTAGCACAGGTCGCACAGGAGCACATCCAGATGGGGCTTGAAAGTCTCCAGAGAAGGAGACTCCACAACCTCTCTGGGGAGCCTGTTCCAGTGCTCTCTGACCCTCACAGTGAAGAAGCTCCTCCTGATGTTGAGGTGGAACCTCCTGTGCTGTAGTTGATATCCATTACCCCTTGTCCTATCACAGGGTGCAAGCGAGCAGAGCCTGACTCTCCCTCTTGACACCCAGCCCTCAGTTATCTATAAACATTGATTAAATGCCCCTCCAGTCATCTCTTCTCCAGACTAAAAAACCTCAGGGCTCTCAGCCTCTCCTCACAGGGCAGTGCTCCAGTCCTTCACTTCAATCATCCTGCTAGCTCTCCGTTGGCCCTGCTGTGTTCCTGTAGCACCGCTGGCATGGAGAGGGACATCCTATCTTCCTCATCCACCTGTGCACTCGCCTCTCTCTCCCCTAGGACATCTTTAATGCAGTGATCAAGCAGGACCCAGCCCTGGTGTACCGGCTCCCCTGCTTCTGGAACGTGCAGCTGTCCGATCACACCCGCTCAGAGCAGTGCTACACCGAGGTCTCGGATCTCAAGGTGGGTGGGTTTGAGACCGGGGAGAGCCCACAGGACAGCACATGCATTGGATGCTCAGAGGAGTCAGCCTGGGCTTGGGCAGCACTGGATGCTGTTGGCTTCCCCTCTGTGGAGTGACACAGTGCTGTCCTCAGGTGATCCACTGGAACTCGCCCAAGAAGCTGAGGGTGAAGAACAAGCACGTGGAGTTCTTCCGCAACCTCTACCTGACCTTCCTGGAGTATGACGGGAACCTGCTGCGCAGGGAGCTCTTCGGCTGTGCCAGCCTCCCCAGCCCACCCAGCAACCAGGTGAGGGCGGCTGGAGCTCTGCCCCGGAGCGTGGGGCGGGCGGAGACCTCAGGCAGCGCCCCCAGCTCAGCCTGGGGCTGCTGCTCTCCCTCACCCTCGCGGCATTGCAGCTGCAGCAGGCGCTGGAGGAGCTGGACGAGGACGATCCCTGCTACGATTTCCGCCGGCAGCACCTCACGCAGCACCGCATCCACCTGTTCTTCCTGCAGTACGAGTTCCTGGCCCTTCCCAGCCCCAATGATGTTACCCTGGTGGCCCAGCTTTCCATGGACAGGTACCTGCTGGTGGGAGGTTGGATCCTGCCTCCGCTCCTCTGGGGTGGCTGCACAGCTTGGGAACTGTCAGGAATCTTGACACACAGGTTCCTCCCCCTCACACCAGCTCTTTGCAGTGAGGAGCAACACCCCAGGCTGGGAGGAGCATTTCCTCTTACTCCCCTTTGTTAGTTTTAGGCTCTGCCTTAAACATTTTCCACAGATCTTGAGCAGAAAGTGGTAAAATGTAAACAAATCACTGTTGGGTGTAAAAGGGAAAATAATGATAAGTTCTATACGATCCATTGGGCAGATAACAAACCCAAGGCAGTAACGAGAACTCTCTCTCTCTTTTCTGGCTCCCTTGCTCTGGGAGGTACTAACTTTGTGCTCTGCTGGCTTCTGCTGACCTTGGCTGCAATGTTTTGGCTAAGTTCTAACAACCCCCTGCTCCTTCACTTGTCCCTGTGTGTCCAGGGGGGTAAGGAGTGGGGCAGGGAGTGGGAAGCTGTCAGCAGCTCCCCTGGTTTATGGCCAGGGGGGCTCTTGTGCTGTTTATAAATTGTAAGTACTGTGTATTATGTACATATTTGGACCAGATGATCCTTGAGGTCCCTTCCAACCTGTGTTCCAAGGATATTTGTTGCAGATTGTAGTCTTGCTTGTAAATACAGCTTCATTTGCTTCCAGCTGGGCTGGGCTGGGAAATTTAACGTCGGGGGGGCAATTTTCCACTCACCAGCCCCCCCCCCACTGAAGTGGGCTCAGCCCACCCAGGGGCACCCAGTCCTGGGTTTGGCCGAGCTGCCGTGGGGCAGCCCTGCTCAGGCGGTGCCCCTCCGCTCGGCAGGCTGCAGATGCTGGAGGCCATCTGCAAGCACTGGGCGGGCCCCATCAGCCTGGCGCTGTACATGTCGGACGCGGAGGCTCAGCAGTTCCTGCGCTACGCCCAGGCGTCGGAGGTGCTGAGCGCTCGCCGCAACGTGGCCTACCACATCGTCTACAAGGAGGGGCAGTTCTACCCCATCAACCTCCTGCGCAACGTGGCCTTGGCCAACACCCAGACGCCCTACGTCTTTCTGACGGACATCGACTTCCTGCCCATGTATGGCCTCTATGATTACCTCAGGTAAGGCAAGGCTTTGCCCCGGCCAGCGCTCGCTCCACCTCGGTGCTAGTTTTAGGCTATGCCTTTAGGATTTTTTTTCACAGGCCTTGAGCAGAGAAGTAGCAAAATGAAAACAAATCACTGTTGGGTGTAAAAAAAAAATAAATAAATAAGGCAAACAAAGACAATTCTAAACAATTCCAGTGGAGAGAGAGCCGCCATAAGACTGGGTGTACCAGAACAGTCCTCCTTCTCTTCTTGCTTCTTCACCCTGGAGAGATACTAACCTGCTTCTGCTTGACTTTGGCTGCATTGTTTTGGTTAAGCCCAACAGCAATTTTCTCTGCTCCTTTCTTTTCTGCCTTTTGCATAGGGTGGGTTAAGGGGAGGCAGAAAAGGAGAAGCTAGTAGCTTCCCCTGGCCTTTGACCAGGGGGGTGCTTGTGCTGTTTGTTAGTGGCAAATACCTGTAAATACTGTATATTTTGTCCATATTCATTGCATTCCATTGTAGAATGTAGTTTTACCTGTAAATACAGCTAGAAGGGGAATGCTAGAAGGGGAAAATTCAACCCACCACAGCCTGCCAGGCTCCCCTGGCACTGGAGTTTGCAGGAAATGCCCTGGGCAGCAGTTCTCAACAGGCATAAGCAGTTTTGTGTTCAGCCTCAGGATCCTGCCCTTGGTTTTGTTGCACACCAACCAGTAGATGAGGAAGCAGCCCTGGCTGTGAGGGCTGCCCTGTGCCTCCTGCCCCTGAATGACACCACTACAAAGTGTCTAAACCCATTAATACCCTTCTGGGCAAGCCAGAGGGGCTGAGGAAGGAGGCTGTGGCCATGGCTCGCAGCCAGGGAGACCTCACACCCTTCCTATCACCACAGGACCTCCATCCAGCAGCTCGAGCTGCCCCAGAGGAAGGCAGCTCTCATTGTGCCAGCGTTTGAGACCCTGCACTACCGCTTGACCTTCCCTAAATCCAAAGCAGAGCTGCTCTCCATGCTGGACATGGGCTCCCTCTACACCTTCAGGTAGGGACTGGAGCTGCCCTGCTGTCCAGCAGGGCTGCCACACCCAGCAGAAGGCAGTTTTGTACCTTGGGGCTGTGGGGCAGCTGGCCCAGAGGATCACCTGCGTCCTCTGTCCCAGGGAACTGCCAGCTCTCCTCAGTCTCTCCTGCCCATCTCTCCCTCTAGGTACCACGTGTGGCCAAAAGGCCATGCCCCAACCGACTACGCCAAGTGGCGGACGGCCACCGTGCCATACCGCGTGGCCTGGCAGCCAGACTTCGAGCCTTACGTTGTAGTGAGGCGAGACTGCCCCAAGTACGACCAGAGGTTTGTGGGCTTCGGCTGGAACAAGGTGTCCCACATCATGGAGCTGGATGCGCAGGTGGGCAGCACCTCGGAGGTGCTGGGTGCTGTGGCGAGGGGGGGTCTGGGCTGGGTTGGCACCGGCTGGCCAGGGCTGACAGTAAAGGCTGCTGCTTTGCCCCCAGGAGTACGAGCTGCTGGTCCTGCCCAACGCCTTCATGATCCACATGCCCCACGCCCCCAGCTTCGACATCTCCAAGTTCCGCCTGAGCGCAGGGTACCGCGGCTGCCTGCAGACCCTGCGCGAGGAGTTCCACCAGGACCTGTCGCGGCGCTACGGCGCTGCCGCCCTCAAATACCTCACCGCCGACAGGAGCCTGTGACGCCTGGGGACAGAGGCTGTGGGGCGCTAGCGGGACGGTGGAGAAGGGAGGGCACAGGGCCTCTCTCCTGCCCTGGCTCCCTGCTGCAGCCTGGCCCAAGGGAACGCAGCTGGCGGCAGAGTTTCTCCGGCACAGCGAAGGGACGGATGCCTCTACGTAAGGTGGAAGATGCCAGCTGCAAGAACGGCAGTGCCTGCAGGTCAAGCTGCTGCGCTGTGGCCAAGGGGTTTTTTTGAGCAGTAGCAGCGTTTCTGTGTTACAGGGGAGCCTCCCCGTGCCAGGGGCCAGGGGAATGGGTCTCCTCCCTCCCCTGTTTTAGCAGCTGTAGATCCTTAGCCTTCATTATCTCACCTCACCAAGAGCCTGGCAGCTGTACCTTACCCTGCTGTGCCTCTGCTCTGTGGTCTCAGGTCCCAGTCCTGCACACACCTCTCCAGAGCTTTGGTGAGTGAGAGATGAGGATGCAGAGCATCCTTTTGCATCTTTTGGGAAGCAGACTCAGAGAAAGTCTCCCAGCACCCTGGGAGGTGGGGCTGGGAAGTACCAGGAGCTGGGGAGAACATGGTTGAAGGCTGGGTCAAGGCTGGCTAGGTAACAGGGAAAAATATTGTTAGGCCCCATCCATATGGATGCAGTCTTGAGTGGGGTTGGCCTAGTACTAGTGTGGGTGTCACCCAGAGCTTCCAGAGTAGGATAGGCTGTTTGATGTCCCCAGCAGTGGGCTCCCAGGACAGGCCTGCACCTCTCAGCTGGAAGCTCAGGTGCCAGGTCCTGTCCTGGGGCTGGCAGTGCCCTGCAGGGATGGCCACAACAGCAGCTTCATGGGCCGGCAGCTGCTTCGAGAGATCCCCAACAGGGACCACCCTGCTCCTCCCCAGCTCTTTGGCGGCGCAGACGTTGCCACCGACAATCAGGGATGTGGCTGACGCTGGACAAGGCTGCAGCAGAGCACTGTGGCAGGATCCCTGTGCTGGGAGCAGCTTGGCCAGGCACTCTCCCACTGCTGTCACACACTGGAGCACAGAGGATGCTTTGCTTTCCTCACGCTGTTTAAATTATTGAATACTTTTCTCCTGAGGGTTGCCTGAGTGGGGTGGCTGGGGGCTGGGCGGGGGGGTTGTGTTGGGGTTTTGCTCTTTTTATTCTTGTATTAAATCCTTTCTTCCTCCTGGATGATTTTGCTGATGGCCCTGGAGGCTCTCCAGGCCAGTTGCTGCTGCAGTCTCTGCTGTCCTCTCCTTAGCCTTGCTCTGGGCTGCCAGTGCCATCTCTGTGCTGCTGGGAGGATTCCGTCCATGGTGGGGGTGGCTGGCAGGAGCCATACGAACGTGGGGTATGGAGAGGGCACAGGCACCTCTTGCTTATTCTCTCTGTTTAATTTAATTTTTAAATTAAAGCTTTTTTATTCTTTTTCACCTCCTTGTTTAGAACTGCCTGATTATTATTCCTAATTATGGGTTTTTTTCCCCCCCTGTGTGCCTGCAGCTGTCCCCTGGAGGGAAGGCAGCAGGAGCAGTGCAGGCTGGCCTGAGCCTTAGCTGGGGAAAAAGCCTCCCTGGGCTGGCTCCACCTGGCACAGCTGGAGCTTTTTCCCTTCTGGCTGGCACAGGGGGAGGCCTGGGGAGCAGAGACCAATAGCAGGGAGAAGAAATGCCCATGTCAGCAAGTGGCAGGTGTGCCAGGCCCCTGCCAGCTCTGAAACGGCTGGTGGTCACTGACTGCGCTGGGATTGAGTCTGCTGTCTCCCAGCGGTGCAGTGGGGCTGGCAGCTGGGCAGCATCCTTTAAATGGAGCCTGGGGCTTCACAGGTTGGGATGGGGTAGAAGGGATGAGATTTCTATTTCTGGTGGTGCTGTGGCCTGCAGGACCATCCCTTTGCCCACTGAGGAGGACAGGCACCCAGCTCTGGCCATGATGCAGGCAGTGGGACTGACCAGGGCTCCTCCACTGAAGGGCCTCGGGTTTACAAGACTGCTGGGAATAAAAATTGGCTCTCAGGCCACAGGAGTTGCCAACCTTGCAGGGACAGAGGAGGAGGGAGGTTTGCCAGCAGTGAGTTGTTGAGGCTTTATTTGGGAAAGACTTGGGAAGACATTGGTAATGACCATGAAGCCAGATGCAGCTCCACCCAACCAGGCCCTGGCAGCCAGCCTTTGTTTAATGCAGCCAAAGTGCTCTGATAGGGCTCTGCTGCTGCACCAAGCAATGAGACAGGATTAGATCAGCTCTAGACAGCAGCTCAGCCTGCTTCTGGCTAGAGACAGGGCAGTGGAGCACTGCCTGCAGCGAGCAGGCCCCTTTTGGATCTTTCCTTGATAGCTATGTGGCTCCAGAAATACTGGCTCTACAGTCTTTTGGGAAGGGCTACTGCTGTGCCTATAGCAGGAGGACTCTGTGCCAATCACTGTCAGGTTAATCCTTCCCAGCCTAGCCAGTCCTTAGCCCAAAATGTGCCTACTGGGGCTTAGGCAGCTGGTGTAAACCCAGCTCAGTTTTGGTCTCCGTGTGCCCTCTGCCGGGCAGCATCAGCTGGAGGCAACCACTCAGAGCTTGAAGGTTTTCTTGACTGAGCACAGCCCCCTCCAGAGCTACAATTCATTTCTGCTGAGGCAGCAGCCTATCTCCCTGCCAAGAAAGCAAGCCTCAACCAGAAACCCCTCCTGGGCTGGGAGCTTTCTGCAGGCACCATGACAACCCCTGTGCCTGGGGGACTTGCTGTCCCCACCTGGTACATACAGTTAAGGAGCCAAGAGATTTTACTGTGTTTTATTTAGTAAAATGTTAAAATAAATAAATACAAATTGATCAGATGCTCTGTAACCTCCTTCTCCCCTCCCTTCCTCCCTCCCTCCCCCCCCCAACTTTAATTTGCTAAAATCTAAACACATTTGTACCAAAACTGAAATCACAAGGGACTGGAAGGCAGCAGAGAGACTGCAAATCACTATGAGTATCAGCCTAAAAAAAATAGAGATATATTAAAAAAAGCCCCACACCAAACCAGCCCCTGAGTTGCTGTTCTCAGGAGGTGAGTCTGTGACAACAGAGCAGTGCCAGTCAGAAAGGGCATTTTACACCAGGGCCTGCAAGGGTGGGAGACTGGTGGGGAGAAGGGCAACACAGGTGCCACCAGCTCATGAAGGGCAGAGCCATGCCTTCTCCTTGTGGAAGACTGGCCAGGAGAGAAGCTGCCACCGTCCTCTTGCAGCTCCAGGCCTGCAGCAGGGCCAGGGCTGCACCACCAGAACTGGAGGCTGTTCACCAAAAGCAGCTGGAGAAGTTGGGTGAGCTGGGGGAGAACCGGGGCTCAGCCTCGGCACACTTCAGAGTCAGCGCCTGGTTGGCCCCCAAGGCAGGAGTCCTGCTGTACAGCTTGGTTTCTGGTAAACCACTGTGGGGGTGGGAGGATGGGATGAAGCATGGCATGTAGCAGGGGTGGGTACCAGCAAGTCTGCTGAGATGGTGCCACCACCATCGCAGGAATGCCAGGCCATGATCGAGGCCTGAGTCTGTTCTCTGTACCAGCAGGGCCTTCACAGCCTGCCTGCCCTCAGCGGCTGACAACACCTTGGATGCTTGCAGATTAGAGCCAGAAAGCCCCCAAAAGACAGAACATGGAAGCCACCTCACTGCTGCACCAGAGCTCCCAGGCAAGCAGCAGCTCACCACCACTTCCCTGCACCACAGGTTCCACTGCTCTCGTTGCAGCAAAAGTGTTTCTTTTCTCTGCAGGAGCCTGAACAGGTTCATCTCTGCTTAGTGGAGTTTGCAACCCATGCTTTGCTCCCGTGGCTGTAGGAGAGGCAGGCAAGACACCTCTGTCAGTGGAAGAGGGTGTTTGTGGGGGCCCTGCAGCTGTAACTGGAGCGGAGCAGCCCAGGGGACACAGCTGCCTGTTGGATCTGCTTGCACAGAGCTGCTGGGAAGCTGCCAAAGCTCAGGGGCTTATGCAGTAACCAAACTCCTCTTTAAGGAGGGTCTTGGCTGCCTGTCACACATGACATCAGGACTGACTCAGAGACAACACAGCTTCTGGAATGGGAGCTGACAGGCAAGATGCTACTCCTGACTCTAGATGGTTGATGCCAGTGATCATTAGAGAAACAGGAGACCATGCTCAGACCTTGCACCTCAGCCCAGAACAAGCAGAAACAGGCAGCCTCCTGCCGCACCCAGCACGGAGCACAGCTGAACCTCCCCTCTCAGTGCCTGCAGCCCCTGAAAACCAGCTCTGGCACTGTCAGAACTGCCAGGACCCGCTTTAGGGAGAGGGATGCAAGGCATGGAGGGATTTGTTTTGTTTTTAAATAAGTGCCCTCCTCCCCTCAATTTTGGCATGCCCCACTTGAGAGGCCAAGATCTGGATGAGGGGAGCCCCTGCCTGTGCTTGCACATGCACAGCCCAGTGCTGCTGCACTCTCAACCCTCAGCTCCAGGAATCCAAAATCAAGGGTGGCCACTGAACACAGCCCCAGGAGCTGGCCCATGCCACCTGCTTAAGCCACTGCCTCCCTTACCCACCTCAGCTACATCCCCAAGGCCACGCTGGCTGCTCACTAAGCAAAGGGCTTTCTCAAGGCTCAGAAGCAACAATCCTCCACTTCTCTCCGGTCGGCACAGGTAAAAGGCAGCAGAGCACAAAGGTGCAGGAATTGGCTGAGGTCTGCATCTGCCAGAGGAAATTGAGGGAAAAAATGCCAATTCCCCAGGTGGTAGAACTCTGCTGAGCACCAGCAGAGCAACACTGCTTGCTGCTGCGGCCTTTCCATGCCACCTCTCCACTCAGGACAGACAGAGCCAAGCTTAAAAGGCATTTGAGTTCCCCAGGCACTCCTCATAGTAAACATGCCCTTAAGTACTTCTTCCTTCCTAGATGGGACTGGGATGAGTTTCTCCAGAGCATTTGACACCTGCTTGGATACCAGAGTGAAGAAGACCAGACACAGCACGTACTCCCTGCTGACACGCGAGTGCTGGGACAGTTTTTCTCCCAGGAGAGTGCCCCGTGGGCTGCTACTTAATCAGCTCCTCAAGGGCTCCATCAAACCTACCACATGCCCCTGACTAGCTGCACTGGTGAAGTGCCCCTTTGCATGTACCCCTGAAGGAACCAGATCCTAAGAAAACAGGGAGGCATTGCTGCACAGAGGGGTTTTGGCACAGAGCTGTCAGAAGTGACAGCCCAGACTGCAGGAATCTTGCACAGATACTCCAAGAAATGGCTGAGAGAAGTATTCAAATCACAGGTCCTGCCTGGCAGCATCTCCTTCACTCATTGGGACCCTCTGGAAACTGACACTATGTTGATGGTGACACTAGAATTAGGAAGGTGCAAACCACACTGGCAGGGCTAGCTTCAGGCTTATTTCTGTGCAAGAAACTTTTAATCACTAAGGTCCAGATTAAAGCAGGCTGTGGCTGCCTTAAGGGCTGCTTGATCTGCCTTATCCCACACTGTAGCAACAGAAGTCAAATCAGACTCTCATCAGGATGGGGTCACTCTGCAGCAGAAGCAGAGCTAAGGATGACTTCGTAGTGCCTGCTTCCACCCCCATCTGCAGCTGAGCAGCTCTTGTCTCTCACTGTACTTGGTCCTTGCAGAAAACAGGCCAAGCCACATCAGAAACTGAGGCAGGAGAAAGAGCTGTTTTGTTGTTCTCGCCTTTCCACTGAGCTTTCACATCCTGAAACTGTAGCAACACCTGTCTCCTCACAATGGAGCCTTATTTCACTCCTGGATTTTCCCTACCCTCCCTTTCTCCCCTTCTCATCTCTTTCCAGTTCTTCTCTCTGCTCCACTTTACCCCACGCAATTTTCATCTCCTTTGCTCCTCTTGCTTCCTCTCTTCTTTTCCCCTGCCTCCAGCCCTTTCTCCCTGCTCTAGGTTCTCACAAGAGGCTTCTGCCTTTTCCCTTGGCTCTGCAGCACCCACCTCAGGAGCCCAGGGAGATGAGGAGCCCTGGCCTGGCTGTTGCCAAGGCGATTCACTCCAGGGACTTGCACAGCACAGGGATTTGCACAGCACCCATGCCCTCAGCGAACCTCTTCTCCATTCACTACTCGGGTACCTATTTCAGTAGCACTGAGAGGGGATACAGACAGAGCCTCCTCAGGCAGGCAAGGCCTTGGTTTTTCTGAACCAAGCCCACGCTGCAAGCTCACCTCTAGGGGAGGGGTTTGTCTTTTTCCATGGGGGTCTGTAATTACCAAGCTTATCAGTGCACGGTATAAATAATTGTCTTTATTGGCAAGTTTCAACTATGTGCTCAGCCTATACAAGACACAACGATGCAGAAAGTTCTTGTCCCAGACAAAAAAAATAAAGAAAGGGGAAAAAAAAGAGAGGGAAAAAAAAAAGGGAAACAAAAAAGAAAATAAAGGGGGAAAAAAAAAAAAAGATATAAACATGGGGGCAATGGGAGCTAAAGGATAAAGAGTCTTTTTTGTTTTCAAGTATTACATTCCATTCTGTAGGTGTTACAAACAGGACTGAGGCTTAAAGAAGGATCCCAGTAAGACAGCAATAACCTGGAGACAGGATGTCTGCAGCTCTTTGTGTTTTCCTGATCCCACCTGATTTTTTAGGGCATTCCCTGGCTCAGGGCTGCCCACTGAAATCAAGGTGCCAACAGCGTGTCACTGCGAGGCTCACTCGCAAGCCCTCAGAGCCCAGGGTCTTGCTGGCTTGTTGCAAGGGTTCTTTGGAGAGCTTTTGCTTTCTGAATGCCAGGAACTACAGAATCCACAGAGTGCTTGAGAATGGCCTTTGCTGAGGTAGTTTTTGTTGGCCAGGCAAGCCTAAGCGCCAAATGAGTTAGCTGCACCACAAAACATCTTCCTCTTTCTCCAGGTTCCTGACGCCTCTTCTACATCCTCGTCAGAAAACTCTCAGCAGTAACCCAGCAAGGTTGAACTTGCTCTGGATCTTCAGAATCCCAAAAGAGGACAAGTGGAGGTGAAGAAGGGTCAAAACAGTTGTGAGAAGACACAAGAAGTTCTGCCCAGAGGGGCACGGTCCACAGGGAAGTGTAATATTGGTATTTCAGTGGTTATCTGAGCAGCAAACTGGGAGAGGCCCTCAGTGAAAGAGTGAATTTTGGTTTGACATCTGAATATGATATGTTAAAACCATTGAAAAAAAACCCATGTATTCACCATTAGTGCTTCAGAAGCCAAGAGGGCAGGGTGCAACCCAGCTGGGGAGAATAAAAAAAGGAAGGGAAACATGTGCACTGCAAAGTCACAAATATATTCCACTGCACCCACATGGGAAGGACACTGCAGAGTTTACTGCCTTGGATTGTGGGCTGCCAGAGCACGGTGAGGCTAAGAGGGAGGCTTCGCTCTGGGTTGCCCTGAATGCTGATCATGCTGCTTTTCAGGGCTGCCTCTGCAACAGTACAGGGAAGAAGATGATTTGAAGCCAAGGAGGTCAGAATTGGGGTTCACATTTTTAGACAGCTGGAATACAGATTTGCTTTCTTAAGCCTGGGCAGCTAGGAAGGACAAAACACACTATGGTTTTTCCTACCAGTAACAAAGTCAACAGATCTGCCCATAAAATTATCACCCCTTTAACTGCCAGGTGAGCAGCTTTTAATTCATAGCCCCTCCGGCAGGAACTTGCTTGCAACAAAGAGCAAAGTCCTTGTTTTGCTCCTGCAAACCATTAGTGCATCCTAACAACCTGGCAACTCCTGGCTAATGATGTCCTCAAAGAATCAGCCACACTGCTCGCTCTACCGGCTACTCACCCCTAGGAGCTCACTGTGCTCTCTACAGCACTACAACCACTGCTGGCTCCACGCACAGATAACGAGAATGCTGAGTCTTCTGGCCAGGTCATACATGCACACCTTTCCAGCTGTTTAAAGAACAACAGATTGCAAGGAGAAGGGGGGAAAAAAACCCTGCTTCTGCAAAGCTTATGCTGTTTCTGAGCAAAGAAGTGGGGTGACTTCTTAAAGCCCTTAGCACTGGGCTGAGAGCCAGGACCATCTCTGATAGGAACTTCCTCTCTGGTCTCATCTCCTCCATTACAACAGAGATTTAAAAGACACTTGTTTCCCACTAATGAGAAGCAATGACATAAGAATTAGTTAATAGCTTGATGGGTGGTTTGGAAATGCAGAATGCCAGTCATTATGACACTTCCCAAAGAGCAGAAGTTGAAATACAATCTCAAATATTACCTGAGAAAAACCCCCAAACCAATCCAAACCCAGAAGATGCACTTGGTCTTTCAGCTGTCAAAGAGTTTCAATTTCTCCCCCTTTGATGGGAACCTCTTAAAGCAGCTAAAAGAAAACCAGTCCCATTTCCCCCCATATTCAGCAAATGCTGATTCCCCCTCCAGCCTCTTATTGCTAACTGGGCAGATGTAACCCCCATGTACTTGTGTCTGTGTAGCAGCAGCATTGCTAGTGTGAGTGTGGCCTTGGGAATGCTCCTTGCCTACTGACCCGACACTGCTGCAGAGCCAGGAGGGAACGCACCCAAGCAGGATCAGCGAGTGAGAGAGAGAAAACTACCCAGCAGCACCAGAAAGTCTCAGTTAAGATCTTTTCCTGCCAGGTAATGATTAACTCAAGTTGGCCTTTCACAGTCTGGCACACAAAGGCTGCAACCACAGGGACATGAAAAGTCTGTAGTCATCTACTCAGATTGTGGATGCCTGGGAGAAGCAGCAGCAGCTGGCTTAACATCTCCTGGCTGGTTAACTGCGCTCACATTCAAGTACAACTACCAGTGAACCTCCCTCCCCTTCTCTCCCCTCCTGAACTGCCAAGGAAAACAGGAGGATGATCGAGTCTTCAGGCGCAGGGTGCTACCTCCAGATAGTGCAGTGCTTCCAAGAGAGCTCAGAAGGTAACATCAGAAATAGAATGCTAGAACCATGAAGACTCAGCACACCCATCTCTAGAGACTCTCTCACCAGGAATGTATCAGTGCTTCAGAAGGTGATGTCACCCAAGTGGCCACCTGGCCAAAAGGGCAGTTGCTCCTGAGAAACAGGCTGTCAGCTGCTGGTTCATACTCTAAAGAAAGAAGGCTTATGTTCAGCTTGTTTCCTCCCTTCACACCTTGAAATACACAGCCCTTTGTTTAAATGCTATGGGTTGCTGGCCCAGTGCTGCCCTATGGTTATGGCCCCTGCTACTAGTACCGGGTTGATGTAAGGACAGTTTGAGTTAGAGCACTTTTGATGTCGTCTGCCCAGCTATCTCCCTACCTATCCTTCCAGCTCTCCTAGTTCCAGAACAGAACTCAAATATCAAAAGGCAGAGTTGAGGTTATCACAGGTTCAGCTGAGGAGTGCACTTAAGAGCCACTTTCCCGACTGCAGACAAATGTGAGAACTCAGGCTACCGTTCCTGAGCTCAGAGCTGAAAATAGTGCACACTCCTACAGAAGGAATAAAAGTTCTTAAAGGGCAGAAGGGCAACATATAGGAGAGGGAAGAAAACATCCCCAAGAATCCCACAGAAGCACACTTGGCTGTGCAGCAAAGAGACTCTGGGGCGAGGCAGTGTCTGGAGTGTTCACTTCTCGCTCAGAAATGCATCTTTGCAATCCCAAACTTCTCTATCTTCCTCTACAAAGAGCTGAGCAGGTCTGCCTCACCACCCAACACATGCTCTCAAGGGCACCACACCAGGGACTCTGCCTTGCACCGTGCCTGTAGAGGCTCAACTCTGCTCCCGCTGGAAGTACAGGGAGTTTTCTCTGCGCTTCCAGTGGAAATGCCCAAATGCTTGCAAGCACTAGTGAAACTAGGCAGCTCTGGGACACAAGCCTGAAGTGACCAGAATCAGCGCTCCAAACTGAGACAGACCCCAAAATAACAGGCAGCAAGGCAAGCTTGGCTCTCTAGCATGAAAAGAGTATATGTAAGAGATGAACTTAAACAAGAGGATGTAAGAGGAGACAATCTCAGCCCAACCAACTCACTGGCTGTCATTCTCAAGCTCTCATCAGCCTGCACCACAAAGCTCTAAAAGCCTGCAACCAGCACGCTGCCAACTGCTTTCCTCCGGGTGACAAACACAGGCAAGGACGGGAGAGACATGGCAACGGCAGAGACAAGCCTGGCAGCGCCTCGGGGCGGGCTGCGATCCAGCACTGCCAGGATCTGCTTCTCCTCAGAGCTCAGGCGGTTAACGCGGATGGCGTAACCTATGGAAACTGTCCCGTCGGGCGGGGGAGGGGGGGTGCGGGGTGGGTGGGGACGGGACGGGGAGAGGGGGGCGGGGTTTAAAACACAAAACACAGCAGAATGGCATCATAAATAAGCAAAGTCTGTGTTAAAAAATTCTAAGTACACAGCGTTTTCTCCAGTTCTGACACCTTTTTAATAGAAATCACTTGTTTAGGAAACAAATAGCACTTTTGTAATTATTATTATTTTTTTTTTTCCTTTTCTTTTGTGTTTTTTTTTTGTGGTTTTTTTTTGTGTGTTTTTTGTTTTTGTTTTTTTTTACAACGTTTTCTTACCTTGATCTTATTTTTTTTTTGTCTTTTAATAAGTAACACTAGGAAGACCTCAATATCTTGGTTTTTGTGGTTTTTTTTGTGGTTTTTTTTGTTGTTTTTTATTATTATTATTTTCCTTTTTAATTTTAAAAAAAGTTTTGTTTTTCTTTTCTTTTCTTTTTTTTCCCCTTTTATTTTTTTTCTTTCCCCGTTTTTTTGTTTTTGTTTTGTTTTTTTTTTTTCCTTTTTTTCCCCCAGATACAAAGATTTTCGCCCTTGCATAAAAAAACGGTGCCCAAAACGATGACACAAGGACTCACAAAGACTCACTGGATCTCACTGACACTAGTACTTCTAATCTATACCATGCAAGGTCCCACCTACCTCTTTAATTAGACTGTCAGCCTGAAAAACAGCTTTTTTTTGTTGTGTTTTATCTTTTTCTCTATTCCATATTTAGTTCTTGTTACCAATAAAATGAAAAAGAAAAAGAAAAAAGGAAGAAGAGAAAGGAAGCGGTGAAAGCAAAAGGACATTTCTCTGTTCAGTTCACACATCTGGGTCGTGTGCTACTTTTGTTCAGGAGACCCTTTGTTGTTTATAAATATAGAAAAGGGTTGGTTGGAATCTCGTGTTCAAGTAATCGACGCGCACTTTGTTTTTCTCCCCCCTCTCTCAGGACGCCTCCGGTCCAATGCTCCAAGCTGGCCCTGGTGGGATTCTGGCCCTCTAGTTTCCCATTCCCAACATAGGTGTGTGTGTATATATATATATTTATTTATATATATATATATTTCATTATTATTATTTTGTTTTTCCTGGATGAGTGTGAGGACCCAAACCCATTCTGCAAAGCATGTCTGCTGTTTAAGGTGAACAAACAGGATGAAGCCACAGCTGTTGGGACGGTAGCTCCTCAGCCTGTGCATGTGCTGGTTACTCCGTGAAAAAGTCCATCTCCTTTCCTTTTGTACATCTCCTTGTCTAAACAATAGTAAATACTGCTTGTTGGGTAAGACTTGTCCCCTGCTGGGCACTGGGAGCTGATAATCTGTATGTCTGGTTGGGGGTTTCGATGTGTGTGTTGCGTTTTGGGGGTGTGTGTGTGTGGGGGGGTTGCGTTTGGGGCTTTTTCTTTTTGGTTTAAAAGTACTGAGAGTTTAGAAACAGGAAAAGCCCACAGGCTCTTTGGACTTGGGGTTGGGGTGGGGTATTTTTTTTGTGTGTGTGTGTGTTTTGTTTTGTCTGTTGTCTTTTTCTTTTTGTGTGTGTGTGTCTTTTTTTTTTGTCTTTTTTTTTTTTTTGCTTTTTTTTTTTTGTTGTTTTCCCCTAGCTAAACAAAACTGTTCTGCAAATAAGGATTTGAAACCTGCTCTCCTCCCTCGTCCCTGCTCCTCACCCCGAACCAAAAAAAAATAAAACAAACCTAGAGTGGCTGTGGAGGCTGCTGCAGGCACACACTGGTGTAAAATATAGAGAGAGTAAATATATTATTTCACTTGGCATGGTGCTGGCAAAGAACCCCCAGCTGGCACTATTCATGTAACATGATCCAAACTTCGCATGTACACACAGAATAAGAAGGATCAATTGGCAAACTCCGGTGCCGCCTGGCACAAGCATCTTCGCGCTCTCTCTGGAACCAAAGAACTAAAGAATTCTGCACTTTCCAGAAGAAATCCGGTTTTGCTTTTCTAGAGTTTTCGTTATTTTGCTCTTCCTCCTCGCCGCCACCTCCCCTGGCTCCGGCGGAACTCCGCGGTGTTATTTAGTCTCATCGCCCTTGTTACAGTTCACCATGCAGCTCTGGGAAGGGGAGGGGGCTAAGGTGGAGGTGGCAGCATTAGTATTGTTAGTGGAGTCCATGCCGTTGGAGATGGCTACTGAATTGACCTCAGAGTTTATGGGTTTTGAAAGGTCGATGCCCTGGATGAGGCGGATCAGCTGTTTTACCTTCTCCAAGGAGCTGTGCATCTCCTTCTGTTTTGCAAGGTTGGTGTTCTTCATTTCCATGCATTTCTGCAGCAGAACAGAAAAGCAGGAGTCAGTTCAAGCTTGTGAAGGAAAGAGAATCATAGAATGGTTTGGGTTGGAAGGGACCTCTAAAGGTCATCTAGCAGTCAGCAGGGACATCCTTGACTTGATCAGGTTGCCCAGAGCCCTGTTGAGCCTCACCTTGAGTATCACCAGGGCTGGGGCCTCAACCACTTTCCTGGTTTTTCCTTTACCTCTCTCATGGTAAAGAGCTTGTTCCTAACACGCAATTTAAATCTACTCTTCCCCAGTTTGAAATCATTGCCACTTGTCCTATCACTGCAGGCCTTTGTAAGCCTTTGTAAACAGTCCTTCTTGTAGGCCCCCTTCAGGTACTGGAAGGCTGCCCGGAGCCTTCTCCAGGCTGAACAACCCCAGCTCCCTCAGCCTGTCTTTACAGCAGAGGTATTCCAGCCCCTTGAACATTATAGAATGGAATGGAATGGAATGGAATGGAATGGAATGGAATGGAATGGAATGGAATGGAATGGAATGGAATGGAATGGAATGGAATGGAATGGAATGGAATGGAATAGACCAGACCAGGTTGGAAGAGACCTTTGAGATCACCGAGTCCAACCTATCATCCAACACCATCTAATCAACTAAACCCATGGCACCAAGCACCCCATCCAGTCTCTTCCTAAACACCTCCAGTGATGGTGACTCCACCACCTCCCTTGGCAGCACATTCCAATGGCCATTCTCTCTCTTTATGAAGAACTTCTTCCTAACATGCAGCCTAAACCTCCCCTGGTGCAGCTTGAGACTGTGTCCTCTTGTTCTGGTGCTGTTTGCCTCCTCTGGCAGGTCCTTGTCCTTCCTGTATTGAGGGCTCCAAATGGACTATGACGTTCAGGGATCTAAATGCAAGTGCCCAGAAAAGTCTGCAGCCAGCAGAAGAAAAGTCTCAGGGCTGTGTTCACAGGTGAATCCCTATTTGCAGGCTGAGAAATGTAATTGCCCGGATGTGGCTGTCACCTGGTACAGCCCCCTTTCTTTTGCAAATGAACACAGACAGCTCCATCCTTGTGTTCTTTTTAAAGGGAAACTTCCAAGTCTATGTTGTTCTTATTTTTATCTGTTGGTATTGCACTGCTGAAATGTCTCTAGCTCAGATCTGCAAACTCAGGCATCCCACTGCAGGTGACTGCTGGCATCATGTGCACACACCTCTAATGTGATACAGCCTTTGCTTTCACACATCCGAGCAGGAACATCATCACTTCCTCCTCTCAGCAAATAAAAGGGCACTTGAGAAGGAACGGCAGCCCTTCTTTCTTCACTTGAAAACCTGACTTTGTGGCCACTTTTCTCTTCGAAGAGGCAGCAACCTAGCAAGCTCATCAGCTGAGAGTCAGGGAAAGAAACAGGCCCACAAATGATGTTTCAAGGGTGAAAAGCTGCTTCTGTCTATACATGGAACTCTCAGAAAGGAGGAGATGGTAGCTGTGTCTGGAATATTCAGGCTCTTAATAAAGGTGGCAACCTTCCTACATTTTTTAAACCTTTTATCCACGCTGCTCTCCAGTCACTGTTGATTTCAACATTACTGTTTTCACACACAGCTCATGTCTGTGCTCATAAAAGCACCAAAACATTTACATCTACTATGTCTTTCTTGGACAGCTCCAAT
The DNA here is from genome assembly GCF_026170545.1 of Melanerpes formicivorus. NCBI lineage: Eukaryota > Metazoa > Chordata > Aves > Piciformes > Picidae > Melanerpes > Melanerpes formicivorus. The sequence continues at coordinate 2,641,693 of NW_027142410.1, forward strand.
GGAACTCAAAACAATGACTTGACCATATAAACCAAACCATTCTCCTTAGCTACTGTCAAACCCTCACGTTAAGGGCTTGCATCTGCCTGGGTACACCACTGAAACTCAGTGTTAGTGCTGCTCAGGTTATGCCCAGCTACTGCTAACCAGAAGATGGACAGCCTCCAGAACTGCTAGCCAGCACCTCTCAACACCTGTTTGCTCACAGTCATTTGATTTGTATTGGTGGCTTTTAGGGGTCTATAAAGGTGGGACACTTACTTGTTCTAATGGGTAAAGACAGGCAGGGAGGCAGGAAGGTGACTCTGTATTTAAACAGAAAAGTCTGCACAACTGTATGCAGCCTTACAGATGCTGCCACACTCAGTGTTTCTCATTCTGTGATACTGACTATGCAGAGGGGCTCAAACTTTACACCAGAAACTCAAGACTATGATTTGAATATTAAAATGAGAAGAGAGGGCAAATTAATACAGATGCTCTGATTACTGCAATAAACTACAGGGGAGAGCTACAGCACTGTCTAATTACTACTATGCAGTGGCGTGCACTGTGTCCAGCTGCTGACTGCCCTGGCAACATGTCAAGAGTCTGAGAGTCAGTCAGGAGTAAATGGTTACTTTTGTGTTAGCAAGGTCTGCAAAACACAGCAAGACACAGAGGCCAAACCTTCTTAACCAAGTGAGCCACTGGGGAGCTAGACAATCTACTTCCTACAGATAACAATGCTTTGGGTCATGTTTTTCACCTGCTGAGATTATACATCTGCAATATATGGTCAGCATGGTTCATGTGGATGTGACTCAATGTTGCCTGTGCTTACATTCCTGCTCCCCAAAGCCCTAAAAGCAAAGGAATGCGCTCACTCAATCTTCACTAAATTCAGTGGAAGACAGTCCTGTACATGAAGCCACCCTGGTTTTCTCTCTGCATTCTGGCACCAGGACACAGGTGCAGAGGCAGAGGCATTTGGGAGGGCAATACTCACCGTTATGGAATTGCTGAGTTGTTTGACCTTCTGCTCTAGTTGTTCTCTTTCCTGTTTTAAATCCGAACTCCATTTAAGTAGTTTCTGTTTTTCCTCTTCTTTTGCTGCAAAAAGAAAGCATTAATCAGAAGTATCTAAAATGTTCCTGTCACAACAGTAGAAAGAGGCTCTAAATTGCTTCACATGAAGAGGGGAACTGTGTTTCAAGTCCGTTTAACAACTTGTGCGCTTACATCACCCCCCAAAATTTCACCTACATACATAAGCATCACAGACACCTCAACAAAACTTTAGACTGCTATTTTCACTTCACTAGTGAATAAGATTCCTCCCTTTTATTCTCTTTTTGTAAAGGCAGTACCCTTCTATCTCATTCCCAAAATAACCCCTTCCATTATTAAAGGTGAACCAAACGTGGTGTTCTCCATGTTCCTACCTGCTTTATATGCAATATATGAATGAACAATTGCTAAAGTTCCTGGCCATGGGATTGCTTCTTCCTTCTTTAGCATCTGAAAGAAAAGTGTTTAGAGATTTAGCTGGTGCAAAATCTACCTCCAAAGAAAGAAAAAAAGGAGAAAAAGAGTGAAGATTTTCTTTTATGGCTGTGATTAGCCTCAGCCCTGTTAACATGGAGCTTCAGAGGCCTGTTCTGAGATTTAACAGAGGGAATTATTCACAACGGCATTGTGGCTCCCACAAAGCAGACCTGCTTCTTACAGATGTCAGCATTTCCTCAAATTCCCTCCATAGTCACAAATAAAGTCTGCTAATGAAACTGAACAACTTAAAAGAGGAATGAAAGGATAATATATCTGAATGCAAACTTGCCAGGAGACATAAACATTATTTTGTGGTTCAGACAAACTGCTGACCTTAGTTGTTCTGGGAGAAAAGTTTTCATGACACAGAGCAGACTCCACACCATACACTGAAACATCACACTTCTTTGCTAGTAAAACAGGAAACTCTCCTATCCCCCCTTCTCATCAGAATCATCTTGATGGAGCAGTCAAAGCCTCTTTATAAGGGTAAGCACCATTGATGTCTTTTAGATCCTTCTTACCAAACTTTGAGAGGAAAGACAGGAATTTTTGCTAAGTGAATCCAAGGTGGGTCTAAGAAGACAGGGAAATCACTCACGATCTTCCCCAGCCTAATTTTGTGGGAAGCTAGCACAGAAACACCAAGAGGAAGGGTAAGGTGAGAGTAGGCAAAAGCACAAACAGTGAAGTGGTAACACTCCCTCCTCTCTTGTAATGATGGACCAAGTCACTTCAGTTTTGCATGCTCATTCTTCTGAAGAGCCCCACAGTACATCAGGCTGTTTGCTTATGCTGCTACCATCTGGCTAAGCAAAGGTCATGTAGCCAACCAAGCAATATGCTACATAACACAGAATGCTAACAGCTCCAGGCTGCTGATCATCAGCAATTCCATGCAACTCCTGGAGTTCCACAGAAAGGTTAGGGACATCACAGTTTACTTCTTTGTCTTGTAATCTCAGTGCAATTATAAGCAAACCATTAACTCATCATCTGCCCAGTTGTGTTCTTTCAGAGAGGGATCTGGAAGGACAAACCACCAAACTCTTCCTCTGCCCTCATTATACTGATGTGGGATGGTATTATTAAAGAGATCGTTGGAGACAATGATTTGATTTGTATGAGCAAACAGAGGCTTCTATCTGCTCTCTCTACTGAGGTAAGCTTGTGCAAATGTTTCATTTATCTGTCCAGAAGAATATACGAATAACTTCTGAAGAAACAACAAGCTTAAGATGAGCAGCAACATTTCTATGGGTCACACAGAACCTTTCCCGAAAGCTTGCCCAGAAAAAGAGGGGAAACACAAAGGTCACAAATAAAGACCCCAAATCTGGGAGCCAGACCCCTAACAGTTTTGCCCTGGCATGCATTCCAGCAGCACTAATTCCATCAAATTCACACACCCCTAACTACAGATCAAACAGATTTGCTCAGTGTCAGGCTGTTTTGATCTGAAAAGCAAGCCTTGTGATCTGGTTATTTTCTTTAACAGTGAAAAGCCCTCGTGGTGCATTGTATATAACTCTGCTTGCCAAACAATACCTGGTCTTGACATTTGGGACAGATCCACATGCCCTTGGGAATGGTTTTCAGAGGTGGGTCCAGACAGTCCAGGTGATAAACACGTGAACATGTGTCACACATCAGCAGCTGCCCGCTTTTCCTGCACACGCTGCAGAAGTCCTCGTGGATGTCACCCTATACAGTGGAGGGGAACGGGTGTGGGTGAGAGAGAGAAAAAGCAAACAGTGAACTTTGACCTTTGACATCTACATCTTCCTTGTCAGGGAAGTTTACAGCACAAACTATTTCTAAGGGGATTCCAAACGGTCAAGCCCTTTTTGGGTTGTGAGACAGGAAAACCAGGCAGGACATCCGGAACATCTGCCCTCCTAAAGCAGAATGTTACAGCAAACACTTGTCACCACAGCTTCTCTTCACCACCACTACCCCCCGAGCCTGCCTTCTTTAAGATCCCTGCTTCACCCTGCCTAAAGTGATGAGCTACTCACTTTCTTAACCCTTCTCATTTCTGGATGTAAACACAACTCCCCCTCAGGAATGCTGATGAGGCTGTCTCTTGCCAGTAATAGCACGTAAAAAAAACCCATGTGAGTGACTTAAAAGAACACTGTCAAATATTTAGGTCACCTTTAAAAATGAAACTGGAAGGAAAAGGTGTTGTGCTTGTAAATGAGAAAGAGCAGGATGAATTATCTTCTGAGACAATTCTCCCTACTACACTTAGTTGCACCGGGAAAGCTATGACTCAAAATTTTCTTGTTCTTGAGAGTCCTTTATGGTTCATCACTAACATAGGCTGAGAGCCAGGATGAATGAACACCAAATGAGATTTTCTAACTAAGGGATTTTTAAGAGGAAAAAAAAAGATGAAAAAAAAATTACTGGCAGTGTCTCTCAAAAAAAACAAAAAACCCAACCTAGGCTTTGTTACTATTGCTTTACCATATGAGAGGATTTTTTTCTACAGCCATTAGCTTCCCAGAAAGGTAGGTCTTATATTTGTTACTTTTTCTTCTCTCTCTCTCTTTCCTCCTGTTTCTCCCATCCCATGCTTAGAGCAGTGTTTCTATTTGTTTTTCTTTGTTTTCCAGACAGTTGAACAAGGAGTCATGAAAGCAAGATGTCTCAGCATCCACAGAGGAGAAGGGCCCCCCAGCCCTCTCCTCTCATGCCTGTGGGCTGCTGTCCTGGCAACATCATAGAATCACTTGACGTATTCAAGACCTCACCTAGAGTCTAAAACACTGCGGCAGCTTGGGCTGGGTGCCGCTTGCTGCTGCCACACGGGGTGCACCTCTGGTGCCCCAGGTGTCCAGCCCAGTGGGTGGACACAGGAAGCTGTGTATTTCATACCCATAATGTCCTGCTCCCTATAAATCTATCAGCAAGGTCTCACACTTCCTCTTTTTTCCCTCACTGCTCCCATGGGAGAGGCTCCCTATCTGGTAATGCAAGGGGAGTTATCTCAAGGCCTCTTAGGCCTGGCTAGGCCTAATGCCAGGAGGAAAAGGGGGAAGGGCAATCTCTGATCTGGCCAGCTGAGATTAGCCTAAGAGTGGAGGGGGTGAAGAAAGAGGTATACCCTTAGGTAGGGAGAAGGGAAATGCTGAGAGGCTTCTAGGTATGATGTAAGGGACTCTGTGTGCTTTGGGATCCTTTTGGTCACTATGCTTGTAGCTTCTGTAAAGCACTCACTGCTTTTCCATTTAAACTTTCCATTACTTCTGCAATCCATTTGTCTGAGTCTCATTTCTTTTCTGCCCCGGTGGGAGGCAAGAGAGGATCTGCCTTCAAACTGGCACAAACACACACTTACTTTCCACTGACTTTGGTTGAAGTTTCACACACACCCCCCCAAGATCTGAGAGATCACAACCTCAGCACGTCTGCATTGAGTGAAACTGCGTGCACACACTTGCCCTGTATGAAGTACCAACGCGTGCAAGGTTTCGTGTAGGAAGAGGTTGACCCATCCAGTCTTTTCACCTGCCTGAAGAAGTTCTGTCAATGTGGAGGGATAGCAGATTTGGCTGTGCACAACATTAAGTTGCCAGGCAAGAAAAATGGTGCTAATCTCTACCATGGATAAAATATTAAACGTATTAGAAGAATGACACACAGGCAATCTGCTCAGGTTTCTAGTTCCCAGCTTTATTGCTGATGAGGCCTTTCTTTGAAGGCAAGGCTATTCTTCTCTTAATTCCCAAGGTTAGCACTGATGTCATGTTTTGTAAAGGCTCAGTTTTTAGCGAATTTTCAGTGCCATGGTTTGGTTCTGTAACTGCCAGGGATCATGGAGAGCTGGGTTATGGCATTGCTTCATTCTTTAACACCAAAGAGTTGTTCAGTGTTAAAGGAAGAATTAAATAAATGACATTTCATGCCTCTTGTGAAGTGATCTATGGAACCAGACTGGGAAGAACTTCTTTTCTTCTCTCATGTATTCTGTGTGTACAAGGAAAAGAATGCAGGCAGAAGATGTCACATAAACTATACCAAAATCCTCTGCCACCTAAGGAAGAATTTAAGAGGAAATTCTCAGATTTCAGAGGAAAATTCTCCTTCTAAAGAATGACTGTGTCAAGGTGCCTTAGTTGCCACAGACTGCACCCATGGCAGCTGGTAACTGGCTCAGATGCACATTTACTGGTGTGTTGTTGAAAACCAAACCTGCTTTGTCTAATACCCTGCAGAAAGAGACCTACACAGGAGACACAAGCAGTTGCTTCTAGAAGGAGAGACATTTAGAAATGTAGACTCAGAATCTTCTAAATTAACTGAATGCTTCAAAACCTGAAGTGACACACCTGGGCAGTGAGCAGTGTGGTTGAGTGAGCTGAGACAACACCACACATGCACAATATCCACAGTGGTTCACAGCCAATTGCCACACAGGGAAAACATGAAGAGAGACAGAAAAGACGATGGGGGGGGAAAGCTTCACTCAGTACTACCTGCTGCATTGCTGTCTTTTTTCCAGCTTCTATTCCTGCTTTCTACCCTGCCATCCTTTCCACTAATCCCATCTTGCTTCATCCTCCCTTCAAAATGTATCCCTGTCACACAGAAAATGCCACATCAGGAGAAAGGCAAGAAGGCTGTTCTGGACCACGGTGCCTTATGTCAAGCACATGGGTCTGATTCGCAGTTTTCAGAGGCTGGCTGAAGGCAAAGATTACTCAAGTGCTAAATACCAAATTCCTGTTCTAAAGCCTACAGGACTCAGATCGCAGCAAATTAATGACAAAATATTTTAAATACTGGCAAAACTGCAGTTTTCTTCTACATCTGTTTGAGGAACTGCTCAACAGTTTTAACTGAGACTTCTGCAACAGCCTGTTACTAAGGCATGCCCTGTTTTCAAGTGCCCAAATGCTGGAGGCTGTAACTGCAGACATCATTTTCTGCCCTATCTAGAATAAAGAGGCCTTTCTATATTCACATCATCTGCTGGCAGTGTAGATCCTCTTCAACATGACATGGACTGGCTTCACTACCAAAAGAAGTGATCCTGCCTGCTCTGAATGCCCAGACACTCATTTCTGCCCCCTGCATGAGCCTGGCACAAGAACATGTGTGTCTATAAAATTAACTGGATTAGGGCATGAGCTTGGCTAAGATTAACAGTTTTAAGCTACACCAGTTCCATTATGCAGATCACAACGTGTCCTCAGATATAGCTGTGCTAGAACAACACAGGAGGCCTTTAAGAGATGAGAAAAGACTGCTGCTGACAGGCAGGACAGTTCTTTCCAGTGATGGCACCAGACAAACCATGGCATGAGCATTTCAGTGTATAGTGTACTGAATGTGCTGGGTTAGGAACTGGCTGGAGGGCCGAGCCCAGAGAGTGGTGGTGAATGGTGCCACATCCAGCTGGTGGCCAGTCACCAGTGGTGTGCCCCAGGGATCAGTGCTGGGCCCCATCCTGTTCAATATCTTTATACATGATCTGGATGAGGGGATTGAGTCCATCATCAGGAAATTTGCAGATGACACCAAGATGGGAGCAGGTGTTGATCTGCCAGAGGGTAGAAGGGCTCTCTAGAGGGATCTTGACAGGCTGGACAGATGGGCAGAGTCCAACATGATGACATTCGACAAGTCCAAGTGCCAGGTGCTGCACTTTGGCCGCAACAACCCCATGCAGTGCTACAGGCTGGGGTCATAGTGGCTGGAGAGCAGCCAGACAGAAAGGGACCTGGGGGTACTGGTTGACAGCTGTCTGAACATGAGCCAGCAGTGTGCTCAGGCGGCCAAGAGGGCCAATGGCATCCTGACCTGCATTAGAAATAGTGTGGCCAGCAGGAGCAGGGAGGTCATTGTGCCCCTGGACTCAGCACTGGTTAGGCCACACCTTGAGTCCTGTGTCCAGTTCTGGGCCCCTCAGTTTAAGAAGGACATTGAGACTCGTTAATGAGTCCAGAGAAGGGCAACGAGGCTGGGGAGACGCCTTGAGCACAGCCCTGTGAGGAGAGGCTGAGGGAGCTGGGGTTGCTTAGCCTGAAGAAGAGGAGGCTCAGGGGAGACCTTATTGCTATCTACAACTACCTGAAGGGAGGTTGTAGCCAGGTGGGGGTTGGGCTCTTCTCCCAGGCAACAGCACCAGAACAAGAGGACACAGTCTCAAGCTGTGCCAGGGGAGGTTTAAACTGGATGTTAGGAAGAAATTCTTCATAGAGGGAGTGATTGGCCATTGGAATGGGCTGCCCAGGGAGGTGGTGGAGTCACCATCCCTGGAGGTGGGGATTGGACGTGGCACTTGGTGCCATGGTTCAGTAGTCGTGAGGTGCTGGGTGACAGGTTGGACTTGATGATCTTTGAGGTCTCTTCCAACCTTATTGATTCTATGTGGGTCTGGGTGTGTGTGTTACACACACACACATATGTACACCCACACACACATATATAGAAAAATACACAAACTTTATGTATTTAAACTTGCAAGCTCCAAAGACTTGATTTTCCTCTTTGCCTTCACCTCCAGCATGGCTGGTACTGTTGGTATTTTAAACACACAGTACTTCCCCAGCATTATATGGCACTTCTCCAGCCAAGGATGCTAAAGGTTTTTTCACAAGTATTGCTAAGTTCTCAAAACTCAGATGGGAAAAGGAAGAACCATGCCAAATGTAGAAATGGGGAAAACCAAATCACAAAAAACACCCCACCCCAAGCTTACTCAGCACTTTTGTAAGAACATATTAACCAGCTCAGGAGGGCAATGAGAAGCCAGTCCTCTCTTTGTGATGAGCAAGTAAGAACTAAAACATGTAATGACAGAAGAACAGATCTCATAATGTACTGCCTTGCCAACATGTTGCTGTCTCTCAAGGGCTCACTGTTCAACTTTTGGTTAACAATCAATTAAAAGAAAACAAAAAATGAGCACTTTGAAATGTTGTTTCTTACTTTTATGTGGATTTTACTTTAGATGGAATTCAATGCCAAACACCTCTGAAAAGGATTAGCCCAAGTGAAAGTCAATAGGCATTGAATGGAATTTTGGGATAAAACTCTTACAGAAAAACTAAACCCACAAAAATGTCAGTGCTGTATAAACTAAAAGCCTTGTCTGGGAACACACTGAAGGAGATTTATATATGATTGTGAAGGGGAAAGAGTGCTACTGTGCTACATTATAATATGCTCAGGTAAGAGAGAACATTAATTACCTGCTGTGTAATCTCTCATTGTCTCCTTTAAAATACTTCTATTTCATTAATTAATGAACATTAAAGCAACCTAAGCCTAAACACATTCAGATCTGGGAAATTCAGGGCATTCAGAACTAGATTTGAATGCTATAGAAATTCCTGTTCTGGATTTAGCTTGCTGCCACCAGGGACTGCAAAGAACAGGGCAAAACCTCATTACACAGCTTTGAGAGCTCTTACACAGTGGGAAGAGAGTTGGCAGTCTGCACACAAAGGTCAGAGATGGGAAAGACCCTCCCACCACATGATTCTCTTGGGGCTAGTGTAAAAAAACCTGTACTCCCTAGCATGTTTGCTAGTTGCTTGTACTGCTTACTTTTAAAAGTCCTCAGAGATGGAGCTGCCCCACCTTCTCCCTGAGGGGCTGTTCCACAGCCCTATTCATCTGACTGTCAGGAAAGGGTTTTTACACTCAAGTGCTATTCTGCTCTCAAAAAGAGACTCTATAAAAGAGAACCTTTTAATTTCCCATACATAATCCCTGGGTATCAGAATTGCATTTATTTATTTCAGTGACTCAGACACACTTGTACTATTTCTATTGCTGTTACCTCTGCAGAACAAACACAGTTCAGAGGCAAGAAGCCCTGGCTTCTACCGGCTATTGTATGTGCCCCAGTAGAGTCGGCCTCTCAGTCTATGTAGTTACAATGATGCAACTGCCTAGGTGAAAATAAAGTGGCTCAGTTCTTCCTTAAAGCTCATTTCAAATCATTGTGCCTCAATTATATGTGGTAACATGGTTTAAAAAAAAAAAAGAGAAAAAGGAGGGAGGAAGGCAAAGGCAAAAAAAACCCAGAATAAAGAGGCTGCTCTGACTCAGACTGCAGAAGGAGTTTGCAGCACTGCTATGAAGAAACAAGCAAGCACCTTTTTACTTTTAAACTGTGTCCAGTAAGTACCAGTCATTAAAACATAAGCACTTGACTGGAAGCAGGCTCCAGCTCCTGAGGACTTTTGTGCAATGAATTGTTCCACCTCTACTTATCACCCACAGTGCACTTTCAAGCAAGCCATAGTGTCCAGTCCCTTCATTATGCCATTTTGGACCTACACAGTGACTCAGTCCAATTCTTCTCACACTCTTTATCTCCTAAAATTTATGCATGACCTTCGATTTCTTTTTTTTTCCTTCCTGTGTTTGCTAGAAATGGAAGCAATGAAACAACTGAATAGTTCTCAGCAACTTAAGAAAGGTTGTGCTTCGAGTAGCAAAAATCTTATCTTTGAATTAACTTAAAATAAGGACAGTTCCTTCTTTTTAACAACAGGAGCAGATTTCATTCAAGACAGATTTTGCAAGGTGACCACAGGGGAGATGCATTTAGCTACGCCAGTACCACAGGAGTGCCAAACTGGTGCTGCATACTCTGCTCCTCCTGGCTGTTCAGCATGACCTAAGCAGTCTCCCTCCTCCTTTTCATTACAGAAACACCACAACTTTTTGTTATTATGTTCGGTAAGTAATACTTTCCATTCTCCCCTTCCCCCTTTTTCATGGATGACAGATTCAATTCAGTCAGACAAGATCTCAGACGCTGCACAAAGGAAATGAGCTCATCTAGCATGCCTGGTGCCTCCCAATGTTTCAATCCACTGAAGGAGTTATAAATAAAATCTCCACAGGACAAGAACATAGGTGCAGGAGGGGTGGGGGGGGGTGGGGAAAAAGGGAAGGGTGTTCAAAGAAGGTTGGACTGCTCCTCTGCGTGAATCGGGGCACGTCGGGAGCCAGGCTAGAGAAACAAAATCCGCATGGATTCTTCTTGTGGCTGTTTCTGCTTCTCTCCCTACAAGTGACCCCCTCCCCAGGAGTTACTTACGTCTGTGGAGCCGGGGCTAGGCAGGGACACGGGCTGCACGGCTGCGGGGAAAGTGAATGTGCTCTCTGTCTTTTCATTTTCGGGGGAGTCAGGATAACCGGACAGGGGGGACGTGGGGGTCAAAGCCCCGAACCCCAGCACCGTGTTGTATTTAGGTGGACGACCTACATGGTAACAACAGGGAACACACACACAGGGGGGAAAAAAAAAAAAAGGGGGGGGGGGGGGGTGGAAAAAAAAGAAAAAAAAAAAAGAAAACAAACAAACAACAAAAAAAAAAAAAAGGAAAAAATGATCTTACATACCTTTGGCCAGTGGTCCTCATTGGCTAGCGTGAAAAAGGAAATGATGTAGCACAGAGAGGAAGTTAATAAAAAAGTTACAAGTGGAAGGACAGAAGCAAAAGATTCAAAACATTGTTTTAGAAATCTTTTCAAGTGGAATTTTGCAAGGAAAGAACAACTGGAAGATGTATTTCAGAAGGAAGTAGAGGTAAGCTCTGTAGAAGGTCAAAGAATTGCTCCTACAAAAGCAGCTTGGGGACACTTGCCACTCCTAGGAATTAAGCTACTCTCTTTTCAGGGAAAACATGCTGGTACCAAAGACAGAGAGAAGCCACAATAACTACTGTTAAATCCTTTCTGCTGGTATCCCACACCTCCCTATCTTTCCTGCGTCAACATAAATCTACACAAAGGTTAAGTCACAGTATCATAGTATCATAGTATCATTCAGGGTTGGAAGGGACCACAAGGATCATCTAGTTCCAACCCCCCTGACATGGGCAGGGACACCCCTCACTAGATCAGGCTGCCCAGAGCCTCAGCCAGCCTGGGCTTAAACACCTCTAGGGACGGGGCCTCGACCACCTCCCTGGACAACCCATTTTAGGGTCTCACCACTCTCATGGGGAAGAACCTCCTCCTCACATCCAGCCTGAATCTCCCCACCTCCAGCTTCATTCCATTCCCCCTAGTCCTATCACTACCTTTGCACTCACCAACCCCCTCCTTTTCTTCCCCTTTTTCAAACCTCCTCACTCACAGATCAGCACTTTCTACCCTCCTGGTACCTTTTATAAATTAGGCTACCTCAAGAACAGGTCCTGTTGCCTGACCCATAACAACAGCACCGGCATGCTGTAACCTAGCCCTGGTACTCCACTGTAACCCCTCCCCAAATTCTATATCCTTTCCCAGATCTTCTCAGTCAGGTATGTTTGATTATGCACAACTCCTTTAAACTAGCAGCTGTGCAAGATGTGCTCCTAACCATTTTCATTAAATTCTGTATGCAAAGCAAGAGAGCAAAACCCAGTATGCAACCATCATTTCTGCCTCTCTTCTCCAGCGTAATTTATGGATATGTAAACATAAAGGACTTAGGATCTAGGAATAATTCCCCAGATCTTCTGTTTACAGATTGTCAGTCTATACCTATTAACATGCTAAACCTTGCATTTAAGGTCTGGATGCGTTCCAGAATTCAGCGTGCCCTTGGAAACGGATTCCTGCTAGTGATGTCCACGGCTGAAATTTCTGACATGCTCAGCACCACCTAGAATTAAACTAAAGCTCTCAAGGGCACCTGCTTGCATAAGGTTTTCACCTAATACACAGCTATACTAAATCACAAAACAAATGTATACATCCCCATCTTTTGCCAGTTGAAAACGTGTGCTACCGACGAGGTGCTGAGGCAAGGTACAGGCTCACAACAGTGTGAGGGGAAAAAACCAGAAAGTGTAATAGCAAGCAGCGTGCAAAAACAGGCTGAGAGAGTGTCAAGCACAAAAGCATGCAATTGTTTTCATTGATACAGTAACTGTTTACAATGAGTTACAAAAGAGAATTAAGAAATCGTTGCTAGAAGAAGGAACACTGACTTATCCACAGAGCAACTGCAAAACTCTCTCTAAAACCTACATCGTATCACTGCAAAACCACATTTAATGTCATGAAGAGGATGGCAGCAGAGACCAACAGCTTTTATTTAGAAACAGCATAGCTACTCAAGTGTCAGCTCTGCCACGTTGTCTGCTGGACTGAAGAGCTGTATCAAGGACGGCACGAGTCAAATGCTTATTTGACCTTGTAGCCAACCCCCAAAGATAAGGGTACTGGTCAGTGCTAGGCAGGACTGTGGGGTTCTTAATCTGATGACTTTTTTTAAGGCAGCAAACTCACGAGTAGAGAAGGTATTAAGAGTCTTTAAGGACTGCAGAAAATCATCAAAAATCAGGGAAAGATTGTCATGCACTTATGATTGATGCTGTTCACAAAACCCAGCACCACTCTGTCTCCTGCGCTGTTCTGACTCATCTGATTCACCATAATCTAAGCCTTAAAACTTCACCTGCTCTGCAGAAGGGTTTCAACTGAATAACACCACATACCTGTATGAAAGACTGTCTCTCATTTTAAGACAAGTGGCAACTGGCACTCTGGTTGCAAAAAAGTGCTCAGTATGAGCATGATAGCCTTTGTTGCTCATGAAATTCTCCTGAAGGACTCATCTCTACTCCCAGTGGGGAACAAGGCTTTTGTCACGCTAAGTTTCCTCTCCTATTCGAGGTGAAGACACTTTTTTCCAGAGCCACCTTCTTCTTGACAGTACCAATACCATTCAGTCATTAACAAGAGGATCTTGACAGCAGCTTTATACTACTAAATGATGTTCAAACATTTCCCACCTTTCACTTTGCTCTGGGTTTTGGCGGGGGGGGGAGGGGAGAGTTTGAGAGTCAAATTGTGATGAAACATCGAGCTGCCTAATAAATCTGCTATGCTCATTCCTAGAAGTCATGACCTTTGCCAACCACGGAACATTACTGGACAAATCAAGCACTGTAACGTCCTTCTTTGCTGAAGGGGTTTGCAAAAGCAAGATGGAGGAAGCAGGCACAGAGCAGGGAGCAGGTCTAAGTCCACCTCACCTCTTTTACGTGTCCCGGGATGCATTGTGCTGTTCAGGTACGTGACTGTACTCTTCTTGCGCTGCAGGGAAGAACAGAACAATTTTTGTTGGCTAACAGCTTTGGCCACAAAAGCTCCATGCACTAGCACTTAGCACAGTAGTGCTAAGTGAGATTACTGGCTCTTCTCTTTTCTGAAGTTAGCTTTTTTCACGCTGCTCCTGAGACCTGGACTGCTGCAGGCAGAGAGGCAAGCTGACCTACTGGTAAGACTTAACACACACTGCCATTTGACATCGGCTTTACATAGGAGAAGGCAATAAAAGACTCTAACTTTATAAGAGCATCCCAATGTATTTACTCCTTAAAAGCCTTGAGGGTCACATTATTGCAATGGCCTTTTGAATGATAAATGATAGCTTGCCTGTCTAGTTAGGACTGAGATAGCTTAGGAGACAGCAACATGGCAGAAACACACAAGCTCAGAATGAAAATTCCCGTTTCCCCCAGCAAAAAATGAATACCTCGGGCTCAAAAACAGCTCCACTGTACACTGGATTTGCTGTTGTTCTTCTTTTCCTCTCTTGTCGTTTACTTTGGATTTCTTGTAAAACAAAGCATTCAGGTTAGGAAACAATGGGTCTTGGAAATCACAGACAGCTCTCAGAACTGGCTGCACGTGAGGAGAGCTGTGAAGATTTCTACAGCATACCAATCACACCGAGTACTTCTGATTTCTCAAGGTGTGGAAACTAAGCTGGCAAGGACTACAAACACCCTGCTCAAATGAAATGATTGCTATCTTCTTGCCCAGTACTCCACGACCAAGAGATTCTAAATTCCTGGTCAGTGTAACTGAGATCTAAAATGAAAAGCCTCTGGGAACCTTGTTTACACTTCAAAGTAAATGTAATACAGAAATGTAGAAGCCACTGAAACATTAGGTTGTATTCCACTACACAGGATTCAGGAGTTTGAAGTATAAACCCAATTGTAATCTATTAACTTGTTCACTACAGGAAACAGTTCCATGAAACTGTGCAATAAAATCATCCCTGGTGTAACTTTGCAGGTGCAGGGGTTGTCCAGAAAGCCACAGGATTGTCACAAGTTTCCTTCCTACCAGCAGAGCACACACTTCCCCCCCTACTGCTGATCTCTGTTGCATAAGCAATTGCTTTGTTTCAGTGCAACAGGAGGAATAAAGTATGCAAAACCTAAGTTAGATCAAGAATCCAGACAACCCCAATGTATTTTTTTGTGCAAGAAAACAATGCACTTAATACAGAAATATTTTGGATCTGTACTGCCATTTCAGAATGGCCCTGACACTAGAGCTCAAGAACCAACTTAAGACATTTTTCCTACCTTCCAGGTGGTCATGAGTAACTAGTCCCAGAGACACCATGAAGGCAAGTTTCTGTGAGGGGGGAAAAACACAAGATCATGACAAGTCCAGCTGTTAGGATGAGCTATGTCACTGAGGCTCTTTAAAGTCAGTTGACAGGTAACTAAGCAACAAAAATGTTATTAACAATACTTGGCTTCTATAAACCAGTTTTCATTCATATAAGTCAAACTGCCTTACAGAGGACAGACAATAGTGCCATTTTCTAGATCTAAAGTTGGCACAGCTGGGAACAAGAAAGGAGTTTCTTTACTTCCAGCCCAGCACCAAACCAACTATGTGATTGCTTCTTAGTAAATACCAACACAGTTCAGCTGCCAGCAAGTACTGCTGGTTGAAGATCATTCTGCACACACTGTGAACCACAAGGAAGAAGTCTGGTTTACATTTGCAGTTTGATAAGGGCTATGGCTTTCTTAAAGGCTTCTAATTTTATGGCAGGAAGTGCACAGAGATGTAAAAATCAGAATGTGTACTGCAACAGTTAATGCTCACACAGTAGTCAGTTTGAATCCACCTACAAAAACAAATACAGCTGTAACCGGTTCCAAAACTCTGCATGGCAGGAAGGCTTTAAGAAATATCCATTCTGGCAACTCTTTTCCCTCAAAATACCAATTGTACCTAAAGGAGACTAAAACCTGGGGAGAGTGTGAATTGATTCTTTCCATCCTGCTCACCGGAGCAGAGAAATATTTTATAATGCAAAATAAAGACATTTAACCAGCATTAAAAATAGCTCCAGGAGTCTAAAACCTCAAAGGAATGGAAATCAACTCTGTAACCTAAGCCACCTGGTTGAAGAAAGTGTCAGAGGGAAATTACTATCTTCTACCCTACAGAAGACTCAGAGGTGAAGTGCATTCCAGGACTGAAAAATGCAATGCACTGTATTTGCTTAGATTTCTTATTCTGTAGCCTTATCAGCTACTGCTGTCCAATAGGAACGTATGGAATGCTAAAGTTAAGGAGTCCCGAGGGAACAGAGAAGGGAAAAATTGTTTTCCAAAGGGCAGAGTGCTCCCTTTCTTTCTTAAAAGAAAGCTCGGGGTGTGTTCTGATACCTGTGGATTTTCTTCCCGTTTTGGCTTGGGTACAGCAGGTGGAGTAACTGTACGACTTTCTGTTTGCTTCTCTTCTGCTTCCACGTGTGGTTTAATAGTCTGAAAAGAAACAGTTTCTCTCATTCAGTGATAAGAATGACTTCTTTTTACTTTGACTAATAAAGCAAAACAAATACTTTTGCAGATACTGGAGAAAAGCAGTTTGAAGCTGCCAGTGCACTAACAAAGACTTAAATGAGGAATCTGATGTGAGAGGAATGTTAAGTAAAGTGCTTTCCTTTAACAAAGGATGAAACAGCCTCACCGCCAATCCATTAACCCACGCAGCCAGGCAAGCAATTAAAGTCATCTTAAGAGTTAATCACTAAACAGACAGACACTTTAAGAAGCATCATCCCAAGGAAGACTCCCAGGTAGAAACCATTCCGTATGGCACGTGAATTTCGTGCTTCTCACTCCTCAGTCTTCCTACTTCACAGACTTCTGAATGTCTCAAAAACTCTCTCTTTGATTTCTAAGATCTCAGATATTGCTCAAGCTTTTTTCTTTCCTGAAGTCATAATCTCCTGCTATGGTATCATAAACCCTGCATGACAACCCTCAGCCCATAGCTGTTAAGGCTACAAATTGAGGTCAGTTACAGAGAGACAGACTTTCCCCCTTTATGATATGGGGGAACTATCCAGCAATATTCATGTGTATTAATCCACCAGCGTTCTTCTCTGTGTTTTTCAACAGTTGCACTGCTAGCAATTATTCAAAGAGCAAACAAATATTGCTGACATCAGAAGGAGTGAGCATCAAAAGTACAGCACTGCAAAAGCACAACTTCAAATCGTAGGAAAAGGGCAAGTATTGCTGAGTAACTTGTGGAACAGCCTTGAGCTATGCAAGAACCTGCTCCTGAGAATTCCTAAGCAGAACTGAGCATGAGCATATCTTGCACGCACATGATTTTCACAGTCTCCACAGGTGACTTAAAAAGCAGAAGGTAACTTCAAGGCACATCAGTCTATAGAAGAGTCCTAAGCAAAATATCTACTACTATTATTTAGATAAATCACATGAATATTAGATGTTACAGGTAATGCAGTATGTAGTACACAGTATTCTACTAACATATATCAGAGAAGTGAAACAGGAGACTGCTTTACTTGAACTGAAGGGCAAGGACTCTCAGTTGCAATCCACAGCAACTGAAGCAATGTTTTGGTTTGTACAAGTCTTTCCTGGGAAGAGATTTTTACAACTAAACCCCTAGAACTCTCTGTTTCTGAGGGCCTCCCTTCCACCCAAGCAATCCAATTTAGTCACAGGACACTATCAGCCTTGAGAAGCTGAGTGAGACTATTTTGCTTCCATTCACAAGACTGCAGATCCAGGATGAAATGACAACATTTATTGAATTAAATACCCTTGTGATTTTGTATGGGTTTTGCCTTTCAATTAGCCACCCTTTGGAAAAAAAAAACCACCCAAGGGAAACCCAGAAAATATTTTCCCAATGTTTCTTAAAAGCCTGACAGGAACATGGATTTCAGCTGGTACTTGGTTTCCAAGGCACTAGGAGAGCCGGCAATGCAGCTTGTAAGCTACTGAAGTTAGGACAGTAGAGGGAGCATAAAAACACTGAAGCATGAGGAAGAGATTCCAGTGGTCCACGTGAAAGACAAATGGCAACTTCTACAAGTCATTCCATAATCTGTACTGCTGTTGGAGCAGGGGTATCTTCGATATCCACTGGAAACTTCTCCATGGTTGTCATCCTCTCCAAACTGGTACAGTAAAGCAATAAACCCAGCAGGCTGCGTTAGCAGACGCTTTCTATACATCCATACCTGTTTTTCAACGTTTGGTTTGCTGATCTGTACAGTCTGAGGTCCAGCCAGCCTGGTACCCGGCGCTGCTATCACGATGCTGGTGAGCTGTGCCATAGGGAACGTTTTGGCTATGGTTGCTGTCTGCCCGTTAACTACACGGACCGGATGTATGGAGTTCTGAGAGTTGGGTAAAGAGGTGGGTGTGAACTTTGTTGTCAACATCACAGGCCTCTGAATAAGCTGCGGAGCTGCAAGCATTGGAGGAGGTGCTGGGGCAATAGGAATGTTATTTTGGGCAACCGGTTTAGGTCGAACCTACAAAAGAGGGGAGAAAAAAAACAAACCCAACAAGTAAAAAAGAAGTCTTTCAACTCAGGCTGTGTAATCTGCAGAAGGCTGCTCGATTTTTTATAGAAGGCAATTTTTAGCATAGTGTCCTAAGTATGCCATGAGAAGGAAAAGCCACAGTTGCAAACCTGCTTGCATAAACCCCGTCCGTACCATGTGCATATGCAGTGATTGTCCCTGAAATGGAATCTGGATGCACAGACACAGAGATGGTATGTTTATTGCCAACTGCTTTATCTGTGTCTAAATCAACGGCTTGGGTTTGCAAGCCAAGAAAACGAGTGTAATATTTACAGGCACAGCTGGGGCTCTCACATTGGAAGTGTTTTGGGGCTTTACAGTGAGCCTCCGAGAAATCATGGGGAAAAAGAAATAATTAAAGTTTGCAGCACGTCCCTGTTACCTTCGTCAGCTCTGCATGTTGTTTAGATTCCCCCCCCCCCCAACCAATCCTACTAAGTAAAGAAATTCTCAAGATTACATATTAATACCTCATTGGAAGTGCTAAATTCTAGAGGTGAATGCACTCATTACTCTTCTCTCACAGGAAAAGAGCCACAAGTATCTTCCAACACTTCACCACCAATACTTGCTTATTTCTTGCCCATTGTTAAGTTTGTACTTATCACATCATTACAGAGCACAGCAGCAGAGAATACATTACTGTAAAAATTAAGTCTTTTTCCTTATTTGACTCCTATTGTCCTATCTACCTTTAATACCTCATAATGCATTTTATCATGGAAAACTAGGTCACATTCCAAAAGAGCTCACCATCCCCAAATCTTAATCAGGTACCTGCCTAACCTTCCTTTTGCCTTTTGTAAAAGATTTAGACTTTTATTCACAGCATGACATAATTATTACAAATAGAATAGGAACAGGAACAGGAACAGGAATAGGAATAGGAATAGGAATAGGAATAGGAATAAGAATAGAATAGAATAGGAATAGAATAGGAATAAGAATAAGAATAGAATAGAATAGAATAGAATAGAATAGAATAGAATAGAATAGAATAGAATAGAATAGAATAGAATAGAATAGAATAGAATAGAATAGAATAGAATAGGAATCAAATAGAATAGACCAGACCAGACCAGGTTGGAAGAGACCTTCAAGATCATCACGTCCAACCTATCATCCAACACCACCTAGTCAACTTAACCATGAAACCAAGCACCCTATCAAGTCTCCTCCTAAACACCTCCAATGATGGTGACTCCACCACGTCCCATGATGGTGAGTCCACCACCTCCTTGGGCAGCACATTCCAATGGCCAATCACTCTCTCTATGAAGAATTTCTTCCTAACATCCAGCCTAAACCTCCCCTGGCACAGCTTGAGACTGTGTCCTCTTGTTCTGGTGCTGGTTGCCTGGGAGAAGAGACCAACCCCCACCTGTCTACAACCTCCTTTCAGGTAGTTGTAGAGAGGAAGAAGGTCTCCCCTGAGCCTTTTCTTCTCCAGGCTAAACAACCCCAGCTCCCTCAGCCTCTCCTCATAGGACTTGTGTTCCAAACCCCTCACCAACTTTGTTACCCTTCTCTGGACATGTTCCAGCAAGTCAACATCTTTCCTAAACTCAGGGGCCCAGAACTGGACACAGGACTCAAGGTGTGGCCTAACCAGTGCAGTGTACAGGGGCACAATGACCTCCCTGCTCCTGCTGGCCACACTGTTCCTGATGCAGACCAGGATGCCATTGGCCTTCTTGGCTACCTGGGCACACTGCAGGCTCATGTTCAGCCTACTATCAACCAGCACTCCCAGGTCCCTCTCTACCTGACTGCTCTCCAGCCACTCTGACCCCAGCCTGTAGCACTGCATGGGGTTGCTGTGGCCAGTGTGCAGAACCTGGCACTTGGATGTGTTCAATCTCATGCCCTTGGACTCTGCCCATCTGTCCAGCCTGTCGAGGTCCCTCTGCAAAGCCTTTCTACCCTCCAGCAGATCAACTCCTGCCCCCAGCAGCTTGGTGTCATCTGCAAATTTACTGATGATGGACTCAATGCTCTCACCCAGATCATCGACAAAGATATTAAAGAGCATCTGGTTCCTCTAAGATGTTTTTTTAAGTGAAGAAGCAGTCTGCATCTTTCCCAAACCATGAAAAAAACCTGATCAAGTAAACCACAAGTTTTACTGCTCACCAGAGGTCATTCATTGCTGCAGTACGGAAATACTTGGGGACTGTCTCCAGAGACATCTCGTTTTTCATATCTTTGCTCATGAGCAGCACACAACAATTAGAGCAATTTAAGGCCTTGGGTGACACTTTGATTTTGCTGACACCTGTTCCATTTAATCCGATTTCTCATATGATCAGCATATGAGAAATTCATAATTACCAACTCATGCAGGTTGAGAGGCAGCCCAGGAGGTCTCTAATTCAATCTCCTGCTCAGAGCAAGGCCACCACTAAATTTAGACTGGGTTGCTCAGTGCTTTGTCCAGATATGTCCTGTAAAACTCCACTGACAGAGCTTCCACAATGTTTCTGGGAAGCTTCTTCCACTCTTAATTGTTCTCAAAGAGATAATAGTTTCCTTATATGCAGTCTAACCCTTCTCTGTTACAGATCACAGTCTGTGATTCTCCTGTCAAGCACCTACATCTTCTTGTTAATTTCCTTGTGGGGTGACCCCAAACCCTCGTCTCCAAACTGAACAAGCCCAGATCCCTCAGCCTGCCCTTGTAGGTCATATATTCCAGCTGCCAGCTATCTTAGTGGCCTTCCTTTCTGGTTTCATTCAGGTTTGTCAACCAGGGGATACAAAACTGCATTCTGTGTACCAGGTACAGTTTTATGATTGCTTAGGAGAGGTGGATAATCTCTTCCCTTAACCTGCTGGCTGTGGTCTTGCTGGTACAGCCCAGTATGCTGCTAGGCTTCGTTGCTGCCAGAGTACACCACTGGTTTTAGCTACCATCAACCAAGACCTTTAAAGCAGTGCTGCTCCCCAACCAGCCATTTCCTAGCCTGTTCCTACACAGGGGGTTAGTCCACTTCAGATGCAAGATTTTGCCTTTTTCTGTGCTGAAGCTCGAGGGATTTCCGCTGGCCCATTCCTCTGCCCTGTCCAGGGCCCTCTGAATGTCAGCACTTCCCTCAGGAGTACTGACAGCACCCTCAAGTTCAGCATCCCCTGCGAACGTGTGGAGGATGTATTGCCTCCCCCACCAGGTCACCAACAAAGACTGACAAAATGGTGTTCCTAGGAAGCATCTCCTACCTATGCTAATAACTGAGCTCTTTCTTCTAGTGCTTGTTTTCTGAGCACTCACCTGTGGAAGAAAATTAGGACGAGGAGTAAGTCTGGGAGGAGGGATGAACTGCGGCACTTTTATGGGCTGTGGCGTAGCCTGAACCTGCTAGGAGAACATAAGGAATTGCAGTGAGAGGAGAAGAGCTTTGAAGTTGCTCACCAAAATCAACATCCTGAATGTATTTGCAGCCCTGATATCCCCAGTTTTCCACTCTGTAAATAATTTTTTCACAGTAATAGGTTCCTCATTAGAAATGTATTACAGACAGAGCTAATCTTACTTTTCAGCTCCTGCACACCTTGCTTCATAAATTGAAGGTACCTTGCCTTTCAGTGGAACTGTACTAACTACTGTGCTCTGCAATCTAAAACCACTGCACTTCAAGATAATGAAATAACCTATTTGTTGTAACAGTTAAGAATAGTAACAGGCTTTTGATGCTCAACTACACAAACCACAGTCCTTTCACACTAAATGGCATGTAGAGTGAAAGAACGCCTCACACGGATGGAGAAGATAGGGAAGTGGCAGCTCCTTCAGCAAGAGTCATGACACTGTGAGGAGCTCTAAAAACACAACCTGAAATGTTCTAGAGTAGGCCATTGATTTGAAACAATTAAGATCTGATTTTAAAGCATCCTAAGTACTTCCCTAAGTGAAAGCAGTTGGATGAAGCTGCCACATGATTAACCTCTGAAGAGCACTATTAGCTACCCTGAGTTGAGTACCCAGTGAGACTCTCTGAAATTAATGTCCACGTTAGTTTCCACTCTTCCTTACTTCTGTCCACCCACATACAATTGCAATTTACTTCAAAAAGGTCTTGCACTGATTAATTAATGCTTGGGAAAATAGTCTGAGATTTTTGATGCAATTTGCTACAGAAACATAAATCATGGACTATTATTAACATACAATCCTCTCCTCAAACCGAAGTTATTCAGCAGAGAAATAAAGCACAGGCACAAAGGATAGGTGAGAGTGGTGCAAGGGATGACATGGGAAAAGAGAACAGTAGAAAGGGCTCCACTCAAACAGTCTTCTCTATTCTGACAGCAAACATATGCCTCATTAGGAAGTAAAATTACTTCCTTTTGCATCACTAAACTGCAGTTTTAAACAAAGATGCATTTGATTTATGTTTAGGGAAACTGCAGCCTTTACTCCAGAAGTAAATTTTCCTTGTCGTGTTGCTACACTATGCCTGGTCCCCAGGCCAAGAAGCCTTTATAACCCAATTGTAAAACATTGCTTCTTTTGTGTCTAGGTGGCAAACTGTTCTGGGAAGGACTGTGTGATGTAATCAAGGCACTTTCCAAAGTAAATGCTTAGAGAAACACGATCTGTGTACGTGCACGAGAGAGTGGCGAGTGAAGACACGGCAGTGGGCAGAATTAAGTAACGTGTCTAATACCAGAGACTTTATCACGCAAAGGGAACAAGAGAGAGCGACTCAAAAACATCCAAGATGAAAGCTCCAACTGATCACATGAAGGAAGCCTGACATCTCCCTCACCAAAGAAACAAGTAGGAATTCTGCAGAACACAGCCACACAGACTAGGTAGGGGTGAAACGATTGTTACTTCCCTGTCACTAACAATCGCTAGCAGGGGAAACTTTAGACAGAGGTGACGGGTAGCAGTCATTCCCTAGAGCAAAACAGTAACAACCCATGTGGACAGTAAACACTTTGCTTTTAGACTATCATTTTAACAATGCCAACTGGTGAAGACTCACCACATGTCCCTGCTATTCTACTGACTCTATTCTTTTTTCCAACAGACCACACTCTATCTGCAGGGCAAACAGACGAAAGGCTTACCAAAGTTACTGTGTTTTTTGTCACTATTTGGACTGCCTCAGCTCCTGGCCCAGTGACCTTATTTGTTGTCTGGAGGTTGACTGGTGCATTCTGCGCATCAGTGCTGAGGACTGCTTTCTGATTGTTGTTGATAGCAGTAACCATGGCAATGGTAGGTCTCTGACCCACAACAGAGGCAGGCATGGTCGCAGTTGCTGCTTTCAAGACGAGAGGTAGTGTCTTAGTGGTGATCATAGAAGCTGTAGTTACAGTTTTCTAAGGGAAACAGAAAATACACTGTAAGAGACAGAGACACTCCGTTATCAGACAGGACGTGGGTTGGTTAGTCAGAAACAATAGAGAGCGAGAGAAAGAAAAGGCAGCACTGAGTCTATCCAGCTACTGTTCAGGCAAGCACATTAGCTCATGCCTCTGAAAACTGAGTAGCTAGAAAGGACTGTCATCTGAGGCACTGGCTGGGTCTTTTTTAATCACCTGCAGCATTACAGACTGATTCACAACAAATTCTTGAGAAAAGCACAAGTGTTAGTTCCAGCAAATGCATTTGTGGATCTTTCAGTTTTGTTATTGCTTCCAAGCATGTACTATCAGTATCAAACCTACAAGGTGGAGGTTTATGAAGCATACCAGCAAGCCAGCTTCTCACCAATTAAACCTCGAGTTTTCAAATAGAGACTTTCTTTACAGAGATCCTCACAACCAGAGGAAGCAGGGAAAACACATCCATAAATTGGTGTCTTTAAGAAGATAAATGCATTTTGATTGTGGGGATCCAAATTTCAGATTTCCCCATACATAGTTGTTTAGCCCTTAACTTTCTTTCCTGCAAGTATCATCAGCAGGATCAGCCTGAAGTTGGGAGAGCTGGCTGTCAGTCTGTCCCAATGCAAGTAATTAAGTGTGACTTCTGTGGAATGGGCTGGGTTTGGAACACGTTTGACACTGTGGTTGCTCTTGGTCTGTTTTTAAGAGAGTGATTTTCAATCAGTTAATGCCAGCATTTATCTGAAATGCCTGAACACTCCATGCCCACAAGTTCCAAAGTGAAAACCACTCTAATTTCATAGTTCTGTTGTAAAAAGGATTGTCTTCTAAGGGGTTAAGGAAAACCGGCAATTCTGAATCTCCTTCAAAAAGCAACAAGGCAGGAGAGTCTCCCTACAAAACCAGAACACAACGTGCACAGAAAACTCACAAGTGAGCTTATTTCTTTCCTCTTTGGTGTAAAAAATGCCTTCTACAAACAGCACTGCCTCTTCCAAGCAATTTGTGGCATGAGCAAATGCTCTTAGTATGAGATAACCACCATTCCCCTTCCTGATGTCAGTGCTGGGCTCACAACAGGAAGAAATGGAGAACCAGGGGTCGAGTAGGCTTTTTCACGTTCTGAACATGCCTGATTTAGACTGCTTGACTTCAATCACACAAGACCTTTCTCTTCCTTCCAATAAAGTAATGTAAATGTATTTCCAGTTGGATTCTTCAGTATTTTCACCAATATTATTTCCTTAAGCAAAACTGCAGTTTACCTTCATGCCTCTAATTTCACAATGCTTAAACTATATCCCCTAACTGCTCATTACACACAAGTGTGGAAACAGTATTCAAACACTGTATGAAGCCAAGGAAAATTCCTGCTTCAATTTTATACAGTGATACAAAATCCAGACATAATTAACTTTCCCATGTTTCAAAATGAACAATTGCCTCAACTTTTTATCTGAGATTCAGCAGCTTATCGACCTCTGCTGCGTCTTCTCCAAAGCAAGAGGCTCCATTTCCCCAATGCAGTAACACCATTCACGCTTTTCAATGAGATGTAACATGGGATCAGTTTCACAAGCACTACATTCATCCATAAACAGCTTAAAGAAAAGAGTAATCCATCATGTAACACAAGACTGTGACTCGTTCAAAGGGTTCTAGTAAGTCTGTAAGCACCAAGAGTAGAGTTTCGGTCAGCAGATCACAAGGCCTGAATATTCCTCTTGCTTTGCTAAGCATTAATTACCTTGGTAATTAAAACTAAAGAAGTTTGTTTTCAGTGCATGCATTCACGCTGAAGTGGCATTCACAGTACCTCTGCATT
Organism: Melanerpes formicivorus; assembly: GCF_026170545.1. NCBI lineage: Eukaryota > Metazoa > Chordata > Aves > Piciformes > Picidae > Melanerpes > Melanerpes formicivorus. The sequence goes on from NW_027142410.1 coordinate 2,667,030, forward strand.
ATTTCAAACACCACCACTGCAATAATATCACCTTTCAGCAGGCTTTGGTGCCTTAGTTAAAAGCCCTCCTTACTGAACTACGTTAACAAAATGACACTATTAAGGCAGCATACATACCTTGATTCCTAAACTCTGGAAAGTTGAGGAACCATTGGAAGCACTCTCTTTAGTGACACACCTTTGAAAGATGTGTTGTTTACAAAAGTAGGCAGCAAAAAAAGCCTTCTAGTCTGGAGAATGAAAATATTTGCCTTTGCTGACAAGAGAACTGAAGGACAACAGGACAGAAGCGCAACCTTAGATGCAAAATGTGCACAAAGTGAGGCTACTTCACCATTCAACCAACATCAACAAACCCAGCAAAGTGCTAATGAGAAAAGCTGGTTTATGTACTTGAACAGGAGGCTGAGTTGCCTTTCAGTTTGTCACTGCTTTCCAAGTACAACTGTATTGGCGAGAGCCGGAAGGCTGCAGCAGTTTTTTACTGCTTCACTAGAGGGCTCTTTAACTTTGAACAAAACCTCAATTTTCACAACCCAGGAAATGACCTGGAAGTTAAAGCATGAATGCCAAGTGTGGGATACGGAGAAACACAAGAAACTGCTTCTGCAGTTATGTTCCCTGACTGAAAAACAGAGATCAGTGACACAGCAAAGAGTGATCCACTTATTTGCCCATAAATTTTTTAGCCACAGTAGTATTCAGTTCTGTGTTCTGTTTTAGCTCTGATATTGATCTTGTTGTTCAGAAATGACTTTGCCTGAGTAAATTTGCTTCATTTCTTTGATGCTCTTTGCTCAAAACCACAACTACCTAAGCCTCACAAACACACTGGTAGACTGCATCCAAATCAGCTCACTGAGCTAGAATAGAATTAACCAGGTTGGAAGAGACCTTTGAGATTGTCAAGTCCAACCTATCAGCCAACACCATCTAATCAACTAAACCATGGCACCAAGCACCCCATCCAGTCTCTTCCTAAACACCTCCAGTGATGGTGACTCCACCACCTCCCTGGGCAGCACATTCCAAAGGCCAATCACTCTTTCTATGAAGTACTTCTTAACATCCAGCCTAAACCTCCCTTGGCACAGCTTGAGAATGTGTCCTCTTGTTCTGGTGGTGCCTGCCTGGGAGCAGAGACCAAGCTCCACCTGACTACAACCTCCCTCCAAGTAGTTGTAGACAGCAATAAAGTATCTTCTGAGCCCCCTCTTCTCCAGGCTAAGCAACCCCAGCTCCCTCAGCCTCTCCTCATAGGGCTTGTGCTCCAGGTAATGAGAGACCTGACAGCCCGACCATTTTGACCAGGAGAGAGGGCAAACAAGACTCACTACAGGTCAAAGCTATGGCTCTGATGCAAACTGCATAAAGCAAACTCTGTGGGTGAATTCTGCCACCTGCCTGTCCAGGTATGCATGAGTTGCTGCAACTCCATCAACAGGAAAAAAAAAGACCTCATATACACTTCCTTCTATGAAACACCTCCCTGCACGGTCTAGCTGCTGGGATTCTAAATATTTGAACAGGAGAAACTTGGGTTATTGCTCACAGTAGAAGCAGACCACTTTCCCTGGTGAGTTCTGGGATTATGCCTCTCTAATCCTAGACTGCACTGAAATTCAGTATACCCTCCCAGCAAAGACACTACTTCCTAAAACTCAAACTTGGCAATTAGCACTGTACACTTACAAACAAATCCTTGCAAACTCAGCTGTTATTTGATACCATACCTGCTTAGAAAGAACCAAGGAAGAAGGAGGAATTGGGGTGTTTTTTTATTCTGTTCACAGATACAGTGAGAACACTGCTAGTCCTTTAGAAATAAAGTCTTTTAATCATACATCTGCAGGGTGTGCAAAGCCTTTACTGCTTCCTGAGACCTACTGGGTATGGACAGACATCATTCATGCACCTTTGGAAAAGTCAGATGAACGTGCTAAACTTTCACCTGTTTTTAAGAAAGGTTTTAATCTTTCATCTGTTTTAAGAAAGGACTTTAAGAAAGGTGATATTGGCACCCTTATTTCCCACAAAGTTATGATTTGACTTTTAAACACCACATAAAAGGTTGGGTTTTTTTTTTTTGACTCAGGCAGGAGGTTATTGCCAAAAAACCCCACAAGACCCACACCTGCATATGCATAGAAGGTGAAATTCGTATTAGTTCACTAACAGTAGTCAGTAACAGTTTGTTGATGCTCTCCTTGCACTGTGGTATCTTTTTTTTTTTAAGTGAACATCACCTTTAGCAAGGACAAGACATATCGTGGAGATTTTTACCTGTGATCCAATCACGTTTGGAGAGGGCGCAGTAGACTGCTGCTGCTGCTGATGGTGATGCTGCTGGAGCTGTTGTAGTGGTTGCGGCTGCGGCGTCTGCAGTTTGTTTTCTGACTGTGCCAAGGGCTGTATTTGAAACTTACTGTCTGGCTGTTCCTGCTTGACTATCAAATTCTTTCGAAGCTGCTCCACCACTCTTTTCTACCGGACAAACAGAAACAGAAACAGCATTGACGACAGTTATTTCGCTGCACATGTTAGAGAGGATAAGGACAGCTAAAAAGAACTGAGTAAAGAACTGCTCCAAAGCTGAGTGGGATTGCACTGGTTGGAGTTTTACGTAGTGGTGTTACCTAACAGGCACGGGGTCAAAATAGGCCACAGAGGACTGCTGCCCAGCAGGGTGACATTGCTGTCCTTGCAGAAACTCACCCACCAAAATTCAGCCTATTCACAAACCACTGCAAGACCTCATTAAGCGGCGTTCACTCGAGACATGCTAGCACTCAGATTCCAGCTTCTGACTCCTTCAAATGTGCAACATTCCTGAACAGTGACCAAAAAGGACTTTAGGTTGAAGCCCCAGAGCCGACCTCAAGGCAATGGGGGTGCCAGTTTTCACCAGGCATTGAAAATGGGTGCAGAGACAGCCAGCTTGGGTGAAAAGTGGGGCACTGGAAGGGCATGGATGGGTGGTCATTCTGCTCAATATTAGTGTCACCTGGAAGAAAATAGGATAGGGCTACCTATATGGGAAGGAAACATTTATTTCTCACAGCTTAAAGGCTTCTTACTACATTATAGCTTCTGTGAAGTTTGAAATTATTTTGAAAGAGAAGTTTTTTTCTCCTGGTGGCCATTATGTATATTTAGACAGTAACTCAACAACTCCCAAAGCAGGACAGGCTTAAAACAGTTTAGACATACACATAATCCCCCTTGATCACTAGCATACACACAGTCCAAAAAGTTACGTGGTAAGGCTGGCTTTGGAAAAGGACAATGAAGCCAACAGACATGACAGGGGGTTGACTCAGAAAGCTCTAATGGAAAAAGAAATGGTGAGGAAACCTCCACCAGAGCTAGATGGGGCTGACCCAAGCAGTTCCATTTACATGGTAAGGAAAAGTAAAAAATATTAATTCTAACAATACTGTAGGTTTTGAGCTTTGTTTTGACACCTTAGTATTAAGACACAGTACACAAAGCAGAGTGAAAAAAAGAACAAAGCCACAACAAAAACCCCAACCAAACAAAAAGAAGAATTTAACTATTTACAACCAAATGAAACTTTTTTTTTCCCCTCATGTATCTTTCACACAGGATTATGAAAGTTTCAGCTCAGAAAGTATCTGTTCTCTGCATAGTTCGTATGGACACACTGTAGACACTTGATTCCAAGTACCTTGCTTATGATGAGTGAAAACTGCACAGTGCTCCCACACACTGAAAGTGTACCTCTAGCCCAGATGATGCTAACAAAAGGCACAGGGCTCCCATCTGCTGGAATTGAGAACTGGAACTTGGATAAAACCACACAAAACACACAAGCAACAACAAAAAAAATCACCCTTGTTTCCTAAGTCTGAAATGTGTGAGCTCACATGGCTGACCTTTTTGCACAAGCCTGCATTCAGCAACTCAGAGGTGCACAGAAGGAGGTCTGCCTGGCTTCTACAAAAGCCACAACCCTAGCTGGGGATGCACCCTCAGCTCTGACAACAAGGGAGGCACAGGCCCCCTCCTCCCTGAAAGTTCAGGGAATTGGTAACGGATGGCAGCGTGAAGGAACTATCTTACAGTGCAGCTAGAAAAGTGCTAAAAGCTTTCAAAGCCTAAGAGCTGTGAATTGTTTGTTCCCTTCTACAACGAGAAGAAAATAACAGGAGTGTAGAAGGCATTTCTCCAACGCAAGTATTATACATAGTTTTAAACGGGCTGTGTCTATCAGCTCATTCATATATGCAATAACTGAACCATCATTTAAAATTGCTTTCTGAAAACATCAGCCACATTAACATGCAAACCAAAGTGCCATGTCAGCAAGCAGAAACAAGAGATGGGAAAAAAGCATTTCCAGAGAGTAACCCGAGGCAGAGGAGAGGGGAGCAAAGCAAAGTAGGAGAGGAAATAATGGAACATGCCTATGGAATACCTGCCAAAAAATGGACTGCAAACACTGCACAGGAGGCTAATGAATTACTGTACCCGGCATGAAGGGGAAGGGAGATTTTGTCTTCCACAGCTGCCTGTCTGAATTCAGTGAGAACAGCGCTCTTCTATCGATTCCCTAACTGGAGGAAATCAGCTGCAATGGCCCAAGAATTAATTTCCATCTTGCCCTTTACAATGGGAAGAACAATAGTGAAAGGATTTTAAAAAATAAACTAAAAGGAGAGAGAGGAGAGGGAGAGGCAGGCTGGAAGACTCCTCTGCTATCCCGCTATGGCAGGGCGAGAGCCAGCGAGGACGGGAGCAGAGGAGCAGGAGCGAGGTGAGTCACATTGCATTCACATGCCGCCTGTTCCACCCCCAGGCCCGAAACACGGCGTGCAGAGTTGGGGAAAAACAGGTCTGAAGCACAACTTTTATTAGTGCCTTGTGCAAAAAGTGAGGCTCAGCATATTTGGCACAAGACGGATAACGTGAGCGGAAAAATGCCGTTGCTCTGGAAGTCTACGCTAGCCTGTTAGAGGCTGCTGAGAGCTGCCTGGCAGCAGCACATCCTGCCATCCATATCCATTATGCAGATATTAAATTGGAAGAAACATCTAATGCTTTTAAGATTCAGAGAGTAAAACTGAAGTTTGCCGTGCATGCCAATTGCTTACGTGGTTTATGAAGCTGCTTCTCCCAACTGTCAGTGAAAGTACCACAATCAAACTACGGAGATCATTTTACTACCTGCAAGGCTGGTGAGATTATCCATTTGTTAGTAGCTATTAAAAGGGAGCCGGAACAACACGGTCCAAAGTGAGTGAGCCTAATTAGCAAAGCCCAGAGGAGGTTCTCAGGGTTGCACCTACACAGGAACCAAGCGCAGATCTACACCTCTATTCAGCACTACCCGCTGCTGCTGCTGCATCCTCCTCTGCGTGGTCTCAACCCACGCCGTTGGTCTGACACTGAAGGGCTCCTGCACGGCATCCCGCTGGAACCACTGCTCTGCAACTGCACGAGAGCCCTGACACAGGTCTGTTTGCAGCAAGGCTGGCAGAGCCTTGACTTGCAGGGGATTAAGCAGGAGGGCAGTGTGAAAGAAACACTTGTCAGACTTGATACTTCATTAAAAGCCTATTTTAGAATTGTTCTTCAGTTATTTGACTGTTCTTAATCAACTTTGAAGGCGGTTTGTGCTGCAGAAAGTACAGTCTGTATGATTGACATTTGCCAAGGCTGGTATGAAGTCCTACGTGCCTTAGAGAGACTGACTACCAGTGAGACTGGGGTTACCTAAAATTACCACAGAAGCCTTAAGAACTATTCCTCATTTTAAATGTAATCACTGCCATTTCCCCTTCCCACTCTTATTTAAGACTATTTTATTAAAATCTTACTGACAACTTCGAAATGCTAAATTGGCATTAACTCAATCATAAACACATCATCACAAACACAATAGAATGGCTTCCTGCACATCACAAAGCTCTAATTTTCCCCACATTCCTAAAATAGTTGCCTTTCCTGCAACGCTACAGACACAGGAAAAGCATTTGTCTTTCAAGTTTACCGAACTCTCCTCAGAGCCAAGTGCCAATCCTCTTTGCATCCAGAATGTGAAAGAGATTAACGATCACATCCCTTCCTCCTAACTCTATTCTACCCAAAAAGTAACTGCTAGCCCTCTGCAATGCTTACTATCAGGCTACTTCAAAATGCATTTGTTGAGTGGTGCCCTGTAAGGATACTACATAATCTCATAGCTCTTGCTGGCTTGACATCTTTATCGCTAATCTCCTCACGAGCCGTTCACAGAGCCCTAGACATCTTATATGACCCTTTCTTAAAGGCAATAATTGTAATCAATACTGTGACATTCAGTGATACCACTTCCTCATTCATGCCACAGGCCAGATCTTAACACAGCATTAGAAGATTATTTTGGTTTGATTAAGCAGAAAACCTCCCTCTACGACTTGCTGGCCATGTATCTGTGCCAAAAGGTGTCCTCTCTGCACTCCTATTAAAAACTATCAAGAATATGTTGCTGAAAGATAAGGAAAGTCCTTGGAGCAAACTTAAAGCTTAGCAAGGTTTCAGTATAACATTATCAGCTAAGCGTTATTGCCACGTTAATCGATCGATCAATAACAAAGTGGTTCCCTGAGTACAACGGTTTCTACAACACCAGATCCTCTGTTATATTGGGTGACACTGTCTTCTTCAGCCAGGAAACACACTCAGAAAAGCATGCACAGCTAATGCAGGGTCTCCTTGTAACCTTCCAAAGTCTTCAAAAGTATAAAAATCTTCTAAAAGTGAGAGAGAAAAGTGAAGTACCAAACAGCCTCACAATGCAGATGTTTGATACCACAAAACCAACACTGATGTGGGTTGAATTGCAAAGCTGCCTGCTGGTGACCTGCCTTCTCACACCACCAGTCCCCAGGCAGTCAGCTGTTAGGAATCCTCTGTTACCTGTTCCCTCCACTGACCAAGAAGTGTTCTTTGGGATATAAAAGTTGCCAGCTGCAGCAAATGAAAAGGTAAGAGAAAGAAGCTCCAGTTTAGGAGTGGAGAGGATGGAGGGAAACTCAGTCTCTGCAGTCTTCCTTTGCAGCCTCTCCTGGCCAGCCCCATCACCTGCTGCTACCCCAAAAGCAGTGAAATACCTCTGCTTTTTGACAAAACACAGATAAAAGAACTTCCCTGGCAGAAAGAATCCAAAATATTTTGGAGCCCTGGTGTGGTTATTCCCTAACCTGCAAAGAGGGTGCATTGGGGAGTGGAATTTAGGAGTGGAAAGATGACAAGCAAGGGGAGTAACAGTACACTCATCTACTCTTTTTAGATAGTATCTAACATTTAGAACAGTGAAATCCAGTTGTGGAAATTGATGACACAGAATCTACACCAGGTAGGAAAAGAAAACCCTACTGTTAAAAAAACAACCTTGAATTAAATTCCATTTAAAGAATCATCAAAGAACTGTAGAAATCCTTCTATGATCAGGTGACCCAACTGGTGGATGTGGGGCAGGCTGTGGATGTAGTCTATCTGGACTCCAGCAAGGCTTTTGACACTGTCCCCCACAGCAGACTCCTGGCCAAGCTGTCATCTCCTGGCTTGGACAGCAACACTCTGTGCTGGGTTAGGAACTGGCTGGAGGACCAAGCCCAGAGAGCGGTGGTGAGTGGTGCCACATCCAGCTGGAGGCATGTCAGTAGTGGTGTCCCCCAGGGATCAGTGCTGGGGCCCATCCTGTTCAATATCTTTCTTGAGGATCTGGATGAGAGGATTGAGTCAGTCATCAGTAAATTTGCAGATGACACCAAGTTGGGAGCAGATGTTGTTTGGTTAGAGGGTAGAAGGGCTCTCTAGAGGGACCTTTGACAGGCTGGACAGATGGGCAGAGTCCAACATGATGACATTCAACAAGTCCAAGTGCCAGGTGCTGCACTTTGGCCACAACAACCCCATGCAGTGCTACAGGCTGGGGTCATAGTGGCTGGAGAGCAGCCAGACAGAAAGGGACCTGGAGGTACTGGTTGATAGATGGCTGAACATGAGCTATCAATGTGCCCAGGTGGCCAAGAAGGCCAATAGCATCCTGGCCTGCATCAAGAATAATGTGGCCAGCAGGAGCAGGGAAGTCATTGTGCCCCTGTACTCAGCACTGGTTAGGCCACACCTTGAGTCCTGTATCTAGTTCTGGGCCCCTCGGTTTAAGAAGGACATTGAGACTCTTGAAGGTGTCCAGAGAAGGGCAACAAAGCACAGCCCTGTGAGGAGAGGCTGAGGGAGCTGGGGTTGCTTAGCCTGAAGAAGAGGAGGCTCAGGGGAGACCTTCTTGCTCTCTACAACTACCTGAAGGGAGGTTGTAGCCAGGAGGGGGTTGGTCTCTTCTCCCAGGCAACCAGCACCAGAACAAGAGGACATAGTCTCAAGCTGCACCAGGGCAAGTTTAGGCTGGAGGTGAGGAGAAAGTTCTTACCAGAGAGAGTTGTTTGCCATTGGCAGGCAGGTGGTGGAGTCACCGTCCCTGGAGGTGTTCAGGAGGGGATTGGATGTGGCACTTGGTGCCATGGTTTAGTAGTCATGAGGTGTTGGGCAACAGGTTGGACTTGATGATCTTTGAGGTCTCTTCCAAGCTTACTGATTCTATGATATTTTCAGCTATTCTGTGTTTTTATAGAATTTTACACTTCTGGGTATGCTTCACTCCTATCCAGGTCTTTTGATAACAAAACAAAACAAACAACAACAACAACTCCCAAACTTAATCAGAATGAATTTTATTCCAAGAAAAAAAGTGTGGTATAATTTCCTACTTCTTAATGGTGATCAAAGTGGCCTTGCTTGTGCGCTCGAATGGGAAAGTGCAGTAGGACTGGGAGTCCACCTCACACTTGGAACACCTCACTGGGCTCAACTACTGAAATGTGCACTTTTATAGTTGAAAACTATATATTTAAAAAAAAAATGTTAAATACACAGATATCTTAACCATACCCAGTCAATGACTGCATTGCCAACACTCCAATAGCTGTCCTAAAGAGCATGGGATACATTCAGCCCACAGAAAACATGGCTAAAAGCTGCACAAACACAGGAGGACTTCTGCTGCCTATCTACAAGGTATTATGGTTAGAGGAACCAAATGCTTCTGCTCCCTCTGCCATGATGGTCATATGGAAGAAACTGAGCAATGCACTGAAGATGCGCAAAGTGTTCTTGTAGCCAAGAAGGCCAATGCCATTCTGGGATGTATTAGAAGGGCTGTGGTCGAGAAAGGTTCTCCTTCCCCTCTACTCTGCCCTGGTGAGCACACAGAATAGAAGAGAACAGAATTAACCAGGTTGGAAAAGACCTTCAAGATCATTGAGTCCAACCTATCACCCAAGGCCATCTAATCAACTCAACCATGTCACCAAGTGCCTCATCCAGTCTCTTCTTAAACACCTCAGTGATGGTGCACCTGGAATATTGTGCCCAGTTCTGAGCCCCTCATTTCAAGAAGGACTTTAGGGAGCTGCTTGAAAGAGTCCAGCACAGAGGCACAAAAATGATTAAGGGAGTAGAACATCTTCTTTACAAGGAGAGATTGAAGGACCTGGAGCTCTTTAGTTTGGAGGAGACTAGGGGGTGATCTCATTCATGTTTATAAATATGTAAAGGGTGAGTGCCAAGAGGATGGAGTCAGGCTCTTCCTGGTGATTCCCTATTGACAGGACAAGGGGTAATGGGTCAAAGTTGAGGCACAGAAACATGGAAACATGAAGAAAAAATTTTCACTATGAGGGTGCCAGAACACTGGAACAGGCTGCCCAGGGTGGGTTGTGGAGTCTCCCTCTCTGGAGATATTCAAGCCCCATCTGGATGCATTCCTGTGTGATCTGGTATACGTGAAGTGTGGCCAGCAGGTCAAGGGAGGTGATTCTCCCCCTCTACTCAGCCCTGGTGAGACCCCACCTGGAGTACCGTGTCCAGTTCTGGAGCCCCTATTACAAGAGGGATCTGGACGTGCTGGAAGGTGTCCAGAGAAGGGCCACAAGGATGCTCAGAGGGCTGGAGCACCTCTCCTGTGAGGACAGACTGAAGGAGTTGGGGCTGTTCAGTCTGCAGAAGAGAAGGCTCTGAGGTGACCTCATTGTGGCCTTCCAGTATCTGAAGGGGGCCTACAGGAAGGCTGGGGAAGGACTTCTCAGGATCTCAGGTAGTGATAGGACTAGGGGGAATGGAATGAAGCTGGAGGTGGGGAGATTCAGGCTAGATGTGAGGAGGAGGTTCTTCCCCATGAGAGTGGTGAAACCCTGGAATGGGTTGTCCAGGGAGGTGGTCAAGGCCCCGTCCCTGGAGGTGTTTAAGACCAGGCTGGATGAGGCTGTGGCCAGCCTGATCTAGTGTGGGGTGTCCCTGCCCATGGCAGGGGGGTTGGAACTAGCTGATCCTTGTGGTCCCTTCCAACCCTGAACGATACTATGATACTATGATAGGTGATCCTGCTCTGACAGAGGGGCTGGACTGCATGATCTTTTGAGTTCCCTTCCAATCCCTAACATTCTGTCACTCTGTGTGATTCTGTGAAGACACCAATAATCACTAGAGACGGCACCAAGGCAGAACAGTTAATTTTGGTACAGCCTAAATTCATGAGCTTGCTTTGCAGTCTTAGTACGTTTAATGCAATTACTGAATATGACACAGGGCACCTTGTGTAAAACAGAACTGAATAATTATTTGAACTGTTAAACATTGGAATAAACTCTCAAGGGAGGTGGGGGATTCCCCTACATTAGACATTTTCAAGGCCCAGCTTGACAGGGTGCTGGGCCGTCGCATTTCAACTATATTCTTACCCTGAAAGGTTGGACTGGATGATCCCTGAGGTCCCTTCCAACCTGGTATTTTATGAATATATTAATTTTTCATTCAGTAAAAAATCTACTTTGTGGTTTGGTCAGGCAAATATTGTTACATAGCATTGCCATGGCGCAGAGAGCATTTTTGACATTAGAAACACTATTAAATGTACTATGCTTCATTACATTTTAGACTACTAAAGATAGTTACTACAGGTCATTGGACTACATGGCCATGGGAATGTGCTGCCCAGGGGGGTGGTGGAGTCACCATCCCTGGAAGTGTTTAAAAAGGGACTGGACGTGGCACTTGGAGCCATGGTTTAGTTAGTCACAAGGTGTTGGGTCATAGGTTGGACTTGATGATCTCTGAGGTCTTTTCCAACATGACTGATTCTAGGTGTGATTCTGAAACAGATACACAGTTTACAGATGAATACAAACATCTCATGAAGCATGGGATCTTTCTTTTATGGTAAGCACTACTTGAAACGGCTAGAAATCGTTCAGAAGTGAATTATGGAAGTTCTGAACCTTCATTTGTTTATTCTTAACGGGGGAGAATGCTTGGTTTTTTAATTATTATTCTCATTCTTCTTATTTATTTAAAAATATAGCTGAAGTTATCAATGAAAACATTCAAAAATAGCTGCTGTGCCGTTCTGCTTGGTTGCTTTATTTTCAGTGCTGTGTCTTTTACCAGTTGCTGCACCACAAGACCAATTAATTTTTGGAAGGGGATGCTGTACTGCCAAACGCCTTCTGCACCACTCTCATTCCCGGTTTAGAATTGTTACTCTTGCAAGAAGCAGGGAACAGAAGAGTGAATCAGTAGGAGCAGCACACATACAAGGTTTTCCTGGAGATTACATATTCAACAAATCCAATGCCTACCTTCTTACCCCAGCCCTTGCATTAACAGAAAGAAACTTGCGAGAACAGCTACAATAATTAAACAATGAAGCAATTAATGAATGGGGAATTAAGTGTTATGACAACAGGCGAAACAGAACAGGAAAAACAATTAAGTGCAGTACTTTGAATGTAATTAAGGAAGAACGTAATGAAAGGAGCTTAAATTAATTTTTTCAAAGTTCCATGAGGTTTGGTTTAGGTTAGATTCTTCTGCTTCCCAGAAACACTTCTGAATGCAAACAGAAACTGGTGAGAGGATCACCTCCACATGAAAGGGCTGAAGAAATGAAAAGAAGAATTAAACTGCTGACATCCATGGAAAAGGTGCTCATTTGAATTTTAGCTTGCCTATCCTTGTATGATTCTAACCCCATTTTCCCTGTACTATTCTAACCCCATTTGTCTGTTTCAGGGAAATAAAACCACCAAACCAAACCAAAACACAAGGATTGTGCAGAAATGAAACAAGGGTTCTTTTGTACGTCAGTGTAAAGTATGATTTGATGATCTCTGACTGAACCTTGTTTTGCAGAAGTGTATAAAAGCTGCCAGGGATGGAAGTTTGGGATGTAAAATCCCATCACAAAAAGCACTGTGGATTATTATTCCTGTGCAGCAGCACGCACAGGAATAACCACTCCCATGGGAAAGCCATTTGCATCTATATAGAGTAGCCAGTCGCCTAAGCTAAACACCTCTGCCAGGGAAGTCCTGCTGCTTCTCTTCTCCTACTCTCATTTACCTTCTAATGTGACAACCTTTAAAGTGAATTTATCTAAATTAAGCAAATGCAGGGATTTAAATTAGTGAACTTGCTTCATGTTTCAGAAGCGATCAATCTAAATAGAAGTCCACTTTCTTACCTGATCACTCCTCATATTTTCTAATAACCTAAGCAGAAAAGATAGTCCTCAGAAATAATTCTATAGTGTACTACTGCACAGTAACACAGTCCCCTTGACTAAAAATGCATCAGCTTCAGCAGGATTCTTGTGCGTCCTACAGCTATTCTCACAACTGAATCACACCTCCTCTCCTCCACATGAAAGGAAACACACAGAGTTCAGGCTCAGGCGCCTCATGCATGAGCAGAAGGATCAAGCAAGATGACTGGTTTCATTCCACCACAGAACACAAGCCTCTTCCTTTTGTGAGCAGAAAGATCTGGATGCTCAAAACTAGACTCCGCAGTCACCTGTTGATTACCCTGATGTTCTTAACAGCATCCTTCAATTCCATGGCTGCTTTACAAGCTTCACAAACTAACAGCAGCAGACAGGCTTTTTCCCTGTATTGCCAAACAAATGCTGTTTAGTGCCAGCTCAGTTAAAACCCACCACTAATATCATCACGTCACAATCTACTGTTGATCTCCACATACAGAATGTGTTATCAAAGCAAAAAGTCATAGCTTTACCTTGCTTGAATGAGAGATTTTTTCCTTTCCTCAGTCACTTGAACAGTGTTATCAGACACAGACATTCTGTCCAGCTAAATATACCTGCTGTACTATTCTCTTTCATCAACCAAGCATGATCAAAACAAAGACAAATGCCTGCTTCATGGACGAGACATCAAATCAAATCACCACACAAGACCCAAATTGCTGGTCTTCAGTTGTATCAAGGTTTGTGGATCAGTCAACAGTGACTCACTTCAAAAACAAAGCAATGGCTCTTCCTTAGCCTCCTGATTTAAATGGCATAAGGAGTGGGGGGTCTTTGCCCTTCTACCTACCTTAGCATAAAAAACCTTGAAATAAGATGCAGAGATGGTCAAATGCTGGAACAGCCTAATATGAGAGGTAATGGCCTAGCGTGGTTCAAAGTCTTCAGGACAAAGTGATACAGCTTTCTAAAGGAGATGCTTAATCTAAGTTTGGGAGAAGACTGTACAGTACACGTGAGGGGGAGAGAGATATGGGACCTGGGAAGCCTCCATTCATACACATCCCTTACCAGGGATCCCTTGCCAGCACTGTTCCAGCATGCTTCTCCAGCACTGACACTCAGCACAAAGACAGCCTTGCTCTTCAAAGTCCAGAAACACAAACAATCATATGTACCCAAGCTTGTTTTTTCATCTTCCTCTAAAACACACAATACAAGCCACAGCTCAAAAAACAAAAGCTAAGCAAGGCAAGTCTATCTTCTTCATTTGTTGCTTTTTATTGTATGTCTTGTCTACATATCCAGATTCTTAATGATTTTAGACTTGGAACAGGAAAATCTTTCCCCAGGTCAGACATGCTGGGCTGCTGTTTTTCCCCCTCTCACTGCAATGCAGAATGTGGACTGCCTGCTAGGATTAGCTGGGCAAATTTCCCCTCATCAGTCTGCTGACATTGCAAGGGCCTTCAGAATAACTGGCAACCTAATCCACCACCTGTCTTCTGGAACACAATGGTGGGGAAGTACAAAAACTTAGTACCCTGATAACCAAACCGTCCTAGTCTCCCTGAAGTCAGAAGATGCCACGTGGGAATACTGAGGTAGAATATAATGACCTCTAAGATGCAGGAAAATAACCTGGTTAACCTCTGCACCTTTTGGATTTGTCATGTGGTGTTTTCCCTCTGCTTCCCAGGTATAGCCTCACAAGTAAAGTTTATCAGTATTTTGTTGAAAGTAAAAAAGCCAAACCAAACCACAATCAAAACAAAGCAAACAAACAAAACCAAAGCAAACCAACAACAACAAAAAAACCCCAACAAAACACCACACTAGATGAAAGACCAAAAAAACCCCCAACATTTTATGAACAGGATGGTTTTCAACAGATGTACTCAGCAACTAACTTAATTAACAGGATCAGACGTTAGTATCTAATCTCAGATTTTGGTTCGTTCCCAGAATGTAAACCCCAGAAGCTGTTGTTGCTCCCTCCAGAACTCTTCTCTATGAAAGCTTAATTCTTTGGTCTCAAAATGCCTTAGGATGGTGCCATCACTTCATGCTGCAAAGTAACAGCTGTGTGAGGCACAGGCACCAAAAAGCCACACATGAAACACAAAAATATTTCTGGCCCTGATGAGACACCTCACAAGAAAAAGCATTTGAGACCTACTACATCAATATGGACAACAACCAGGATGATAAAAAGTACTTGAGACCACATAAGGGAATGTAAACATTCCTATCCATGAGTTCATAATACTTCTTCACAGTGTGCTTGCTTGTTTGACAGTTATACTGCCATAATTTTAGACTGTTAAACCTCTGCTCTAGGGTTTATAAAAGATCAGAGCACTTGTCACTCTCAGTGCAGGTAGAGTGAGATAGAGTGGTTGAGCAGTTCATTCTTCTTTCTAATTACACTCCATTAACCTTCCACATGAGAGCTCCCCTGTGCTTTCATACCAGCAGCACCAACTGGCTGTGTTTGATAAGGCTCAGCAGAGTCTGCAAGACCAGCACGTGTAACGAAAGGCACATTTTAGCACTGCAGACTTAGCAGAAGCCGGGCTGAAGCTCTGTTACTGAGCCACAGTCAGATTCAGCTAAAGCACACACAGACAGACACCAGCCTCACCCTACCCACTCTCCTCACAACTCCACTCCCTGAACTTCATAGGTACATGATCTAGCATTTGAAAGCCAAATGCAGAAGTAGGGAATTATTCACTACAGGGAGCTGAATAGTTACCACGCTTTCACCTCACTGCAGAGACCTGCCAAGTGAAATGCATTTAGAGCATTAAAGCAAGCAGGGCAATAGAAAAGAAGTTGCCGTTACATTATAATTAGATCATGTTAGTGTATGCAACCAGAGTGCAGAGCAGGAAAATTACTTATAAAATTTAAGGGGTTTGTTGTTGGGTTTGGTTGTTGTTTCTTTAATGCACTTCCACTATCTGAGGTTGTTTGTTGTGTGTTCTGAAGACCACACTGTTACCAAACAGCGCTGTGTTTGTCTCTAACCTTCTCACTGGTGACCACATAAATGATAGGCTTTTCTAAAGGGAGAGACTTCTTCCATTAATAATGTATTCTACAGGAGTTTCCAACTCAGTGCCAGGAAAGCTCTTTTCCATGTGCACAAAGGTAGATTAGCGTTTGTGTGTACTGAGCAACGGTGTGGGCACAAGCTCACAGGGATAAAAGGGAAACAAATTTGGAAGGAGGGACTGTAAATAATCTGGAACAGAATCCAAATTATTCAAAAAAAACCCCAATAATAAATGAAACATTAACAAATCTGCACTTTCAAATGACATTTTATATTATGTGCTTGTATTTTTAACTGCTTCAAATGACTTACAACATAAAGTTATATGCAGAACTGGTCTACAGAAGTGAGTGAGGGCGATACTCTTTTTGCTATTACCTCCATTATCCGTTCCCATCCCTCTCCTGCTGTTTAATGTACTGTGATACTCACATCTGCATGCATCTCCATAAATAAATGTAACTGTTTGCTCCTCTATAAGCTAATATTTTGAAATGATCTGCTGTTTTCTGATTCTCAGGAACTTCACAGTATCACCAAGGTTGGAAGAGACCTCAAAGATCATCGAGTCCAACCTGTCACCACAGACCTCATGACTAGACCATGGCACCAAGTGCCACATCCAATCCCCTCTTGAACACCTCCAGGGACGGTGACTCAACCACCTCCCTGGGCAGCACATTCCAATGACGAATGACTCGCTGGGTGAAGAACTTTCTCCTCACCTCGAGTCTAAACTTCCCCTGGCACAGCTTGAGACTGTGTCCCCTTGTTCTGGTGCTGGTTGCCTGGGAGAAGAAACCAACCCCTTCCTGGCTACAACCACCTTTCAGGTAGTTGTAGAGAGCAATAAAATCTCCCCTGAGCCTCCTCTTCTCCAGGTTAAGCAACCCCAGCTCCCTCAGCCTCTCCTCACAGGGCTGTGCTCCAGACCTCTCCCCAACCTCATTGCCCTTCTCCGGACATGTTCAAGTGTTTCAATGTCCTTCTTAAACTGAGGGGCCCAGAACTGGACACAGGACTCAAGGTGTGGCTTAACCAGTGCTGAGTACAGGGCACAATGACTTCCCTGCTCCTGCTGGCCACACTATTCCTAATGCAGGCCAGGATGCCGTTGGTCTTCTTGGCCGCCTGTGCACACTGCTGGCTCATGTTTAGGTGGCTGTCAATCAGCACCCCCAGGTCCCTTTCTGTTTGGCAACTCTCCAGTCACTCTGACCCCAGCCTGTAGCTCTGCATGGGCTTGTTGTGGCCAAAGTGCAGCACCTGGCACTTGGACTTGTTGAATGCCATCCTGCTGGACTCCTCCCATCTGTCCAGTTGGTCGACACACAGAATTTCCAAGTGTCTCAAACAAAATCTGTTTGTGCTACAAACCCAAGCCACAAATCCTCGCTCAGAGTAGCACAGGATTTTATGTCAGAGCTCTGGTGAAGGTTGACAGAGTACAAAAAATAAAGGGAGATAGCCCTTCTCCAATAACAGAAAGGTAAATACTACTACTAAACCCACCTGAAGAAACTTGGTTTTCAGAGTCACCATTGAAGACCCTTAATAGAAGACCCTTAATATAAACCCCACTTTTATTTTGGACCTTCTTTCCCGAACTTTCTGGAGTTTAATCTGAACATGCCAATTCAATCTTTAATGCAATTTAACCTGTGCCACCTAGGCCTCTAATATGACAAATTCAGAATTTGTGGATGTGGCCTAATGCAGTTTGGACAGATTCCAAAACTGTCAAGCTGCTGAGGTTGCCTGAGGAAAGTTGAATAGCCAGAGGACAGCTAGTTCTCCCCTCTAAGAAAGGCTTGCTCAAAGGAAGAACTGTTTCTTGGCTGAGCAATCAGCACCATTGTTGAGACGTCTTTGATATCAGCTAAGATGCAAGATGAACTTTGTCAGATGTAATTTCTCCACTAAAGATGATGTTCACCCTCAAACCTAATAAAAGTAAAACAAACATAATTAGGATATTGAATAAAATTATCTAAAGCATCTGCATCTCTTGTTTTGTAAAAATGGATCTTCAGTGCTCCAGTGCTGGAAGACAAGGAAATCATGGTTGAGCTGGGATTAAAATTTGGCAGGACAGTCAGGATTGCACTGTAGAAGAAAGCAGAACCACATTTTTCTGCCACAGTTAGCTCTTACTTCTGCAGAAAAGAATTTTGACTTCATGTACACATGAATGAGGGATAAGGAGGTGCTGGAAGGTGTCCAGAGAAGGGCCACGAGGATGAGCAGAGGGCTGGAGCACCTCTCCTATGAGGACAGACTGAAGGAGTTGGGGCTGTTCAGTCTGGAGAAGAGAAGGCTCCCAGGTGACCTCATTGTGGCCTTCCAGTATCTGAAGGGGGCTTACAGGAAGGCTGGGGAGGGACTTCTCAGGATCTCAGGTAGTGATAGGACTAGGGGGAATGGAATGAAGCTGGAGGTGGGGAGATTCAGGCTGGATGTGAGGAGGAAGTTCTTCACCATGAGAGTGGTGAAGCCCTGGAACGGGTTGTCCAGGGAGGTGGTTGAGGCCCTGTCCCTGGAGGTGTTTAAGCCCAGGCTGGATGAGGCTCTGGCCAGCCTGATCTAGTGTGGGGTGTCCCTGCCCATGGCAGGAGGGTTGGAACTAGATGATTCTTGTGGTCCCTTCCAACCCTGACTGATACTATGTGCCGATACTATGTGCTGAATTGTACACAATACCTCTTCAACTTATTCTCTCATTGGTTTTGGAGCATGCGCTAGAATCATGACTGCAAGCTCCAAAATTCCTGGCTGTAAGCAGCAGCCAGGGCTGAAACTGCTCTCAGAATAAAGCATCACAGAGGTGCTTCCCCTTGCCTGAGCAGTGAGCCATTGCTGCTCACACCATTTTTGGAGGACTGTTTCCTAACTACTGGGCCAGGATCACCTCTGAAGAGCACAACACTGCAGCTGATGGGAATCACTGCAGAAATGGGCCTCTTTAGGACTTTCTGCTACTCTTTCTTTGCTTTTCCCAACACCTCTTAGAAATTATTTTGCTCTACACTGAGTCATCATCCTCTTTCTACAGAAGATCTGTCAAAAATAATCCAGGTACTTTCTTTTTTTTTTTTTTTTTTTTTTAATAATTATGTCAAGAAAGAAGATCCTTTGAAGGCTTTGGAAGGCCATGAGGTGGTGAACAGATCTGTTAACCTAGCACATACAGAAGTATGCACAGCCTGTTGGAAGGACTGCCACAATAGAACTGCTGAGACTTCTTACATTGTTGTTGTGATAATCCCTGAACACTGTGAGATCGTTGCTACCACAAATACAAACGTGAGAGCTTCATTTTAAAAGATGGGGAAAAGAGTCTTGGTGCAGCTGGCTAAAACGCTCTGCACTTTAGTTTTTCTGGGGGGGGTGGGTATTTTTGTCAAGAGGTTTTTGTTAAAACTTTTCAAACCAGAGATGTAAAATGAACTCTGGTGAAGTTCTGTCATTCTCCAAGGAGTTCTCTGTCAAAAAGAGGTAAGAAATAGAAAATAAGCTCTCTTGTAATTCTTCTTTATGCAATACTAAATATATTTATATTAAAAGATATCTATAGTAAATATATTTATATTAAAATGTATTTATATTAAATATATTTATATTAAATATATTTAGATATAAAATATTTATATTAAAATATATTGATAAATATATTCTATGCAAATACATATTTATATGTACATATGTTTATTGATAAATATATGCATACAATAGGTGTGTTTTTAGGGGAGATCAAAGCTCCTTCTTTGCCTCTGCAGGCTCATACTAGAGTTAAAAGGGATTAAACAAAAACCTACTGCCTATTTTCATCACAGAATGAAGGGCAAGATCTTTTTCAGGCCACATGTTTGACTTGCTACTTACTGCAGGGAACATGCAGCACATTGCTAGATGGACAGACATGTTTCATGCTACAAACTGGTCTGACCAGCTAAACCTGCACTCAGAGGTAACAGCCAGCCTTAGCAAAGCTCAGAAGTGTTATTTTCATTGTCCCTCACTCAGCATTTCTTGCCTGACAGTTCAGCTGTGAATATGTTTGGAATCATTAGCTCAGAACACAGAGACTTCTAAAACTGGCATCAGCAGCTCTCTAGTGGGTCTCTCTGAAGATACCTTTCACACCTGGCTCTAAGAGCTGCAGATCACAGCACAGTAGGTTTCCTCCCCATGGTCTCGCACTGATGGGATTTTTCTCTTTTTTTAAAGGAAGAACACGTTGCACTGTCAAGAAAGGCTGAAAGATTACAGAAACCTAGCAACTGGAACATAGGCTGCTACAGCAAGCCATCTTGCTTTGTGTCCTCAGGTCTGGTAACTTTACTCACGCTGGGATCTCAAGCTCTCTTCCTAACAGACAGAACCTTAAAGCTGCAGTGTCTTTGAAACCAGGCTCTAATCAAAGTTTCACACACATAATGTGCACCCTTTTAAATCCCAGTCCATAAAAATAAGCCCTCACATAACCCTCCTTCTCAGATAACCTCCACAAAATGAAAAGCAAAAGGGAAGCTTCAACACTAGGGAGTGGGTTCTGTGGGCTCTGAGGCTCGGGGTCCATTACAGGAAAGAAGCAGCTGAGAGAACATTTTCCCTCCTATTACCTCTGAAGAAACCAAAGTGACTCTGAAATGCAGGGGTGCTTTGGGGTAAAACCAAGCTTCAGGATTTCTTTCGGCTTTCTAATACACACATCAGGGCACACACTCAAGAAAACAGGTCATAATTGTTTTGATAAAACTATCCTCTGTTGTATTCCATCTGGAGTTGGGACAGGATGTAAGCAGAGAATGAAGGGCTTTTAAAAGCTCTGTACTTCACACCCACACACTTGTATCAGTAAATACCTGCAAGGACATGTGAGTAACTAGCGATCTAACCACACTTTTACAAAAGAAACACCACGACCAAAGGCTGAGAAAGCATCAACCAACTGGAGTAAAACTCTGTGTGTGTGTGAGAGAGATGTTGCAGAAAATAAACGAAAAACCATGACAGGATTTAAATGTGCAAACAGAAGTACTTGATTTTGCACTGTGTAAGTGCTGCTCATTACGAGCAGAGTAGAATTTGCTTTCTTTGGAGGATCATATAAATATGTTAGTACCTAAAGCACACTTAATCCAGAGCACATTTGTTAGTTTGCATGGGAAGACAGTCAAGCTCTCACTGATCGTGAGGAAGCTCAGGCAAAAACCAAAGCCAAACCAACCAACCAACCAAATCAGGAAACGTATAGAGGAGTAAGAAGAAACAGGTTTGAACAATGGAAAGCAGAACCGAAGTGCAGTGATGTCTTACAAGCAGAAATTACTCTGCTCTCACTGGCAGGCAAGGCTTGCAGGAAAAAGAACACTTCTATTTTATCAGACTGACTTGGAAGACAGAGCAAAATTCTGGTCACACAAACACCTTTTAAAGTCAGGTCTGTGCCAGAGGGATGTCTGAGGTGACACAAGCATCACAGCATATACTTTTGAGATATTTTGGTTTTCCCCCAAGGTATTTGAAACATCTCTCTCCTGGAAGAAAAGTCCATACTTCATACACACACAGACTGACCTGTAAACCGTGCTCAGTTTAACCCTGCAAACCCACGTTCTTAATTGTTTTTTTCCCTTTGGTTCTCCTGCTGGTAGCTTGCACAATTAGCTTGTAAGCTCTGCAGGCCCAAAAAACCTCATCTCCAAAATTCCTTTGAAATATTTAGCACATATGATTACTATGTAAATAGCAATAATAATTCAGTGGCCTTTTCCTGCTCTGCATTTCAAACGTATTTATTACGAGCTAGACAAACAATGCAGGATTGTAAGCGTTCTGCCTTCGCATTCCTCGTCTTCCTCTTCCAGTTTACCAGAGCACTGATGAAAGAAGAGTTTTTGCTCCGAGCTCTTAACACTTTCAGCACAGATCCTCACACAGCGCGGCTTTCCCGGCTGCAGGACCCGTCCTGTGCGAGAGGGCCGAAACGGATTCCCTTAACCCGTTCAAAGAAGAGCAGGAGCCTGCCCAGAGACCCACGTTGCTGGAGAAACCGCACCAGCAGCAGAGGCTACCAGAGGCAGCTGCTTTTAGGCCGGCAACAGCATGCTCAGCATGAACAGACTGTACCAAGATTTTTCTCCCACACACAAAACCAAACTGTTCCTGTGCCCCCTTTGTGCTGACGGAGCCTGTCTCTCGGTTGATGAGCAAGGCGCTATTTAGAAAATAATTTCTCAACCTATTTTGGAAATCCACAATCACGGACAATTGGCCGCGTTGGGCAGCATTCAGCGGTGATTTCAAAGGTTCTTTGTCCTGGGGAGGAGATACGACCATTCACCAGCGTGCCTGCAGAACTGCTGAGTACACAGCTGGAGCCTGCGTGTGGGGGAAGGGAAGCGGGCTATGATTTTGCAGTTTGATCTGTTAAATCCATACGGTCCTGAAGAATGATCACTTGGCATTTCTACTGTTTTGCAAGTGAAAACTTTTAACGCGTTTGCCAGGATTATTTGGCCGTTTTTCCTTCCAAGAGGACGGAGGATCAGTGCAGAGAAACGTTAAACCACATGTACGTGCTGCATAATTGGTTCTTTCAGCCCCTTGCGGCGCAAGTGATTTGCAGTAACACGCTCTGCACCTCCTTACTAGTTAGCAGCCCAATCCAAGGGAAATACATCAAGAAAAGATAGAGAGGAAAAAGCTGTGGACAAGATTAACCACACAAGGTTGGCTTTTTCTTGATGCTCACATTTTTTTTGCTGTTACCCAGCTGCTAGATATTCAAGAAAAAAGAGGGTGTACTATAACAACTGTTACAACGGGCCACAAGAGCATAAAACCAGTAAGAAACCTTTGTTTGGCTCTTCACAGGGCTCTCGCTTGTACTAGAGAAACGTCACTTTGATGCCCTGTTTGCATTCCATTTCCAACAACAAGGAGGAGGATGGAGGTCTCCGGTTTCTATGACAACCCAGATGGGCCACAATACAAGATACTTACAAATGTTCATCTGCGGGGATGCCAGATCAAATTAAGCTAGAGTTTACACTACTTCATAGAAACTAAAATGAAAGAAAAAACCCAAACAAAACATGAATGTCAAAGGAAGGATGACATTTCCTAAGCACATTCCAAAAGATTTCTGAAAGTAGTTGATAAAGAAAGCAGGGATTTTTTTCACGACAAAAATAAATAATAATGTCAACACAAACAACCCCAAACCCTCATTTACATGAGTAAATGTTTTCACTAGACTAGACTACTGGAAAATTAGCATCAGATATTGAAAGCAAAAAAAAAAAATCCCCAACAGGTCCCCCCAAAATAAGATGATGTTATTTACTTAACTCGTTAGGAACTGGCAAATTTCATAGTATCATAGTATCAGTCAGGGTTGGAAGGGACCACAAGGATCAGCTAGTTCCAACCCCCCTGCCATGGGCAGGGACACCCCACACTAGATCAGGCTGCCCAGAGCCTCATCCAGCCTGGGCTTAAACACCTCCAGGGACAGGGCCCCAACCACCTCCCTGGACAACCCATTCCAGGGCTTCACCACTCTCATGGGGAAGAGCTTCCTCCTCACATCCAGCCTGAATCTCTCCCCACCTCCAGCTTCATTCCATTCCCCCTAGTCCTATCACTAGGATTTGTCATCCAGCTGTTCTGTATAGCTTCTTTAGTGCCCACAGCCCACATTTTGTCAGGTGGTTTGGGTTTGTGTTGTTTACCCCTGATGTGGTCTTGATGACATTTTGCAAAAGGCACTCAAGATGTAGAAAATACTCCCTTATCTTAGCTGAAGAAGTGAAATTAGTGAAAGTGAGATATTTCAGTAACACTACCACACCACAAGAACATTTCATGCGTGTTCTTAGTAACTTCCCTGGTCACTTGCTGAAAAGCTGAGATGAGTTTACTTCTTACAGGCACTGACTCAGTGTGCTGAGAAGGTAGGGATCTGCTGACAGGCAAACCAGTCTAGGCAACATGAGTAAAATGCCTTCTGAAGCTTTGGTAAAAGCTTTTTGTGAGCTTTTCAGGTGTGATATATGCAGATGTGTTTCCCAAACACATCAGGTTAAAGAACTTCTTCATCAATGTGTATCTTAAGGTGTGTTATTTTAAAAACAGGGTCTTAAAAATCTTTTGATAGAGGCTAGGCATTGTCGTTCTTTTTAGCCACTGTCCTATTTCACATCACTCTTCTTTCTTTCAACTTAATCACCAGGTAGTTAACAGACTTTATTAAATATGTGATAGCCAGCAAGGCTCACAGTAAGACAGATAACTGTGGACTTTTAGAGGCTTATGTTCTTCGGGGAGAGGAGAGAAAGGCTTAACAGCTGTGCCTAGTCAAAATAATCCAAAATTAGAGGGACTGTAACATTTAAAATTGGAACAGAGAGTCTTAAAATCTGGGTCTGTGCAGATATCTTTAAATACTTTATTAAAAGCTGCAGACACTCACTCTTCATAAATCATTCCCCTTTGCAGCACCGCTAACCAGAACTATTTACACAAGGACTTGTCAGCCCGGCTTGAAGTGCCACCTCAGCACCCAGGAGCACCCGGTGCTGCCAGCTGAGAACAACAACTCCTTGCACCAGTCGGCTGTGCCTCCTCCCAGTGCCTCAGCCTCTCCCTCTGCTTAACACAAAGCTGGAACCTGGCAGCCATGGGTTTAGAAAATGTGCCTGAGGCGGGTGAACAGTGGCACTGTGACATTCTGGTTAGCACCTGCCTGTCACACGTTCCCCAGCAGTCCTCCTTCCTCCTGTTCAAAGCCATCTCCCCTGCCAACATCACAGCAGACGCTGCGAGGGCTCTCGACGTTGCTGGCAGGAGCACTGCTGGTGCTTGGCACAGCAGGTTGAGGCTGAACAAAAGCTGCCTGCTCTGCCACATTCCCTTGCCCTGCGTGACAGCAAGCGGAGCTGGGGAGACACGCTGTGGTGATGGAACCAGCACCTCAGGCAGCGTGCTCCAGGGATTTGCAAGGAGCTCCTGCAGAACGACCAGACTGCCTCAGTACCCAGGGCGAAGAGCTGAAGGCTGAAATTACACATCTGTAATAAAAATTTAAATACCTGACGGCTCTGCTCTGCTAGTGGGAATTAACTGGAAGTGACAAATCAGGATGGAGGAGCGTGACTAAGGACACAGCTGGGCATGATCGGCTTTAAACTTGGAATACAGTGCTTCAACTTCAGCTATACAACCGGGGCCGTGCAGTCACATCACATAACCGCTACCTGTGTTTCACAGGTAAAGCAGAAGACAAGGAACGCTGTAATGAAAGAGAGAACATGCAAAGTGCTAAAGCTGACCGGAATGCTCACGGTATAATGGGCAGAACAGAATGAACTGGAAATAACAGCAGGAAGGAGCTGTTCAGTTCCAAAGGATGGTGGTGTGCGGATGAAGAAGCTGCTTGATGTCACATGGTTCAAGTTACTCTAATCCCAGTTTGGTACAAGTATCAAGAAACTGGGACAAATAGCTGGGCCAGTGGATTCCTCTCACTGACCCTCCTGCCAATCACGTGCCCCAGACATTTCAAAGTATGCACTTCCACTCTGCAGCGGTACGGCTCAGAAGAAAGTTGTACTGGCCAGCTGCACAGATCCAATATTCCACCAAGTCCTTCAGCTATCAATTTTTCATGCAATCACAACAGCAACACTGATTGCTGACCCCACAAGGAATTAATTTGTAACAACAAGAACACTGACAAAGTTTTAAAGAAATTCAGCAATGAAAATATTAACAAGAAGTTCCAGCTGCCTGGTGCTCTTGCTGACTACTGAACTCAGTGAGATTCAAGTGTCTGAAACGAAGGAAGTGTTCAGGGTATGTACCCATGTATATTAATTTTGTCCTCTAGGGATTCTCGTGTTCTGGATAGCATCAATACTAAATGCACAATGCATTTTCATTTCATCTCTAGAAATAGTAGGGAATGTCTTTGCAGTCTTCCAGGACCTTAGGTGACCACAGCACAGATATGCTCAGAAAAGCCACCTAGACTGTGTACCTAGGATGGTATTCAACTTCTCTAATACTGCAATTAAGAAATAAATCATCCTTTGCCTCCATGTATAGTCAACAGAAACAGACAGATGGATGGTTGAATAAGTAAAGCTTGGCATGTGCCTTGCCTTTGCAAATTCCAGACACAGTTTAGGCTACTTTTTACACAGCTGAAATTAGAAACCCTGAGCAGACTGCCTAGACAGAACATCTCTTCAACTCCACGGCCCCTTCTTTTACTGCCCCATCACCTATATGCACACATCACCATTTGGTATCATAACCTAACCTGTCCGTCATTAGGAGCAGCAACCCCACTCACCCTCCACTTTGCCGCTGACAAGCAGCAGTCACTTACAGGTGCGTATCCTGATGCAAACGCAGGCAACACGACAGAGCACCTCTGCCCTCCCTGACATTTGCCGTGCTTCACAAACACCACCCACCTCTTCCTCCCTGACTGACAGTTTTCAATTAAAACTCTGAGTGACTGTTCCCAGCACGTCGGTAGCTTGCAATGTGCTTATTCCACTCCACGAATATAAAAGGCTTCTGTTCCTGACTGGGTGTCATTTCTTTGAATCAAAGATTTTACCACTTCCTACAAACTTTGATGCACAGCAGATCTCCCTGGGTGTGCATGCATCTTGCTTGGTTGGTTACCAACACGACGGAGAAACAAAGGGGTTAGCTCATAAAGCATCTAGGAAATGGCCTTAAAACTCCTCTGCCACATGATCCAGCTAAATATTTCAAACAGTGAACAGCGTTTTGACTGACTTCAGGCTAATATTTTAGTATGCAAATTATTCCTACAGACTAACTCCAGCATCAAAGGAGCCCTAACACTGAGATTTGACGAACTTAACCTGCAAGAGCACAAGATAAACAAGAAACCTGTGTTAATATTGCTAGCACTGTTCATATTTTCAATACATTTATCCTAACAGTTTCAGCCAGAACTGATGCACATTTGAGGGGAGGAATCAAAAAGGTTCACAATATTTCCTGGATTATTAAAGTGCAGGAGGCTAGAGGACTACCAAGGAGTGCTACACTTAAAGCTTTCCCATTGTCTTGACTTTGTGAGTATACTGAAAGACAGAAAAATCACCTGCACAAGCAAGTAAAGCAGCATGGTTTTTAGCAGCTGGTAAATGATAATTTTAGAACTGAGCCAATATTGTCAATCTTGAAGATGCACAAACAATGAAGTAAATAAGAAGGCCTCTTTCAAATTTGCATCCAGTAAAAACATACAAAATACATCAAAGTTTGCTGAAGAGAATAGGATGAAGTAGATGAAAAGCAGATGACTTACACGCTTCTAACAGGCTTTTTATAAACAGATTAAAACTAAAAGATATTAACATTCATAAAACCAAAAGTGGTTCAAAGTGAGCTTTTGTACACCCAGACATTTGAGTGGCTGCATGTATAAAAAAGCATCCTTCCTTTAGGCTGAACTTTTTCCAGAGGTATCAAATCCATGTTCATGTTTTCGGTTGTGTGAAGCGTTACCAATGTTGATACCAGACTGATGTCCTCGTTTTCGGCTACACAAAATCTTACCAACATCGAGCCAATAAACTGAGGACAGCTAAATACTTTTGCTGCTGTGTTGTGTTCAAAACCCAGTAACAGTACCAAACACTTCTGCCTATTATTTTCTGATCTCACACACACTCTTCTCAATTACACTATGTGCACACAGGGGAAAAAAAAAACATATGCTCTCAGAAACTTCCCTCCACAAATGTTTCTGTATTAATTTTCAATTAATTAGGGTAGGAATGGTCTTTAAAAGTAAGACAGCTGAACACTAACAATCTGTCAGTGCAAAACAAGCACTAAAGCTCACGCTGCTCAAAAGTACTGGCTGTTCCATGCATCTGGAAGAACTGACGCTCATCAAGCGCGTTTAGCACAATTGGACTAAAAATTACTTTACCAGGGCATGGAAGTTGTTTTAATAGCAGGAACTCTGACATCCTCAAGAACTGGATTTCCCAGAAATGACCTACTTAATGCACAAAAATAGGTGTTTTGCATTGACCTCCTCAAAAAAAAACCAAACCCCAGACCCAAACCAACAAAAACACCCCAAGCCCAAAAGAACAATAATAAGAAAATCCCCCAAACAAAAAGCTCGAACAACAAAACAAAATGCAACCAAAGAAAAACACACATACACAGAAAAAAACTCAAACAGCAACAAAAGCCCCCTCAAAAAGAGAAAAAAATCCAAAAGAAACAAAAAACTTTGTACAAGTTTTGCACTCTTTAAAATTAGCTGAAGCTGCTACAAAACGAAGCCTCCCAGATTGTTCTCCGGATTAAAAGTAGTGAACAGGGTAAAATAAACCCCAGATAAATAAGAAGCCTCTTTTCCATTTCACTTTTCTAGGGGCCAAAGCAGCGGAATGGCTAGCAAATCACTAGTTGTCAATTCAGTTACTATAAAACATTCTTTTTTCCTTGGAAGACAAAGTGAAAGTTCCCGTTTGAGCAGAAAGCGGCTCCATTCCGCCTTCACTTTCTGAGCCGGTAACCGGCCAGGTCGACGCAAAGCTCAGCAGTCGGACGCCGCAGCTGAAGCTGCCCGGCTATAGATGCCCGTACGCAGCACCCGGGGCGCCCCCACCACGCCGCTGCCCCTCGGGCGTTACCCAGAGCAGGGGCAGGGAGCCGTGCCCGGCCTGGCCCCACTCCCGCGCGGCGCTGGCGCGGGTACCCCGGTGCCGGCAGCCGGCCCCGAGCGCCGCCCGCCGCGCCGGGAGGGAACGGCCGCCACCTAGCGGGGCCGGCGGGAGGCGGGCACCGCGCCTCGCTCCCTCCGTGGGCTCACAGCAGCGGAGGTGACACTTGTCAGAGATGTGACAAACCCTACCGCCGGTCAACTTCACCTCCTAAGGGCTTCCCGACCTCAGACCCGGCTGGCACTGTCGCAGCGCAGCTGGAACAGGAACTGCAGCCCTGCCGTGAAGTTCCCATCCATGCCAGGCTCCTGACCAAGCTGTGTCCAGACTGCACCTCACAGCTGGCACTGGACCCCTCCCGTGGGACATCACTCACTCCATGGTGTTCGTGAAGGCTTCAGCTGAAGGCTGAACAAGACTTCACAGACTCCCATGACTGATCCCACATCAGCTGCTGTGCGCTGCTCCAGAACCTCAGCCAGCAGGAACAGAAGCCCAGGCACTCTACCAAGGCAGGGGGGTCCTCCCAGATGTGGCACAGCTGGTACATGAGCTTGGGCACTACGTGCTGCCAAGCACAACTACACTGGAACTTTACACCTACACTCAAGATTTCACTGTCCTCATGGCTGATGAAGCTACAGGCTAAAGGTTCTGGGGCTCCTCTAACTTTCACCAAGTCTAGTTCCATCCATCCTCAACTGAGGGGACTGTAACCAACACATACATACATACATATAGATACAAATAGGTATATAAATCAATCGTGAGTAAACTAATGTCACAAGAAATCTGCTTTGCATCTCTGTGAGTTATGGACGATTTAGATGTGTTCTACACAAATGCCAAGACACCTGAAAACAAACCCTAACTTCCACATGCCCATAGCAGCAATCTGTTCATACCCAAAGGTTTTCAGGGTCAAGACCAGCAGACACCTCCACTGCTAGCTGATAACCAGGCCTCTAGCAAGCAGTGCTCAGAGACTTGTACCACTATCGGCTGACCGACAGCTGCTCCAGACCTCTCGAGCATCGCAGATTTCAGTGTTTCAGAGCCTGAGTCAATCTCCTTGACTCACATCTCTGCTAAGCAGCAGTACATGAAAAAAAGGCGTTCTACTAATACATACAGCCTTCAGAAAGGAGCAGTGAACTACAAGGCAAGGTACACCCAAGTGCTACTTACAGTTTTGTTCTGTTACCTTTGACTACTGAACCTGGCCACAAACCATTCACCCTGCGAGGGTGACAAGTTCTTTCTTTTGCCTTATAAATGAATTAACACAGATTGCACAAGGTATCACCACCACACTGCCAGACATGGAACACAATCCTCATACAACAAAAGAAAGACTCACCCTAGCCAGCCTTTAAGACAACGTGATAAATTCATATATTTCATTCTCCTGCATAAAACCACAGCCCTAATCAGTGCCTTTCCTCAAAACAGGAAGAGATTCTGGGAAATCCAGTGCACATTCCAAACACTACCTTAAAAATAGCTGTGTTTTGGCAAATTCTTTTGTTCTTTCTCCCGCTACCCCATTAAACCCAAGACAGAGCTGTGATGAGAGCTAATGCTAGGTCCTTGTTTCAAACCCTCCTGTAATCTGCTCACATGAGGATGGGAAGCAAGAATAGAATATAGAATAGAATAGAATAAACCAGGTTGGAAGAGACCTTCAAGATCATCGCGTCCAACCCTTCAACCAATCCAACCCACCTAAACAACTAACCCATGGCCCCAAGCACCCCATCAAGTCTCCTCCTGAACACCTCCAATGATGGTGACTCCACCACCTCCCCAGGCAGCCCATTCCAATGGGCAATCACTCTCTCTGTCTTCTTCCTAACATCCAACCTAAACCTCCCCTGGCGCAGCCTGAGACTGTGTCCTCTTGATGATCTCAAAGGCCTCTTCCAACCTGGTTAATTCTATTCTATTCTATTCTATTCTATTCTATTCTATTCTATTCTATTCTATTCTATTCTATTCTATTCTATTCTATTCTATTCTATTCTATTCTATTCTATTCTATTCTAAAGAGGAGGCTCAGGGGAGACCTTATTGCTCTCCACAACTACCTGAAGGGTAGTTGTGGCCAGGAGGGGGTTCGTCTTTTCTCCCAGGCAACCAGCACCAGAACAAGGGGACACAGTCTCAAGTTGCACCAGAGGAAGTTTAAGCTGGAGGTGAGGAGAAAGTTCTTCACAGAGAATTGGAATGTGTTGCCCAGGGAGGTGGTGGAGTCACCATCCCTGGAGGTGTTCAAAAAGGGATTGGATGTGGCACTTGAAGCCATGGTCTAGTAGTCATGAGGTGCTGGGTGACAGGTTGGACTTGATGATCTTTGAGGTCTTTTCCAACCTTATTGATTCTATGATTCTATATTTATGGCAGCCAATAGCAAAGCCTGTTGGGCTTTAGGGTTTTGGTTTGTGTTTCTAGTTTTCCTTCATAAAAAACCCTTCTGATATAAACCACATGAATAATTTCTTCGAAGTATCATCGTTGACAAAAATACCATCTCAGCAATTACGAGGACCTACAACAGAAGACAGGTGTTGGAAATTTCAGTCTCTCCTCATGTATTTTGATGATGTCCCACACACCGTATGTCACTGCATGTGGAGGCTGAGGCGCGCCACCCTCCGCTGTCCCAGCAGCCCTCTGGGAGCCCAAGGGGCTGATGGGTCAGCAAAAGCTCCGGTGTGGCAGACAACAAGAACTAGGCTTTCTTAACTTCATAGTGCTGAGATTAAACTGCTGCTCCCAAACTTTATTTTTAAAAGCCAAACCCAACAGTTAAATGTATCAAAACACTTTGAGAAACCTCCTCCTTTCCCCTCCCTCCTGACATTTTTGCACTGTTTTCAGGAAGAAGAAAAAAAGTTACAATTGTCAGCATCACTCTCTAACACTAAAACTTTAATCTTAACTAGGTTTTCTGGCTGTTTGCATTCATAAGCAAAAGTAAGCTCTGGGCCCCTTTAAGAAGGGAATTGAGACTCCTGAACGTGTCCAGAGAAGGGCAACAAGGCTGGGGAGAGGCCTCAAGCACAAGCCCCATGAGGAGAGGCTGAGGGAGCTGGGGTTGTTTAGCCTGGAGAAGAGGAGGCTCAGGGGAGACCTTATTGCTCTCTACAACTACCTGAAGGGTGGTTGTGGCCAAGAGGGGGTTGGTCTCTTCTTCCAGGCAACCAGCACCAGAACAAGAGGACACAGTCTCAAGCTGCACCAGGGGAGGTTTAGGCTGGAGGTGAGGAGAAAGTTCTTCACTGAGAGAGTTGTTAGCCATTGGGATGTGCTGCCCAGGGAGGTGGTGGAGTCACCATCCCTGGGGGTGTTCAAGAGGGGATTGGATGTGGCACTTGGTGCCATGGTTTAGTCATGAGGTCTGTGGTGACAGGTTGGACCTGATGATCTTTGAGGTCTCTTCCAACCTTGGTGATTCTGTAAGCCTTTAACAGCAGGAAGAGCTGAGCTAAACTGCTATCGGTGAATGCAGAGAGATTGAAAACAAACTTTTTTTCCCCCGTCAAGCTGAACACTTAAGAAGGAGTATGCTACCAAAAAAAATTCTAAGTAAAGGCAGAGTCATGTGAAAAGGAAGTTTAAATAAGGAAAGTGCAAGGATGAACTTTGCTAAGAATAACAACATAGTAATTAAAAAATGTATCAGAACACGTGGAATCAAATCAGAACGTAAGAAGTTTTCTGCCTCATCTCCTCCTGTCAAGAACATCTCTCCCTGCTTAAAACAGAAGCCCTTTTAAAACAAAAGCACAGCAACAGCAAAAAACCCAGAGGTTTTATAAATGAGAGCCCCAGATGTTGAATGTAACACCCTGCTAAATTGTTTTCCTGGATGCTGCTGAAAATCACTGCTTGAAGAGCCTTACTCCAAGAGTCCTGCTGCAGGAAGCTACCGGGTCTGTTCCAGGGCAGTACTTACTTGCCGAGGTGTGATTAATAATTAAGCTTTTCTTGTACAATTACTCATTAATATTAACTTTGTCTGAAATCTTCCTGGAAGCTAATACTTTTAAAGGAAGTAAACCTGTAAAAACACACTAACCACAACAGTTAAGCAAGTATTTCATTTGAGAAAGAAGTTACTTCTTGTAAATTCACTTCCCACGAGTCATGCTCTGCAATACAGTAATGATGTCCTGAAGGTGCTTTCAGCCTTCACTTTTTACACCTACGAGACACGGCAAAGCAATGGCCATTTGCCCACCCAATCTCCTTCTTTGCCTTTGAGTCCTCTAAACTAATGGAACTCAAAAGATAAGAAAGTAAAACAATGCAGGTGAAACAACCTATACCAGCCTCAGAAACCTACTGGCTGGCAAAGTCTGACACTGCTTGCATGTGACATGTGAGGAATAACCATTAGCACTGAATTGGATCCAAATGAGTGGTTTTACAAGAAAAGCCACTTTTCTAGCTCCCAGAGCTACTGAGTTCCAAGTGACTTAATTCTTACTTTTTTTAACCTTTCTTACTGAATAGAGCAGCACAACTCCACATTGCAGAGCTGAATGCATCAGCCCTATGAGGAGAGGTTGAGGGAGCTGGGGTTGCTTAGCCTGAAGAAGAGGAGGCTCAGAGGAGACCTTATTGCTCTCTACAACTACCTGAAGGGAGGTTGCAGACAGGTGGGGGCTGGTCTCTTCTCCCAGGCAACCAGCACCAGAACAAGAGGACACAGTCTCAAGCTGTGCCAGGGGAGGTTTAGGCTGGATGTTAGGAAGAAGTTCTTCATAGAGAGAGAGACTGGCCATTGGAATGGGCTGCCCGAGGAGGTGGTGGAGTCACCATCACTGAAGGTGTTTAGGAGGAGACTTGATGGGGTGCTTGGTGCCATGGTTCAGATGATTAGATGGTGTTGGATGATGGGTTGGATGTGATGATGTCGAAGGTCTCTTCCAACCTGGTCTGGTCTGGTCTGCTCTATTCTATTCTATTCTAGCTACATACTGGCAGACTCAGATGACCATGATGGGGCACCTCTGTACCTTATGTAGTGCTTGGGGAGAGTTAACACAAAAGAAGGATTTACAGCACCTAGAATCCCATTAGTCCAGTTCTGCCTAAAGGAAAACCTGAACAGACACAATGCTTGAAATCCCATCTCTTCTGTACACTTAAGCATCTACCCACATTACTCCGGCAGTGCTTGGCTGCACATGTCCTTGTGGTTGGAATACTTGCCCAAAAAGTGACAGATGATATTCATTTCCCCTTTCAGCTTGAGATAATACAAAAGTACATCTCTTTTTCCTCAAGAATTTTGTAAGCACCCACTAGAATGTGAAGCTGGGCCAGAGACACTCCTTACCTCCCCTTCTTAGCCAAAAATGTAGAGAAGAACTCAAGATTCCCAGGGGTTGAGAGAGAATGGAAGAGGGACAATAAAGAGGAGGGATTTCTACCCCAAGACAAGAATGCAAGTCCCTACAGCAGCATCTGTTTATTTTAACTTGGCATTTGAAACCACCAGACACCACAACTACGTCACAGAGTCCCCCTTATCAGGACCCTCCTCACTTCCATTCCACTGCACATCATTTCTAAAATTCCAGCTTCTACAATTATTCAGACACTGCCACATCTCCTCCCTCTGAAAAAAACCTTTTCAAGACATCCTGGGGGTGCACTGCTACCCAGATCCCACCAAAAAGCACAGGCAAGACATTCTATCACCTTCTGATGTAGTGAGAAACTGTATCTTGAGACTCTACCTGGAAAAGCTAGGTGTTACCTATGGGTTCTATCTGCTCCATTAGAAGGACCAATAAGACCAATATTATTCCTAGCTCTTGGATGATTTACTAAGTTCTGCACCAAATATTTCTGGAGTGTTTTAGTTTCTTTTTGAAATGTCTACAAAGTGATGAAAGAAAAAAGGTGCACACAAGAGTGTACTGAAGAGAACTGGGTCCTTCTGTAATGTTCCAACTCAGAAATTCTGGTCTGCAAAACCCACTCCCTACAAACTACAGCCAGAAGATTGTCTTGCAACATGTGCAACATTAAATTGTTTAAAGATGTTCAATAAGTCTCACTGCCTTTTCCCTTAAAAACGTTTTCTACCCTCAGCTGCCTCAGAAAAATGAAGCAGAAGCTGCTGTTTAGGTGTAACTATGCCCTAATTCTACAACTGTTTCCCCCCCATTTCTTAAGGAGAGGAAGAAAACCCTGGAAGAGATGACAGCTTCCAGCAAATAGCACTGTCAAGAGTCCAATGAATGGGCTTTCTCATTTGCATTTTGCCTGCAATAGAGTCACTGAGGACTCTCACCCTAACACACACCACTGACTGATGGCTGTTTCCCCCCCCATTCAAAAACCTTATTTCCAAATGCAGAAAGCCAAGGTGTAAGCAGTAGGTCCTCAAGGAGAAGCCAATGATAAAACGGTGAGGCCAGTCTGTACAGGGTGGTCCATTCAGCCTGAGGAGCAGCAGCTGGTGTCCTTTCTCAGTCTGTGCATAACTTCCTCATAAATGTCTATCATCTTCATTAATAATTTTTCAAACCTCTTCTGAATGTAGCTTGTCAAGCTAAATTTCACATTAGAGTGAACTATAGTATCAGATCCATACAGCACGACACAGAATCCATTCAAATCAGCTACAAAATTCCCAAACACTTATGTGGACTCAGAAAACTGTAAATGCTGCCTTCTGGTAATTTATAACACACTGACTGCATGCTTTGGATTCCAAACCACACTGCAATGCCAGACAAAACTGAAAGCTCGAGGATGCAAGCGTACGGTCAGTTAGACCAATGCTGTCACCAGCTCGAACGGCCTTACCTGAGTTTCACTGCTGCTAGCAGAGGCTAGAAAGAGTAAGAACTCTTATCAGTCGTTTCAGTTGCAGCAGGAATAGCTACACTTCCCCAGACAACGGTAATGAATGTTTGTGTACTTATGTAGATGTTCTGTGTAACTTTGGGTAGACAATGAGACAGCGACAGGCACAGTAATGGATGTGTGACTGCAGCATAGCGCAACACTTTCCTCTTCTCCATCTCTAATGACCTGCAGCCCTCCACACCTGCTTCTTACAGAGAACTACAGTAACAGCTCAGTGCGGGCCAAGAGCAAAAGTTACAAGGCTTGTTGCCACAGATGCAAAACTAACACATACCACATGCATCTGCAGCAAAAGCACATCTTCACTGCGACAGGGTGGCATTTGAAAGCTACCCAAGAACAGGGAGGCAGAGCAGTAACTCAAAACTAGACTTTAAGGTACACAGAGAGGCCAGTATTACCCATTTGAAAAGTCAGCTTCCAGAAGGAAATAATCACAGTTTGAAAGTCTGGGCCTGTCGAAGGGTATTGGCACATTTTCGGAAGAATGGAATGGAATGGAATGGAATGGAATGGAATGGAATGGAATGGAATGGAATGGAATGGAATGGAATGGAATGGAATGGAATGGAATGGAATGGAATGGAATGGAATGGAATGGAATGGAATGGAATGGAATGGAATGGAATGGAATGGAATGGAATGGAATAGAATAGAATAGAATAGAATAGAATAGAATAGAATAGAATAGAATAGAATAGAATAGAATAGAATAGACCAGGTTAGAAGAGACCTTCAAGATCATCGCGTCTAACCTATCATCCACCACCACCTAATCAACTAAACCATGCAACCAAGCACCCTGTCAAGTCTCCCCCTGAACACCTCCAGTGATGGTGACTCCACCACCTCCTCGGGCAGCCCATTCCAATGGGCAATCACTCTCTCTGTGTAAAACTTCCTCCTAACCTCCAGCCTAAACCTCCCCTGGCACAGCCTGAGACTGTGTCCTCTTGTTCTGGTGCTGCTTGCCTGGGAGAAGTGATCAACTTCTGCCTGTCTACAACTTCCCTTCAGGTAGTTGTAGAGAGCAATAAGGTCACCCCTGAGTCTCCTCTTCTCCAGGCTAAGCAACCCCAGCTCCCTCAGTCTCTCCTCATAGGGCTTGTGTTCCAAACCCCTCACCAACTTTGTTTGACCTGGGATACATCAACACAGTAGTCCTTGTCTACAACACCTCTTTTCAAAGTTCTCCACATGGTGTCAGCTACATCCTTGATGATTAAAAAATCAGTATAGTTCTTTTGTGTGTACATTATTGAGATAGACATCCTTGTCTGAGGGCCTGCAACTTCTCATTCTAAATAGTTAGCTTTTGCTTTAACTTCTTGAATGTATAGAGAAAAGCTACTTCTCATGTTTTTTAAAGCCTGCTAAAGCATTTCTGGGGTGTCAGCATTCTCATTTGCCACTAGAAGCTCTTTCTGATGAGCTCAGGACTTCAGCTTCAAATTAAGTTACATCAAAATGACATCAGCTGAATATTAATCAGGGTAGCATGCACAAACAGGTGTGACAACACCATGCTGTGACTGAAATGTGAAAGTCTGATTCATATCAAGAACCCAGAAGCATCTTCATTTCAGTCCACTCTTTACAAAAAGATGCAAAAACCTACCAAACATACTGAAGTGACAGAATGGTTCACTGAAAGAGTCTTGCACTGCAGAACCATGCTTTTGAGAAATCTCAAGCAGCCAGATGCAGACTATCAGGTTAGTGTATGTAATTCAGATACAAAGAGTTACACACTGCTTCTGGATGCTGATGGCAAGGCTGTGGTTTACAGGCTACTGTTATACACTTCAGCCTTTCTGGAGGCTACCTGTTTCTTCAGCCCTGCTGGTTCAGCTGTGGCTGGAGAAAAGCACAGGTGGTGCTGGGAAGGGAAAGAGGTAATCTAACAACCAACAGAACAGTAACAAGAAATTGCTACCTACGACATCGCAGCAAAAGCACAACACCGCTGACCTTTGTTTCTAGCATAGCTCTCTCTCCAGGCGTTCAGATAAAACAGTGAGCATCCACCAGCAACATTATAAACAAAGGAGATCATAGGACACAAAGAGAAAGACTCAACCAGGCTGTCACCCTCTGTCGTTCCTAGACAGAGGATCTACAGGAGCCCCTACATCATCAGGTGAGTTAAAACAATTCAACTCTAAGGGTACCTATTAACCTAGGATTGCCCAGGGAAGTTACTGAACTTGCATTTTGACTTCTCCTTTCTAATGAACAAAAATCACCATTTAAGCAGCTGGGGTTTTAGTCCTCCCTGAATTTGTCTTCCTGTAACTTTTTAGACAAAAGCTGTTCTCACTGGCAGTGAATCTCTAAAATCCAAAGCAGAAACAGTCTCTACCATTTTTAAGTGGTTTTTTTGCTAACCAGAAATTAGCCCATGACTTGCAAGTAACAACAAAGCTTAACATACTTCCATCCACATTATTCACATACAGGTTACCATGTTCAAAAATGATTATTTCATGTTACTAGACGTTGCACTTTTCATCCTCTCCTACAGCTTTTGTCAAGAAGAATATCAATATTGCACCAGATCGCTACACATTTTAAAGAAGATCAGTGCAAGCCCATTGAGGAGGACAGAATTTTATCAAGGCATGCTTTGCATTTAAAACAGAGGTATTCAATAGAGAAGGGCCATCTCCTAAGACTAAACAGAACTGGGTTTAGTGAATATGTCCTTCAGGATTCCAGAATTAGCAAATCTTGCCTTTCTTCAGCTGCTTTTTAGAATCATAGAATCATAGAATCGACAAGGTTGGAAGAGACCTCAAAGATCATCAAGTCCAACCTGTCACCTAAGACCTCATGACTACTAAACCATGGCACCAAGTGCCACATCCAATCCCTTCTTGAACACCTCCAGGGACGGTGACTCCATCACCTCCCTCAGCAGCCCAATCCAACAGCTAACAACTCTCTCTGTGAAGAACTTTCTCCTCACCTCCATCCTAAACTTCCCCTGGCACAGCTTCAGTCTGTGTCCTCTTGTTCTGGTGATGGTTGCCTGGGAGAAGAGACCAACCCCCACCTGGCTACAACCTCCCTTCAGGTAGCTGTAGACAGCAAGAAGGTCTCCCCTGAGCCTCCTCTTCTCCAGGCTAAACAACCCCAGCTCCCTCAGCCTAGTTACAGATTAAGATGGAAAACAGTTTCTCCACTGTTGTTTTCCTGCTCTTTATGAAGGAATTAGAAAAGCAAAGTAACTGAATATGCAAAAATGAGGAAATCAGCTCTTTACTTGCAGGAGGGACTACTACTGCCATACTTCAAATTAAACACACCCTCCAATGCCAGCAGTGTCCTGAGTGATTGCCATGAGGCAGTTCAGTTGAGTTCTTTAAAGCCTCAGAAACAACCTTGCATTGTTTAATGTTATCTTTATTAAAATTAGATTTATTCAAATTGAAGCAGGGGCATGACATTGATTTGCAACAACTTTAGGTAGGTACATTTTAAAATAAAAGGAGGAATTTCAATGAAGAATCCTCTTTTTTTTTTTTCTGTTGGGAGTTCTTCTTTTTTAAACTATCAACTGCTAATTACTCATCATTGAACATTACACATTTATTTATAGGCTGAACCATGCAAATACCTAATAAAGCACAGTAATACTGCTGGCAATGTTCAGGCCTTTATAGAATGTTTACAAGCATAATTAATCTTCACAATAACCTTGTAATGCTGGTAGGGAGTAAAGTATTCATTATTCTTTAACTTCACATATGGGAAAATTGAAACAGAGAGATTCATTTAAAAACAAAAATGCATGTGTAGGTTCCACACCCCCCTCCCCACCCCCCCCCAATGTAAAATCAAGACCTAAGCAAGGAAAAAAAAAAAAGAAGACTAATTTTAAAGGCACTAAAATCAATAAAAGCAGATGGGACCTTGAGCCTGTGAAAACAAGTTTTCTCCAGGAGTATAACATCAGACATTTGACAGTCTGGGCTAATATTTTTATTATATTTACATTATTCTCCATAATTAAGGAAGCAGGTGTCCAGTTCTCTAGTGAGATTAGCCAGGTCCTGGTGCAGCTTCTAGCCCCTGATCCTACCTACCCTTTTATAATAACTAATTTAAACTAAGAGTGCATGTTAGTTCTTTGGGCATCCAAACACAGAGTGGCCTGCTTCTCATGCTATGAACAATGAAGAATCATATACCGAGTCCATGCCCCCTTCACCAGAATTAGGGCAACCAAGAGCCAGCCTGGGCCCACTTTTGCTTTAGTTATCATAGAATCATAGAATCAGTAATGTTAGAAAAGACCTCAGAGATCATCAAGTCCAACCTGTCACCCAACACCTCATCATCACTAAACCATGGCTTCAAGTGCCAGGTCCAATCCTTCTTTGAACACCTCCACCACCTCCCTGGGCAGCACATTCCAATGGCCAATCACTCCTTCTGGGAAGAACTTTCTCCTCACCTCCAACCTAAACCTCCCCTGGTGCAGCTTGAGACTGTGTCCTCTTGTTCTGGTGCTGCTTGCCTGGGAGAAGAGACCAACCCCAACATAGCTACAATCTCCCTTCAGGTAGTTGTAGAGTAGTTCCCCTGAGCCTCCTCTTCTCCAGGCTAAACAATCCCAGCTCCCTCAGCCTCTCCTCACAGGGCTGTGCTCCAGACCTCTCCCCAGCCTCGTTGCCCTTCTCTGGACACCTTCAAGAGTCTCAAAGTCCTTCTTAAATTGAGGTGCCCAGAACTGGACACAGGACTCAAGGTGTGGCCTAACCAGTGCTGAGTCCAGGGGCACAATGACTTCCCTGCTCCTGCTGGCCACACTATTTCTAATGCAGGTCAGGATGCCATTGGCCCTCTTGGCCGCCTGGGCACACTGCTGGCTCATGTTCAGAACACAAATGTTTTAACACAAAGCAGGACAAAGATGGTTCCAAACTTCCATGGAGTGGACACCTCCCTGCATGGATTTGTAACTAACCTACAGAATTAGCCAGACTTCCATTGTCTCTTTTGGCCACTGCAATTATTCACCGCAGGAAAATGGAATGTATATACTGTGCTCTGTCCATCCAAGGTAAAGCACTTGCTAGCAGGACACTGTAACACTTAATGTCTTTTCACTCCCCCTGAAGGCACAGCATTTTTCTCCTCAGTGCTATTCTTAACCAGTGAAGAAACTTTCTCTCAGCTCATATCTTACATTTTGACTTTTCAAAACAAAATGTGGTAATGCTTTGGGTCAGCACTCTCACTGAGACTGTTGCTGATTCCATTCCCTGCAAACAAAAAGCTTGTGACAATAATTACAAAAGAATCACTGCTCCCCAGTCAGCACCCATGAAGAAGCGAAAGGAAATAATATTCCAACATGCAGCTGACATATGAGAGCACATGAAAATGAAAAATGCATGTATTAACCAAAACTGGTCTGGTCTTTGTTCCTGGGCTGGAACGGATTCCTGCCAGGGACACAGAATCCAAGGAGAAAAGGCAGTGCAGTAGCAGAAAGACGACACAAGGTGGTGGTCACTGAAGCACAGAGGAAAGGGAGCAGAAAGCCTGGCTGAGGAAGGCCATGAAATGGGAACGTTGGCTCCATGTCGGGCAGGGGCTGCTCTAATGGAAAGCACTCCCTTTGAAACTAAGCCAACAACTTAAAAGCATTGCCACAGCTGCCTGTATTGTGTTACTTTAGGTTTCAAAAGGCCGGGGGTTGGGGGGGTGATGGTGGTGGAGGGGGAAATAATCCATAACTAACCCTTGGCTCAGTTCTCAAGCTCCACCAGTTTCTCTGATTACGCTTAGAAACTCCTACAGACACACGTGATAGCTAACTGGACACACACACACACACAAGGGTGTGCAAACACTG
This sequence comes from Melanerpes formicivorus, assembly GCF_026170545.1. Taxonomy (NCBI): domain Eukaryota; kingdom Metazoa; phylum Chordata; class Aves; order Piciformes; family Picidae; genus Melanerpes; species Melanerpes formicivorus. Next base: position 2,708,195 of record NW_027142410.1, read on the forward strand.
CCCACAGCAGGTTCCTTTGGGAAAGAGCAGGTGTTGCACACATGGATTTCCAAACACTTCAGAACATCTGAAAAACTGAGTCAACAGGATTTACAAATAAAAGCAGGGAAACAACAAACTCCATGCTTACCAGAAAGCCTCCTTCTTCCAAGCAAAAAGACTCCTAGAAATCATGACTCTTGGAAAGAAACAAACCAGCCAACCCATACAGAATAGAAAGCCAAAAACAAAGGTGAGAAACAAACCAATTTCATTAATGGTGTGATCAAAGAGGTTGTTAGAGGCAAACATATCCTTCACAAGAGGGAAACTTGTCCCTCACAAACCAATAGCAGGAAGTATCAATTATGACAGGAGAAACGAAAGATGGAAATAAGGAGCCTCCAGAGGAAAAGTGAACAGCAAGTAATAGAACTGCAGCAGCAATGCCAAGGTATTCTTGAAATGCATCAGAGTAGGAAGCCAGTCTGCTGAAGAATCAATGGACAGCTAAGGTCAAAAATTTACAGAGCATCCAGAATTGTATCTTTCTATCAGGTCTTCTCCACAGAAGATGAACACACTTTGCTGCTCGTATATCTTGGTATGACATCTGAGATGCCACACATGACACTGGAATCGAGATGGCAAGGCCACAGGAGAAAGAGTCACTGAGAATGTATTTGAAACATATTAAAAGTATGAAGGATTTTAACATGAAGGACAGAAACAGGTATTTCATACACACCAGCACATGAAAATGCAAACGCTGCATCTTAAAAAGGCAAAAAGAAGTCCTAGAAACTACAGCTGAACTAGCTTTACTTCAACGCAAGGCACTTTGAATGCTTGCCGCAGCCAACCCAGCAATGATGTAGTTTCATAGTTTCATTCAGGGTTGGAAGGGACCACAAGGATCAGCTAGTTCCAACCCCCCTGCCATGGGCAGGGACACCCCACACTAGATCAGGCTGGCCAGAGCCTCATCCAGCCTGGGCTTAAACACCTCCAGGGACGGGGCCTCGACCACCTCCCTGGACAACACATTCCAGGGTTTCACCACTCTCATGGTGAAGAACCTCCTCCTCACATCCAGCCTGAATCTCCCCACCTCCAGCTTCATTCCATTCCCCCTAGTCCTATCACTACCTGAGATCCTGAGCAGTCCCTCCCCAGCCTTCCTGTAGGCCCCCTGCAGATACTGGAAGGCCACAATGAGGTCACCTGGGAGCCTTCTCTTCTGCAGACTGAACAGCCCCAACTCCTTCAGTCTGTCCTCATAGGAGAGGTGCTCCAGCCCTCTGATCATCCTTGTGGCCCTTCTCTGGACACCTTCCAGCACCTCCATATCCCTCTTGCAATAGGGGCTCCAGAACTGGACGCAGTACTCCAGGTGGGGTCTCACCAGGGCCGAGTAGAGGGGGAGGATCACCTCCCTCGACCTGCTGGCCACACTTCTCCTGATGCAGCCCAGGATCTGATTGGCTTTGCGGGCTGCAAGTGCACATTGAGAGCTCATGTTGAGCTTTTTGTCCACCAACACCCCCAAGTCTCTCTCCTCAGGGCTACTTTCCAGCCAGTCACTGCCCAGCCTGGATTTGTGCCTGGGATTGCCTTGACCCAGATGCAGGACCCTGCACTTGCTCTTTTTGAACTTCATGAGGTTGGCTTGTGCCCACCTCTCCAGCCTGTCAAGGTCCCTCTGAATGGCCTCCCTTCCCTCCAGCCTGTCTGCTGCACCACACAGCTTGGTGTCATCAGCAAACTTGCTGAGGGTGCACTCAATGCCACTGTCCATGGCACCAAGATGTAGAAAAAAACAATCAAAAAATATATTCACAGTAAAAAAACAAACAAACTGGAAGGTTCCTTTTGGAATCTCAAGTTTGCACAATGTGAAAAACTCTTATTAAAAAAAGTCAAAGAATATGTAATGCATAAATGATAAGGCAGTATATGAATTAGCAGCGGGCCTGGGATCCTCAATGTGTATTTTCCCTGACTCTGTTTCTCAGACACAACCAGAACATAATTAATTTGGTTATAGATAAACAAATAAACAGAAGAGTTTTCATGGAATAGTAATTAAAAAAAATAATAATTAGGCATATATAATTGATTCAGATGAAGTGAGTGAACACAGAAAAAACCCAAAAACCTCTTAGGCCTTTTAAAAATTAAAGAGCAAAGGAATAGTAAAAAAAATTAATAGTTAAACAAACTGTTTAATGACTTCGAGAACTCACAAGGTAGAATGGCAAACATCTTAAATTGGTATTTATTTACAGAATCACAGAATCACCAAGGTTAGAAGAGACCTCAAAGATCATCAAGTCCAACCTGCCACCACAGACCTCACAACTAAACCATGGCACCAAGTGCATTTAGGTTAAGGACAACATTATGTAAAGACAAGCCTCCTCCTATGCCTTTGTTTCCCCTTTTCTCCCCCAAAGATAGAAAACATATTTTTTCTCAAAGGTTAAGGCATCACATCAGTTACAATCTCATGGTACTTTTTGATAAAGAAGGACAGTCAACTACATCATCTCAGTGTGTTAAAATGTTTTAACTATCTCCCTGCAAGGAATACTCCAAACAGCAGATCAGATCAAGCTGATTGACAGCAGTGTGCCCAGGCGGCCAATAGGGCCAACGGCATCCTGGCCTGCATTAAGAATAGTGTGGCCAGCAGGAGCAGGGAAGTCATTGTGCCCCTGTACACTGCACTGCTTAGGCCACACCTTGAGTCCTGTGTCCAGTTCTGGGCCCCTCAGTTTAAGAAGGACATCGAAACATTTGAAGGTGTCCAGAGAAGGGCAACAAGGCTGGGGAGAGGCCTTGAGCACAGCCCTATGAGGAGAGGCTGAGGGAGCTGGGGTTGTTTAGCCTGGAGAAGAGGAGGCTCAGGAGTGACCTCATTGCCCTCTACAACTAGCTGTAAGGTGGTTGTAGCTAGGAAGGGGTTGGTCTCTTCTCTCTAGCAAGCAGCACCAGAACAAGGGGGGGACAGTCTCAAGCTGCACCAGGGCAAGTTTAGGCTGGAGGTGAGGAGAAAGTTCTTCACTGAGTCATTTGTCATTGGAATGTGCTGCCCAGGGAGGTGGTGGAGTCACCATCCCTGGAGATGTTCAAGAGGGGATTGGACGTGGCACTTGGTGCCATGGTGTAGTCATGAGGTTTGTGGTGACAGATTGGACTCGAACTTTGAGGTCTCTTCCAAACTTAGTGATACTGTAATGCAATACTCTATGCTGCTTATGCTTAGCTGTGCATCAGCCTGGTTCAAGTGATCTTACCACAAAACAATTCCTAACGTGCAAATTTCAGGGTTTTTTAAAGATTTCTGCAGTTTGCCAGGCTTAGAGAGTAAAGGAACCAGGGAGTACTGGGAAAATGAGAGGCTGGAAGGAACTGACCTTTACAAGAAATCAAATCAATTGGAAACCAACTCCTGCATCTGAGCAGCCAAACATGTCGCTTCACTTAGGCTCTATGCCCTTGCATGCTACGCAGACTCCTAGCCAGAAATCACCTCCAAGTGGAACGAAGGCCTGCCTTTGTAATTCCCCACGTGACTTATGAATGGAATTGCCCTAATATTCAGCAAGGTAATTTTAAGGTAATTTCACTGTCTGTTTAAAATGTCAATTAAAAAATAAGGAAAAGAAAACAAAACTTGAAATAGACTGGTAACAGTTACAGACATCTCTTCTCACACAGCCAAGATTTGTGGGATGCTCAATCTCACCTATCATTTTCGATGGCACTCAGAACATGTAGACAAGCCACACCACTCATTTGATTCATGAAAAACCATCAGCAACAGACTCTGTTTACACAGAGTTTCGTAGTATCAATGCACTGCCACCATTCAAAAGTACTTAAACCACTGAAAATTTGGTCTGGTCCATTTATTTCATTTCTTTAGAATGCGAGGGCCACAAGGATGCTCAGAGGGCTGGAGCACCTCTCCTATGAGGACAGACTGAAGGAGTTGGGGCTGTTCAGTCTGCAGAAGAGAAGGCTCCCAGGTGACCTCATGGTGGCCTTCCAGTATCTGAAGGGGGCTTACAGGAAGGCTGGGGAAGGACTTCTCAGGATCTCAGGTAGTGATAGGACTAGGGGGAATGGAATGAAGCTGGAGGTGAGGAGGTTCAGGCTGGAGGTGAGGAGGAAGTTCTTCCCCATGAGCGTGGTGAAGCCCTGGAATGGGTTGTCCAGAGAGGTGGTTGGGGCCCTGTCCCTGGAGGTGTTTAAGCCCAGGCTGGATGAGGCTCTGGCCAGCCTGATCTAGTGTGGGGTGTCCCTGCCCATGGCAGGGGGGTTGGAACTAGCTGATCCTTGTGGTCCCTTCCAACCCTGACTGATACTATGATACTATAAAATGCTCGATGTATATGCACCAACAATCATGCCTGGTATCTGATGTGTTAGAGCCAAGCAGAGTAATCTAGCTATCAGCCTGCCCCATTATAAATAGGCTGCCAATCGAGGCAGCAGTGGCTGCAGCAGCTGTCTCTCATCATTCTGCTTTCTCCCTCCATTCCTATTAGATTTCTAACACGATATAGTGATTTCTGCATATTTTCTCCATGCTCTGTAATAGGTGTGACAGGCACAAGCACAGATAATTTAAGACTATTCACAGTGAACACAATTCTATACTGACCTGTTCCTGTTTACCTGATTTATGTATGTGCACAGACTAACTGGCCTGCACATTTGCATTGTCTGTTATAAATTAAACGTTTAGTATTACAATCGAGCTGCCTCTAGAAAAACAGCTAAGCTGCCTGTCCGAGCAGACACTGGAAAACAAAATACATACCTGAACAGTGAAGCTGCAGCAACAACCACAAGACACAGGCCAATCTGAGCCTCTATTATGCAAGCAACACAAACTACCCAGCTCACTGAGGTAGTACTTAGATAGCAACGTAATGAAAAGCAGACTCAGAAGTCTGCCAGCTCACTTGCAAACTACATACAGGCTGAAAATCAAAACTTCAAATTAAACCAAGCTTACTTCTGTGTTATGTATTGAAATGTCATATATATATATGTATTTATTTTTATATATATACACACACACACATATATGCTCTCTACAACTACCTGAAGGGAGGTTGTAGCCAGGTGGGGCTTGGTCTCCTCTCCCAGCCAACCAGCACCAGAACAAGAAGACACAGTCTCAAACTCCACCAGGCTGGAAGTGAGGAGAAAGTTCTTCACAGAGAGAGTTGTTAGCCATTGGAATGTGCTGCCCAGGGAGGTGGTGGAGTCACCGTCCCTGGAGGTGCTCAAGAGGAGACTGGATGTAGCATTTGGTGCCATGGTTTAGTAGTTCTGAGGTCTTGGGTGACAGGTTGGACTTGGTAATTTTTGAGGTCTTTTCCAACCTTATTGATTCCATGATTCCATATACATACATATATATATATAAAATATATACTTATTCATTCTGGAGTGATATATAAAGGATGACTCTAAGTACAATTCTAACTGCAAAAATTGTAAGGCTTGAGGCCTGGTTTTGTATTTGGAACACAAAGTCTTGACACTGCTCCCATTGGAACACTTTTACTTTCTGTCCTTAAAGTGTATTCTCTTGGCTACAGAAAAATTACTTGGTCAAGTAAGTGCTAGTTTTATCTCAACCTGCTGGCAAAACTGAATGTTTAAATGCCACTGTATCAGGCCATCAAGGTGGTTTCGTTCCTGCTTCTAGCCAAGGCACGTAGCTTGATTTCAATACACAGATATGTTTTTACACAGTTTGTGAGAATGTTCAGTGGGATCAATTAAAGACTACCTTTGCTGCTGCATACTTCCTCTCAAGCAGTGCAATCAACATGTACAATGCACCTACCAGTTATTAAAGTTCAAGAAGCTGGAGGCAGATGCTCCCAGCAAAAGCTATAGAACACTGACTCTCATCAGGGTTAATCTTATGTCTTCCTTCTTTTAGAGCAAAACAAGTCAGATCTGTTTGCTTTGGTTTTTTCCAGACAGGATCCTACACCTTGAGTGACGAAGTGGTAAAAAACAAACAAACAAACAACCAAACAGAAAACAACAAACAAACAACAAACCAATAAGTAAAACAGACAACAAAGAAAAATGCAGACAAACAGAACAAACAAAACCAAACCCAACAAACCCCAACTACCTGCGTGTGCAAGCAAGATCTTGCCGAGCTAAAATTCTCAGCAGATGTCTGAATTTTACCATGACTGCAGGATCAGTACAGAGCACACAGGCAGGTGAAAGAGTAAAACACAGAGCTTTTCACTTGCCCTTCAAGTTTTGTCACTATTAACATGTAGAGATACTTCTTGCCCAAGCTTTTACTGATGCCACACATGACAGAGAAATCCATGAGTAACCTTTGCAGGTGTGATGCGTGTTCTGAAGTTATGCCTGTTTAAACCCGCTGTGTAGCACTGACACACAGACAACACACTTGTAGTTTTCCAGACAGCTTGGGCTCCAGTAGATACCATCTTGTGAGCCTGTCTACAAGCCTTTTAGAAGCTACTTTTCCCCACTCTCATATTCTAATCTTCTGCAGATGAAAACTGGAGGCCACTTTGCCCCACGTTTTGTCACTATCACCTTGTTAAGCACTTTAAGTACTTGATTAGCTGGGGTGCACAACATGGAACTGCTCCTGGTAACATCTTAAATAATTCTAGACCTTTTTGTAAAGGGTATATGTCTAGGCACTTAGTTGGTAACATGAGCAGTGTACAGTTTATAGTGCAGAAGTTACTGAAGGAGGAATAATGCACAGGGAAGGTTATTGTGGAAAAACTAAATCCAACTCAGCTCCACAAATGCAAAGTATGCTCTTTAATGGGACTTGCATGCAGCCAAGCTAAGCACTTACACATCTGAGTCCTGGGAGGTCACAGGATGTATAGCTGGTAACACGGAAGATGACATGGAAGCAACTGCTCAAGAAACGACAGATGGATGTGTGGGAACATTAAAGAAGTGGAGCGAGTGGGGGAGAGACAGGAAACTCAACAAGGGAACATAAGTAAGGAAGGGCAGAATTATACAGAACTTTGAAAGCACTGAAAGGAGATCAAATCTGATGCAAATATGGGTGGTGAACAGTAGGGGGAATACAAAAATAAGAGTGACAATTAAATCAGCAAGCAGGAAGGATTATTTTAACAGCTACATGTTCGGAAGTGAAAGAAGACTCAATTCCTTCTGTCATAATAGACATGTCTAGAACTGAGCTGAAGATAGTGCAGTGGTTAAGACATGGCATGAAATGAGTCTTGCCCATAGGGGTATTAAAAAAAAACCCAACCCAACCCAACCTGCCTAAAGATGCTAAGAAAGCACCAGATTTATAGCTGACCTAGATGACTATAACCAGTGAAACGAACACACACACACGAGAATCACATCTAAAAATTGCACACCTGAATAATACAGAAATTGAGGACTATTGACTGTAGCAGAAAAAGACAGAAAACTAAGAATCTGGGACAGAAAGAGGACAAGAGATTAAACTTTGGCCCCCCGAAAATAGACAGCGAAATGTACATCAGCTTCACTGGTATCTGATAATTTGGGGCTATTTTTCAGCTGATGAGGTGATAGCTGACAGACACTGTAGCAATGATGGCCTAATCCTGCACAATGGAGCTGGAGATATCATGGAGGAGCAGAACATAACAGAGTTTCTGAATGTATTCATATTGGTAAGATTTCATTAAATAACTGGGGGAGATCTGAGAGGTTATGAAAGGAGTTAATTTCCCCCTCCCCCCCCCCCCCGCTTTCCATCAGCTGAGGGCCATGCCTCAGACATTCTAATTTAAAGGAGGATTAGTCAGTTTTAATTAACCCATTTTACCAATGTTTAGAAACAAACAGAACTGCATTTGTATCAGTCTAATAAAAAGAATAAAATCACATCATAGGTTGAGTTTTAATCTGCTCCTGCTGCTGTTATTCAAAACCAGCCTGCCTCATGCCAGACTGAAAAATGAAAGTGCTGGCTGAAGCAAGTTATTATGGGGCATGAGGTTCGGATTGTAACATGGGAGGCTTCCTGTTCCTATTGCTGTTTTTGGGTTCTGGATTTGGGTGTTGCCTCTCTTCCGCTGAGATGGCAACAGGACAGGGAGGGATGGGGAAATAGCCCCTGGCTTGGACTTCTAGCTCACTTGCTTCTGCCTGCTGCTGCTTTCTGCTGTGCTTTTTCTGCAAATAGGCTCAGGTAATTGTTCTTGTCGTTACTATATCATTTATTTAGTAAACTCTTATCTCAATTCTTTATCTCAACTCAGAGGTTTTTTGTGTGTTACTTCCCCCTCACTTCGGTGTTGTAGGGAAAAGGCTACGTTAAACTAGCACAAACGTGAAAACTTTTGCAACAGGTTTGCTCTGTATCCTATTCCAATGAACTCTGCAGATTTGCTGCAGTTTTTATACTCCACTACACCTGCTGCAATCTTTGAAAAATAATTTGGAAGTTAGAAATAAGGACAATTTTTTCACAGTGGTCCAAATGACTACAAAGCCTAAACATCTTGGCTGCCTGGGCACACTGCAGGCTCGAAGGCCAACGGCATCCTGGCCTGTATCAGGAACAGTGTGGCCAGCAGGAGCAGGGAGATCATTCTGCCCCTGTACACTGCACTGGTTAGGTCACACCTTGAGTCCTGTGTCCAGTTCTGAGCCCCTCAGCTCAGGAAAGATATTGAGATGCTGGAACGTGTCCAGAGAAGGGCAATAAAGCTGGGGAGGGGTTTGGAGCACAGCCCTGTGAGGAGAGGCTGAGGAGCTGGGGTTGCTTAGCCTGGAGAAGAGGAGGCTCAGGGGAGACCTTATTGCTGTCAACAACTACCTGAAGGGAGGTTGTAGCCAGGAAGGGGTTGGTCTCTTCTCCCATGCAACTAGCACCAGAACAAGAGGACACAGTCTCACACTGCACCAGGGGAGGTTTAGGCTGGATGTTAGGAAGAAGTTCTTCATAGTCTAGTTCTGGGCCCCTCAGTTTAGGAAGGAGGTTGACTTGCTGGAACGAGTCCAGAGAAGGGCAACGAAGTTCGTGAGGGGCTTGGAACACAAGCCCTATGAGGAGAGGCTGAGGGAGCTGGGGCTGCTTAGCCTGGAGAGGAGGAGACTCAGGGGTGACCTTATTGCTCTCTACAACTACCTGAAGAGGGGTTGTAAACAGGCAGAGGCTGGTCTCTTCTCCCAGGCAGCCAGCACCAGAACAAGAGGACACAGTCTCAGGCTGTGCCAGGGGAAGTTCAGGCTGGAGGTCAGGAGGAAGTTTTACACGGAGAGAGTGATTGCCCATTGGAATGGGCTGCCTGGGGAGGTGGTGGAGTCGCCGTCACTGGAGGTGTTCAGGAGGAGACTTGACAGGGTGCTTGGTTACATGGGTTAGTTAATTGGGTGGTGTTGGGTGATAGGTTGGACGTGATGATCTTGAAGGTCTCTTCCAACCTGGTTTATTCTATTCTATAGAGTGATTGGCCATTAGAATGTGCTGCCCAGGGAGGTGGTGGAGTCACCATCACTGGAAGTGTTTAGGAAGAGCCTGGATGGGGTGCTTGGTGCCATGGTTTAGTTGAATAGATGGTGTTGGGCGATAGGTTGGACACTATGATCTCAAAGGTCTCTTCCAACCTGGTTAATTCTATTCTAAAGTTTGTTTTCCATCTGCAGAAGGTGAGCAGGCACCTCAAATTCTGCACTGTCATGGAAGTCAGCACGTCCTAATGTTGGAGATTTATGCCCTGGTTCCTTTCAAATATTAAATGGACAAAACCAGGCTGACTACAAATAAATTGCATTTTGAAAAGAACTAGGACCTAAAAAAAGGAGCTTTAAAAGTCATTCCACATTCAAAAAACCCCAGTGTTAAAAGCTGGTTTGCCTGGATAGCCATTCCTGTGTTTTCAAGGCATCAGTAAAGGTGATCAGAAACATAAATTAGCTTCACACAACTAAGATGTAATGCAAAAAGTGGTAAAAAAGTAGTACTTTTTAACAGTACAAGTACTGTCATTTCATAAATTCCCTGGTTTAACTACTTTTAGAGCTGTCATGAATAGTATGTTTCGAGGGTTTTTCTTTTACTTTCTGAAGTACACATGGAATAAATCCTTGAGCTACTCACTTGTTCCTCATTCCCAATATTCTAAAGCAGTTTACAGTAAGGATGGTGAGACACTGGAACAGCTTGTCCATGGAGGCTGTGGATGCCCCCTCCCTGTAGGTGCTCAAGGCCAGGATGGATGAGGCCTTGAGCAATCCAGTCTAGTGAAGGGTGATCCTGCCAATGCCAGGAGGGTTGGAACTTAGATGATCTTCAAGCTCCCTTCCAACTCAAACCATTCTATGAATTTCTCACCATCTCAATGGGTAGTCACCCCAAAGAGCACTTCAAGAACTGACTCTCTTCTCTGACACCCTTCCAAATGCAGATGCAAATGTAAGTTTTTAACAGGTGAAAACTGACAGCAGGACAAATAAAGCAGCTTAAGAACACACTCACTTCCACTAAGACTCTGCAGTTTTACATGAATGAAAGAAATACACTACACAGTAAATTCCTGCCTTAAGCACGTATCTTAAGCCAGGTCATTAACAATATTTTTTAAATACTCAAAAGTTCTGTGGTTGGTGGAGTGACTCTAAGTGCTCTGAGCTCTGTCACCTTTCTACTATTTGGTATCTTTGAGTAAGGTATCGAAGGCCAATGGCATCCTGGCCTGCATTAGGAATAGTGTGGCCAGCAGGAGCAGGGAAGTCATTGTGCCCCTGGACTCTGCATTGGTTAGGCCACACCTTGAGTCCTGTGTCCAGTTCTGGGCCCCTCAGTTTAGGAAAGACATCGAGACACTTGAACGTGTCCAGAGAAGAGCAACGAGGCTGGGGAGAGGCCTTGAGCACAGCCCTGTGAGGAGAGGCTGAGGGAGCTGGGGTTGTTTAGCCTGGAGAAGAGGAGGCTCAGGGGTGACCTCATTGCCCTCTACAACTACCTGAAAGGTGGTTGTAGCCAGGAAGGGGTTGGTCTCTTCTCTCTAGCAGCCAGCACCAGAACAAGGGGACACAGTCTCAAACTGTGCCAGGGGAAGTTTAGGCTGGAGGTGAGGAGAAAGTTCTTCACGGAGAGAGTCGTTCATCATTGGAACGTGCTGCCTAGGGAGGTGGTGGAGTCACCATCCCTGGAGGTGTTCAAGAGGGGATTGGATGTGGCACTTGGTGCCATGGTCTAGTCATGAGGTCTGTGGTGACAGGTTGGACTCAATGATCTTTGAGGTCTCTTCCAACCTTGGTGATACTGTGATACTGCGAATACTGCTCATGATGACTACTGGGAATGCTGCTCTGAAGGCTGCTTTGCACAGGCTGTCCATGGCTGCAGCACTTATCTGGCTTGTTTCCATTTCAAGAGCTATGGTCTCACTTTCTCTGACAATGGAGGTAAATTTGCTGTTTAGAACATGAAAGGATACTTCGAATTCAAATTATTTTCTTTCTTAGTGATATTCAGAAATTACAAGTTTTCCATAGGAGGCTTGATTCTGCACCAAGTTAAGTGATCAAAGAATGTATTGATTCTAACTGATGAGAACAATCTTAAACATTATAACTAAAAAATTAGCAACCTCCCCGGATAAACCCTTTGATACATTACTTACATAAGGCAAATAAAACCACAGAATGGTTTTGGTTGGGAGGGATCTCCAACAGTCACCTAGTTCAAGCCCCCTGCAGTCAGCAAGGACATCCTCCACTGGATCAGGTAGACCAGAGCCTTGCCATATCTGACCTTGATTATCTCCAGGGATGGGGCCTCAAAGCTTCTGCTACATTTAGCAGGTCTGAATCTTTTAGAAGTTACAGAAGTTAAAGTTTTGCAAACTTCTTGTTAAATACTGCTGAATCCAACCATGCAAAATGTATTTGATAAAAATTGTGGTTTTCTGCTTCATATCAAGCCAAATTCAAACTAACTTTGAAAGACACTGTTTAATAATTTTGATCTGCTTGTTTGAAATCTTTTGTCATTTTGGGTTTGGCTGAGCTGGAGTTAATTCTCCCCACAGCATCTCTCTAGTGCTGTGTTTTGAAGCGCTGTAGCTGGGTGTTGATAACACATCAGTGTTTTGGCTACTGCTGAGCCAAGCACTAAGGCTCTGCTTTTCCAGCATTCTCCCCCACCCCCAACAGTAGGCTGAGGGATAGGCAAAATGGGGAGAGGACACAGCCAGGCCAGCTGACCCAAACTGACCAAAGGGGTACTCCATGCCATATGACACTACGTCTGTAAGCTAAATGAAAGAAGGAAGCGTGGGGGTGTTTGTTGGTGGAGTCTGTCCTCCGGAGCAACTGCTACACGTATCAAAGCCCTGCCTCCCTGGAGTGACCAAACATCATCTGCTCATGAGGAGCAGAGAACAAAAATCTTTGTTTGCTCTGCTTCTGTTTGCAGCCTTTGCATCCAATAAAGTGCTTATACCTTGACTCACAACCCTTTTGCTGCATTTTCCCTCTCCCCTATCCATCTAAGAAGGGGAGTGATAGAGCAGCTTTGGTGGGCATCTGGCCCCCAGCCAGTGCCAAACCACCACACTCAACCTGCTTTAAAAAGCAGGTAAGTATTTGTCAAGACTTTTTTAAGACCATAATTTATCCTCCCAAATTGAAATTACAAATTAGCCTGTCCTTTTGCAAAATTAGCTCAGCCTATTTTTTTTTTCAGTAGCAGCACAGAAAGACATTCTTACAATTGATCAGAATTGAGTGTTCCATAGTTACCAACGACACAAGGACATTAGAGAGGGCAATACAACTGTGCCTGTTGCAATTAGCTTCCCCCCTTCCCGTGCTGTGACACTTGCATAGTGTATTTAGCTCTCTGATCATATACATCAACAGGTAAATAGGTCAGGCTTTTAATAAAAAAAAGCCCCAACAACTCAGAGTATCATTTTCTGTGCCATGTCTATTCAGATGCTCAGGAGTGGTCTGGAGTAGGCTGAAATTTCCTGAATGAAGAGTGTAAATGGATATGCAAGTGAGCCATTCGAGGCACTCCAACTATTCACTTTGTTTTACCCAATACAGTCTAGGAAAAGTAAAACCAGACAATAGAACTGAAGATAACTGTTCCTCAGCCACATCTGTTCACATCTTGCTGTAAAAAGTGACCTATTAGTATGAGTGACGAGACAGAACTGAACTGGTGGTGCCTAAGCATGCAATGAGTAACTTCCCTCTACTGTCAGGAAATTCATTGGCTACCTTCAGCTAGAGCCCTACCTATAGCGCTGCCATTCACTCTTCTTTCTGTGCCTGTGCTGACACAAAATGATGAAAGCACTTCCTAGCAAGTAACTAAAATCTATTACTAAATTTCCATTGTTTCTAAGAATTTCTCTGACAGCAAAGGAAAACCATCATTAAAGAGAAAGAATAGAACAGAACAGAACAGAACCAGAACAGGACCAGACCAGGTTGGAAGAGACCTTCAAGATCATTGTATCCAACCCATCATCCAACACCACCTAATCAACTAAACCAAGCACCCCATCAAGTCTCCTCCTGAACACCTCCAGTGATGGTGACTCCACCACCTCCCCGGGCAGCCCATTCCAATGGGCAATCACACTCTCTGTGTAGAATTTCTTCCTAATATCAGTCTGAACCTCCCCTGGTGCAGCTTGAGACTGTGTCCTCTTGTTCTGGTGCTGGTTGCCTGGGAGAAGAGACCAACCTCTGCCTGTCTACAACCTCCCTTCAGGTAGCTGTAGAGAGCAAGAAGGTCTCCTCTGAGCCTCCTCTCCAGACCAAGCAACCCCAGCTCCCTCAGCCTCTCCTCATAGAGCTTGTGTTCCAAACCCCTCCCCAGCTTTATAATGATAATAAAGAACCACTGGAGGGTAAAAACAACAACAACAAAAACCACTGGATTTTTTTTTCTTCCTGAAGAAGCTCAAAACTTCCTAAACAGGAGTAAGTAAATATGTCAGAGTGCAGATCACCAGGAGTAGACCCGAGTCTATTTTCTTCCCTTCCACACCTCATTTCATGGCAAAATGAAGCATGAAAGTATGTTCCAGAATCACATGTGAAATTACTGAACACTAAGACCTTGTCCTAAATAGGTGTTTATATTTGTAGGCTCGTCTACACAGATGGTTCTACACCCACACACATTTAGTTGGTGTCCAGACACTGTGGCATTATACCAAACCAATGGCATTATAACAGAATGTGCCCTTCCTTATAAGCTACTTTGGTTGCTCACACAGAACACTATTTTGTCCCTATTGCTTATGAGGCAATTTAATACTTCAAAGCACCACACAAACATTAACAAATTGATCTGGAGAGTCTTTTATAAGTTAATCTACAGAAGTAAATTCTACAAAGTGGAAATTCTGCATTCTACAACTGTACATGTTGGAACGATTTTTGTGCTTTCATTTCATGCACTGGGGAATAAAATCTTCATTTATGTGACCTCCAGCATAATTACTTCTGAATGAATTAGTTAAAGTGAACAAGAAAACAGCAGAACAAGACAAATAATGTCCATACCACAATACATTGCCTTTTTTTTTCCCCCCTTATTTGCAGCTTTCTTCACATGGCTGTGAACAAGCTCTCTTCTCACCACGCTGGGTGCTGTCAAGGTATCTAAGTTTCAGCTGAATACATCTACAGACAAACACTGCCATGCAATTCCCCAGTCCTGATGTAGCATTACCATACACACAATGAAAACTGCCTAAAGAGTCATTTTTTAACAGAAAATGACCCACTTTCAAAAATCAGCAGTTTTTTGTTCCAGGTGAAATATGAATATTTATACCTGAAAGTGATGATGCCAGAAGCAAACAGTCCAAACAGGATTACTGATGTGAGCATTTTACCTTGGCATCCTGAAGGACAATCCTCCAATAATTTTCCTAGCCCTCAGAACTATAAATTGTAGGTCTGGTGGCTATGTGTGAGGAAAACAATGGAAAATTCATCTCTTTTAGACCCTTAAAATGTGCATTTAATGATTTATATAAGGCCATTTAACAACTGAGTTGCAGTAAATTAAGGGAACTAAGCAAGTTTGGGTTTGTGGTTAAGAGATTTAAACCTGTTTCTGACTTTGCCATACACCAGCACTGCTTTCTCACTAGGTGCTACGGTTCAGGTCAGCACAAATTTACCACGATGACCCTGAAATCCAGATCAAACCTGAGATCAGTTGGTCAAGGACAGTGATTCTGAAAACTCATAACACAGCATACTTGAAGGAAATACACCAAGAACTATTACAACCCACTCAAATCTGAACAAAGCCCCCTTCTTTCTATCTAGACTATGCCTTCCTTAAATTAAACACAAAGT
This sequence comes from Melanerpes formicivorus, assembly GCF_026170545.1. Taxonomy (NCBI): domain Eukaryota; kingdom Metazoa; phylum Chordata; class Aves; order Piciformes; family Picidae; genus Melanerpes; species Melanerpes formicivorus. The sequence continues at coordinate 2,723,573 of NW_027142410.1, forward strand.
AAAACTGTTTGCCAGCCTTTGGCCAGCTTTCTTTGAACAGATCATCCCGCTGCAAGGAGCTTTGACCAAGCTTAAAAGCCCCTGTTTAATACCAAGGCAGGTTTGTTTGCAAAGCATATACTGTTAAAACGTTGCATCTTAAAATGTTTACATTTACCATTAGCTTAGAATTGGTTTTAACTGCTTTTGCAGGGAGAGGAGCTTGGGTCCTGCAGAAATTACTCCTTCCCTGCCTTAAATATTCCTGAGCAATGTGACCCCACAGCACTTGCACAAACATCACTGCTTAATGAAAAAGCTTTTAATGCCTTGTGCATATTTTCCTTTGGAAGACCAAAACATATATGAAAAGTTGTTTTTTTTTCTTTTCTCCCACATACAGGAAGGATTTAAAAACAACAGCCTAAAAAAAGCAATATTTTGTAAAATTAGAAGGCCTGCTGGGGGAATGTTCAGACACAGCTGTAGTCTGTAGAGATAGCAGAGTGCCTCTGTGTCCATGCCCATGTGCAGAGCATCAGATCACTTATTTTAATAGTAATGTAGCTCTTTGCCTAATCTAAGCAGTCTGCAAACAGAAACTAATACATCTTCAGTTATTTTGTCACTTAAGTACTCTGAGCCATGCTTAATTGATCAGGGATAGGATAGGATAGGATAGGATAGAATGGAATGGAATGAAATGGAATAGAATGGAATAGAATGGAATATGACTAGACCAGAGCAGACCAGGCTGGAAGAGACCTTCAAGATCACCATGTCCAAACTACCATCCAACACCACCTAATCAACTAAACCATGGCACCAAGCACCTCATCAAGTCTCCTCCTGAACACCTCCAATGATGGTGACTCCACCACCTCCCCAGGCAGCCCATTCCAATGGCCAATCACACTCTCTGTGTAAAACTTCCTCCTAACCTCCAGCCTAAACATCCCTTGGCACAGCTTGAGACTGTGTCCTCTTGTTCTGGTGCTGGTTGCCTGGGAGAAGAGACCAACCTCTGCCTGTCTACAACCCCCCTTCAGGTAGCTGTAGAGAGCAATAAGGTCTCCCCTGAGCCTCCTCTTCTCCAGGCTAAACAGCCCCAGCTCCCTCAGCCTCTCCTCATAGGGCTTGTGTTCCAAACCCCTCACCAACTTTGTTGCCCTTCTCTGGACTCGTTCCAGCAAGTCAACCTCCTTCCTAAACTGAGGGGCCCAGAACTGGACACAGGACTCAAGGTGTGGCCTAACCAGTGCAGTGTACAGGGGCACAATGACTTCCCTGCTCCTGCCGGCCATACTATTCCTGATGCAGGCCAGGATGCCGTTGGCCTTCTTGGCCACCTGGGCACACTGCAGGCTCATGTTCAGCCTACCATCAACCAGTATCCCCAGGTCCCTCTCCACCTGGCCGCTCTCCAGCCACTCTGACCCCAGCCTGTAGCACTGCATGGGGTTGCTGTGGCCAATGTGCAGAACCTGGCACTTGGATGTGTTCAATCTCATGCCCTTGGACTCTGCCCATCTGTCCAGCCTGTCGAGGTCCCTCTGCAGAGCCTCTCTACCCTCCACCAGATCAACTCCTGACCCCAGCTTGGTGTCATCTGCAAATTTACTCATGATGGACTCAATGCCCTCATCCAGATCATCAATAAAGATATTAAAGAGCATGGGGCCCAGCACTGATCCTTGGGGCACACCACTAGTGCCTGGCTGCCAGCTGGATGTGGCAGAAGCAAAAGGCTTTTCTAAGTACATCCAGGGAACGACAGGAAAGCAGGAATTAGAATGCAGAGCGGTTCCTGATCTTCCAGATTATGATTTATTTCTTCTCTGCTCACTGGACAAAACATGTTGCAATAGTGCTCTGTGACATTAAAATATGGTGAAATACTAAGGAGGAAATAGAGACAGTAAACATCCTTTGACTCCTCCTTTATTAAAACTCACAATGAAGATGACCAAAACTGGCACCCCTCCTTCCTCCTATGAGTACCCTCTCAGCTCCTCCCTTCCTCCTCCCAAGCAACTGAAAATCATCCTGTGAGCAGCTAGGATGCTTTAGGGTGAACAACAGAGATCAGTGCATTGTAAGGGTGATTACATTTTAAACCAGCCTTCTGGGGGCTCTAGTTGGACAGAATGCTCACTATTTCCTCTTGTATCTTTATAAATTTCAGCAGCACCAGAAATCAAACTTTCCAGTGTGCATATCCCTGCATGTGTCCAGAGAAGGGCAACAAGGCTGGGGAGAGGCCTTGAGCACAAGCCCCATGAGGACAGGCTGAGGGAGCTGGGATTGTTGAGCCTGGAGAAGAGGAGGCTCAAGGGAGACCTTCTTGCTCTCTACAACTACCTGAAAGGTGGTTGTAGCCAGGAAGGGGTTGGTCTCTTCTCTCTAGCAAGCAGCACCAGAACAAGGGGACACAGTCTCAAGCTGCACCAGGGGAAGTTTAGGCTGGAGGTGAGGAGAAAGTTCTTCACTGAGTCATTTGTCATTGGAATGTGCTGCCCAGGGAGGTGGTGGAGTCACCATCCCTGGAGGTGTTCAAGAGGGGACTGGTTAAGGCACTTGGTGCCATGGTTTAGTAGTCATGAGGTCTGTGGTGACAGGTTGGACTCGATGACCCTTGAGGTCTCTTCCAGCCTTGGTGATACTGTGATACTGATAGCTGTCTACATGAGAGAGCATCTATGTGCCCTCCTTACACAGCTATTGCATGCCCATCTGCCCTTTTCTGCAGTGTCTGGGGGAAATCTCTCCTGACTGTTTTTACTGAAACTTCTGACTTCTCAATCAACTGTGCAAAATCTGGAAGCATTTGCAGATGGGATCAAGAAGGATGTAAGGTACAGGAAATCACTTGCAGATCTTAGGTTGTGTGCATCTTTAACTACAGTCATGCATTTGCCAGCTCACAGGTAAGCAAAACTCACATCTGAATCCACATCTCCAGTGTGCAACCAGGTCAAGAATTTAATTATGCCACATAAGATGACCTACAGGGACTGCAATAGGACTCAGTATAAACTTTTAAGTTCAAGAGCCAACCTGTATCTAGTTCACAAGCCACCTTCTAGCAGGACAATCCCTATAGCCAAAAGCACACAAAGGAACCAGGAACAACCAGCAGACACAGCTGCCCAGCATGAATGCCCAGGTAGTCCCACCAAGAACACAGCAGAGACCAACAGGAAAGTTTTGGGTGAGAATTTGAAGCAAGGCCAAAACCTGCACCTCACACTGGACTTAAGATGGACTTTAACATCCACACCACTACATCCCTGAAGGTGAGCTGAGCACCTTGCATATTATCACTGCAGTTTGTTAGAATGACTGGCATCCAGATTCAAGCTCATCTATGAGCAGGGACACTTGCTGCATCCCAATTGCCATCTTCTCATAGGTGACAAGCTGCCTACTATTTGCTGTTAAGATTTTGGGCCCTAGCACAGGTCACCTTTGAGTTTTATGTGTCAAGTGGGGTGTCTTTCCCAGTCCAGAACCTTCCTACCCTTTCAGTTGCACCAGGGAGGTAAACTACACAAAGCTGTCAATAAACTATCACAATGCAATGACTACAAAGTTATTCAGAAGGGGGTGCTTAAAGGGTAAGTGTAAAAAGACACCGTCCATGCTTAATACAGACTCCTAGCTGCAACAAAGGTGAGCCTCAAAACTATGCCAAATTGAGCGACAGCTGGGTGTGTGCATTTGTAGAGAAGTTTGCACAGAAATGAGTGTGTGAAAATTCCCAAAGTCTGCAAGAAAAATACACACCAAAGGAACAAATTCATTGCTCATTCTTTTAACTTCCCAGGCAGCTTTTTCAGTGTGAGTATTTTGCTGATTTCCCAGAGTTTCCGTCTTGTCCTCTTTTTAGGATTGCATGTAGCTGTGTTTTAAAAGCACAAGTCAGTCCTTGAGCAGTTACTTGTATGAGCTCATGTAGTTACTCAAGAGCTTTCAGATGCTTGAACACTGAAGAATATTTCCAGGTGAGTGATGTCATCATCTATTACTGTTTGTTCTTAAAGCAACACCTTAAAAACTGACGAGCTGTTTCCATACACTGGTGAGCTGTGCCTTTCTGTAGTTGTCTGCTGTAACTGAAATCCCCCATTTTTGCAAGCTTTAGCTAGCATCCAGCATGACAGATTATGAAGCTGTATGCTACCCCATCATCTTTCTCTCTGTTTCTGGGAGGCTTTCTCTCTCACTGCATACGCCTGCACAAGAGAGTATTTTCTTCAGTCATTTCACACACATCACTGAACAGCAAGAGCACATATCTAGGCCCACAGCAGGGGGGTTAATTAACTGTACAAGGGACAGAGCTAGCTCCAGCGTTTTCTTTTACATGTATACAGAGAATAAACAGAGCTGACACTCAAGAGAAAATGCAGTAAGTTTTGCACTCCTTGCTTCTTCACAAAAAAGGCACTAATTTTAAACAAAACCAAACCAGTTTAGCAGCAGCCACAGACAGGACCAAGAAAGAGCTCATCTCAAATACTGACACTGGAACACTCAGTTTAAGACTCTTTTCAGACTGGAATAAAATCTTGCAGATGGACAAATGAAAACATTTATCTCCTTGTCACAGGGCCTGCTCAGATCAGCTGCAGTTAATAATGGTTGGATGCACAAGAGAAAAGCACTGGTTGCTTACTTCCACATTAAGAGTTAGCAGGCAACACAGTAACAGAAACCGCTGGCATACAGCACCACTCCTCTTGGTGCCAGCAGAGCTGAAGCAATGGGAATGTCCTGGAGGAATATCAGAAAATAAATTAAAAGAAAAGAAAAGGGGGGGGGGGAAGTAAAATCAAGTGTTTGCAAACCATCTTCCTAAAAATGCTTCAAGGGAGGGAGTTTTCCAGCCCAGGAAAATAAACTGTCAAATATACGAGTGAACATATTAAGACTGACGGCACATGCATTTTGTTCAGACAGGGATGCTAAGTAATACAAATGGGAAAACAACTGTTATACCTCTGCTCAAATAATGCAAGTCCAGACCATCAGTCCCTTTTGGGAGCTTGGTAGCGCTCTGTATTCATGAAGTACGTGTGCGCTTTGAGCGGGAGGCTGGAGTGGGCGACCTTTGGAGCTCCCTTTGTACCTAGAGTTTTCCATTTACCATACCACATCCAAAGCCCAATTATGGTATCGGCCCCAAATACATTACAAAAAAAGTATAACTTGTATTACATGCTCTTCACTGTACCCCAGACATGAACTTTTCTCTCATTTTCACCTTCCTGTGTCATAACAGTCTTCTTTCTTACCAGTAAGAAATAACTCACTTCTGGAAGCATCCTGTAGGTGTGCGTGCTTCTAGAGCTGCACTATGTGCTCTATGAATCGTGCACTTCAAAGATAGAACAAATGTTAGCTAGGGACAAAGGATGGTTCCTGCTTCTCCATGTAAAGAAGTCTGCCTCTGCCTACTGCCAGTGGGTGTCTCTGGGAGTTTCTCACTCTTTACACTGTGAGGATCTAGGTTGATGATCGGAGGAGATAATTTTCTTGGAGTGGGTTTGCTTGTTTTTAGGCTCTTTTCTGTTAGTCTCTGTCGTTTACAATTCTTTTCTGGCTGACCTAGCTGCTGGTTTGTCCAGAAACAACTTGACTTCATCAGCACACCAGAAAACACACTGAACGGCGTGTTAGAAGTTTCAGAGATGCCTTTCATCTCAAACATCCTTAACCATCACCCTGGTAGCATAATAAAGCACTTATGAGGAAGGATTTGCAGAGGCAGAAGAGCAGAAAATTCAGAGGCTGCCCTGCTTGGAAAAAGCAGAAAACCTCTTACAAGTACCTGCCCCAAATCCACAGCTGTGATTGACTAAATCAGAAAGTCTCTATTCTTATGCTTTAGCATACTTGAGTTTCCTTCACAGTTTTTAATGATCAAATGATAAATGTCTTTATCTACAGTAACTGCTATATATTGGTCCAAAATTAAAAAGATGCTCTACAGCACTGAAATGGGGAGTTTTCCTGATCCTGAAAGCAATTTTCTGTAAGTCACACTGCTAGCTTTGTTACAGACTCAGCTACCTTGTGAACCATGGGTGCAGAAAACTTAGTAGCTCATCTATTTAAAGTAAAACCCCAAACACGAGCAAACCCCACAACAACCCCCCAGACCAGCACACAAATAAAACCCAGGAAACTAATACAAGAGTTTATGTTGAATCGACTTTGCAGAACTCAGCAGGGAAGGAAAAAACCCAACATTGTTTCTGTCCCAATTCTTGCTTAAAACACAGCAAAGGACTTTTGAAAGGGAGTTCCAAGTACAGGACAAATTCTCACTGTAGTTATGCCTGTGTAAGACCACGCAAAACAAAAGCAGCTGTGGAAATTTCACATTCTCTTTGGTAGAATTTAGGAGCTTCCTCCCTTTTCATAACTGGCCAGCAGGACTGAGGATACCCACAGTGCACTATCATTTGGGTCTAATTCTTCTGTTGCCCATGAATAGTTTTATTCTAAGCCAGAGATTAACACATAAACAAAGGCTCTGACTGTATGAGATTTCAAAGACAGGTCCTTGCTTTCTGCTTGGCCCCAGTGTACATTATCTGCATCAAAACACTCAGGACTTGCAGTGTAAGTTCTGTCTCCAACTAATTCAATCTTAAATTTGCAAAACAAACAAAAAAAAATACATCACAATGCCTTAGACTCCTGGCTGTTCTCCACTATCACACAGCTTCCCAAAACCCTTCTCTGCCATTCTTCCTATGTATGACTCAAGCTGTATGAATTCAGTTCTTCAACGAACACTCAAGAACCACTGTAGATTTCTTTCTGTGCTTTATCTTTGCACCTCCTCGTGTTAGGTTATGCTGAAAAGTGCATGAATGGTAACAAACAAAATGCAAAGCTTTAACAGAAATTTTCCATGGGCAACTGTAACAATCTCCACCCTCTATACTCAGATCCCAGTCATTCAGGTGTACCACCATATGTGCTGTGTCTGCTTCACGCACAGGGCCACTGTGTGGATTAGATATTCCAGTGGGAGAAGCAAGACAGATAGGCTGCCTTCCTTTCTGCCATTCAACAGCTGCAGGTACATGTACCATGACTCCATCCCTGCAGAAGGAGGCTACCAAGCCACAGACTGGGTTCAAAGCTTTGGTTAACATAGCTGGTTAGTGCAGGATGAATTCAGGCAGCTGTCAAACGAAAGCCATTTCAACCCTGCCTGTGTTTCAGCCCTTCCTTTCTGCCACTCTCCTTATGCCACAAGCAGCATTCGCTCAGCTGTGCGCAAGCCAAGCGAGCAAAGTGGACCATGCTCAAAAACTGCTGCATCTCAGAGTTAGTTTTCAGCCAAACAACTTTTTTGTTGTCTGCACAGCAACGTGAGCACTAATTCTGGCACAAGAGTGAGGCAGAAGCAAGCAGTTAGACCAGGCAGGTCACTACTTCCACAGCAGCAGCCTACTCTGAAGCTTAATCAAAGCTGTCCTGTAATTGCACCCTACAAAACCACAAAGTATGGGATCCTAACTCAGTTGTGCCACTGCAACACGGTGGATTTGGTGCCTTGGAAGCACAGCACCGGTTCCAGAGGAAGACAAAGTGAAGAAGTGCGATCTGACTCTCCTCACTCCTGTGCAGTGCTTCAGTGACTGCAGATAATGACACCACAAAGCGTTATCATCAGCCCAACCACAGGATGTTCTTAAATACATATTTCTTCAGCAACCTGCTTATGGTCTTTCAAGGACCATTAGGAAAAGACAAAGAAAATAGCAGGGTTTTGTTTTGTTTTGTTTTTTACAGCAGGTTTGGGGGGGATTTGTTAAAAAAGCTGATATTTCTCTAGTCTGAGTTACAAATGGCCTGTGTCAAAAATAAAAGCACAAAAGCTTCTTAAAGAAATGTTTAGCTTTTCTAATGGGCAACATAGAGATTAACTCTTGCTATAAACTATATGCCACACATCAATTGATTAAATGATTCACTGAAATGCACTCAGCCCTAAAAAAAAAAAAATAGAAGATTTCAAAGCAACCTGCATTTTTAAGACAGGCAAAATAACAGAATGCAGCAGTGAGGAGGGAAATAAAAAGATTACTTTTAAAGATACTGTCTCATTACCTCGCTTCCTATAGAACTTAATTTGACTCCTTACCAAAGCAGTTTAAATACAGATTACCAAATTAAATTGCCTAAAGCCTTATAATAGGTAATTTTTATTTCTTGTGGCACTGTTCTCAGTGTCTCCTGGCTTTGCAGAGCTCCCAGCACACCAACAGCACAGACCTACTCTGGAGGCATTACAGAGCTGCAAGCCACCACAGCACACGTCAGCGCAAACAGACTATATGCACCCAGGCTGTATCATCCTTTCAGGTGATGCATCCCACTCCTCTCTTGGCAGCTTCTCCTCTTTGCTGACCTCCAGAAACAACTAGTGGGCTGCAAAAAGGGTTTCATCTCCCAGGAACAAGAATAGCCTGAGTAGGGATGAGGGAAACGCATAGCACAGTTGGACGGCTTCTCTTAAAAGCAGGTATGAAAGCAGTAATGGACACTGGGAAACACTGAGCAAATTGAGATTAGAGCAGCAAACAGGACTGCAACTGCTCTGAAAGAGTTTAAAGTGCTTTTGGGTGCAACTGCCCTTGCAATCCAAATCCACGTACCAGAGGCAAACTCTTCTCTTGGCATCAATAAGCATCTCCTATCACAGCTTCTTCAACATGAGAGAGTAAGCAATAGGCAGAAATAGAAACACTGCCTCTTGCCCCTACAGGCCCAGCAAGGCAGGCAAAGACCATCTGAGTATGGGCTGCACTCCTGTCAAATCTTCAAAGAGAAGTACACACACCCCAAATCCACTGATAAGGGGAAATACTGTGTTACTGGACTGTTAAGCCTAGTGCAAGCTTTCTCCTCAGAACTGGGGACTAACAGGGCTTCCCCCAGGCCTCTGCAGTCCTCTTTCTGGTCTAAGTTAATTGTGGTATCATTACTGCCAGAAGAACAAGTCTTAGGAGTTTTACCAAGTAAGCCCAAAACTATTACAACACTCAGCATTTCCACACGGCTTTAGAATGTGATGCTGTAATTAGGTACTATTAGAAGAAAATTTAACTTCATAAAAATGTATACAGTTAATTTTCACACCATTAGGTGGGCAGGGAGGGAGCAAGAGCTCGGCTGCCACAGCCCCTCCAGGTGGGCACAGACACTCTATCATCCTGGGGGTTGTAGGTACAATTGTAATACAACAAACAAGAAATTACCACCCCCTGCATGCCTCAGACTGGGGTCACATTTAAGCCCACACTCATTTCTCTCTTATACAGGAGGTTAAGAGAGATTATGTGACCAATTAGCTAAACCCTGTCTTTTTACACAACAGACCTAAACTCAGGAGGTCTTAGAATATTTAATGCGGTTTGAGACACGTAACTAAGCATGGAGAAACCCCAGGTAGCATAAGTGGTAAAATGAACTTTTTGTCTCAGCATTTTCTAGGCTTAATCAGCATATTGCATGAGCAGATCATTAATATTTTAAAGGCAAATAAAGGACATAATGAAATTTTAGAGACACCTGACCCACTAAAATATTTTTTGAGAGCTAAGGCTCAAAATGACTCTCTGTGTGTCAGTTAAGTTGGTCTCTTGCTAACTCAGGAGAGGTCAGGAGGGAAGCTAACTATCTGCTAAATGCCATAACACAAACACACTGTTTAAAACCCGCAATCCTGTATAGAGAAATTAAATGAGAAGCTAGCAAAACAGCCACCATTCAAATATCTAATTGTGAATGTGAAGGGAAATTCTATCACCTGTAAGGCTTTGAATGATCAGCAATTTTCATTCAAGCAACTCTGGAATAATTTGGAACCTACAGAGATGATTTCTTTTTTCTGGGATGTATATCAAGTTTAATTCTGCATAGCTAAATCCAAATGGTGTAAAACCCATTAGGAAATGATGGAACACATCGTGTTTACATCGCTTAATAGAGCGGAAAGAAAGGAGGAGGATAAAGGAAGAGGAAAGGGCAAAACCTGTTTGCTTATTTACCCTTTACCACCTACAAAGGGCTACACCAGTGACCTAATATGCACTGCAGAACGGCAGCAGTGCTTTGGGAGCTAACCCTATAATCACACAGGATACACAAGCCCAAGAAATACTACCTCTTGTTCTGAAGGAATTTACGTTACAAGTAGCATTTATACTCAAAACTAAATACACAATCAAAGCAATGAAATATTTCAAGTTTGAAACTTTCTTCTTGAACATGAGGAAAATAATTGGCTCTTACTGCTCAAATATAAACCTAGCACACTACAGGTGGAGTTAAAGCTAGCACTGCCACAGTGCAGTCCAAGGCATTGCTACCACATCAAAATAATCAAGTACTTCGTGGTAGTGTTCCACGGAGCGCTTGCACCCCTGCTGCTGCAGGGCTGTCCTGCTTGCTTTGATTATTGCCTTTTGTTCCTGTCAGGAAATTTTAAGGTTTAAGGAGATTCAGAGCCTGACACATTTTTGTATTACCATAATGTACCCTCCTGATGCACAGGATAAAAGCAATGCATGTGGCATTTCCTACAACAGCAAACACGCACACACGCAAACACTACGAGCCGCGTTTTATCCAGGGAAAAAATGCATTGCAGAGCATCAGTAAGGTAACTCCAGGCAGCGGAGTCTGAGTGTTTGTTTCCTCCTTTTTAAGTACTTCAGCTTTGTGAGTGACAGCATATCTAGCACTTTGATGACCTCAGAAAAAAATATTGTTTGCAAATCTGTCCAGCTCACAGGCTAGCTTGTGCCCAGCAGAACATTTTGCTTGCCTACAGTTGGCATGTCTGCACGACTCCTTGCAGTGCCCAGAGATGTTTACATTCTAAGTGCTGATTTCTAGGGATTCTTCAAGGGTTTTCTCTTCATAGTTCATGTAAGTGGGTTTAAAAGGCCTGCAAATTACTTGAACAATAAAAATAGAAACAAGGCTAAAAATTAAAATGGCTTCATAGTTTAAGTGGGCTCTAGCCATAGGTTTCCTTGGATTTTAAAATCTATACTGACATTTGGCCACAACAACCCCATGCAGAGCTACAGGCTGGGGTTGGAGTGGCTGGAGAGCTCCCAAACAGAGAAGGACCTGGGGGTGCTGATTGACAGCTGCCTAAACATGAGCCAGCAGTGTGCCCAGGTGGACAAGAAGGCCAATGGCATCCTGGCCTGCATTAAGAATAGTGTGGCCAGCAGGAGAAGGGAAGTCATTGTGCCCCTGGACTCTGCATTGGTTAGGCCACACCTTGAGTCCTGTGTCCAGTTCTGGGCCCCTCTGTTTAAGAAGGACATTGAGACACTTGAACGTGTCCAGAGAAGGGCAACAGGGCTGGGGGAGAGGCCTTGAGCACAGCCCTGTGAGGAGAGGCTGAGGGAGCTGGGGTTGTTTAGCCTGGAGAAGAGGAGGCTCAGGGGTGACCTCATTGCCCTCTACAACTACTTGAAAGGTGGTTGTAGCCAGGAAGGGGTTGGTCTCTTCTCCCAGAAAAGCAGCACCAGAACAAGAGGACACAGTCTCAAGCTGCACCAGGGGAGGTTTAGACTCGAAGTGAGGAGAAAGTTCTTCACTGAGCGAGTCGTTCGCCATTGGAATGTGCTGCCCAGGGAGGTGGTGGAGTCACCGTCCCTGGAGGTGTTCAAGAGGAGATTGGACGCGGCACTTGGTGCCATGGTCTAGTCAAGAGTTCTGTGTTGATAGGTTGGACTCGATGATCCTCGAGGTCTCTTCCAACCTTAGTTATACTGTGACACTGTGATTCACTGAGGGCCTGGCTCAACGCTCCTGTTAACAAGAGAGGCACATGGGTCTGAACTCCAAGGTGTAGTCAGTATTCAACTATCCAAAGTGACCTACAAATTCGTAGCTGCTCCTAAAGACACAACTTCATAACTAAAAATCCTCTTTAAAAATAATTCCCCATTAACAGATCAAACTTGCATTTGTAGTATCCGCATTTTTCATCTAACTGCATTGTGTTTTGCTAAAAACCTAAGACCTCTGCAGAAATTTCATCCTTGACTGCTGAAACTGTCAGACAAAAGCTGCACAAAGACTTGACTGCATTTAAAAGTAATTTGGGAGAAATTATCAAGTCTCTCGCCAGTTCTCCGTAAAGAAAACTGTTATAGACTCCAAATCTATTCTGTGATAGTCATAGCTAAGTGAAAATTTAAAGGGAATTAACGTACACTAAGTTACATTTAAAGACAAAATCTTTCAAATAATTTCTCTCTGTATCTATAAATATAAATTAGTCTCATTTCCTTTGGAAAAAGCAGCCTAGTATCTGATTAGAATAAATCTTCTCCACATCAGCACTGTGCTGGTACACCAAAAACCTTTACACAATACCATCTGAGGTTCTCAGAGCTATGATAAAAACAGATCTACAATGATTTTTTTTTTTTTTTTGTCCCAAATGACAGCACTTTGAGAGGTAACCAATAAAAAAAGGTACAAGTTCAAAAGCAGGAAGTAATATTCAGTTCTCTGAACAGCAGCATAATCATTTGACACTTATATGAGGGCTAACTTTTTCTTAAGCTATTCAAGTACTAGCCCAGGTCTGGTAATAGAAGGATTTCTAATATTCAGAGCAAGATTTTGCTGCTTTTTATCTATTTAAAGTGGACAGGTTTTGAGCACTGAAGTGTCCCAGCAACTCAGTTCTGAAGAGCCTCACTGTATGGAAGGAACATCTATCAAACCAGCGCAGGATTCCAGTATATCACAGACGACAAGATGTTGAGAAAGTAATTCTTACAATGGCAGGCACAACCGGATCTTGGACAACCCTTAAATGATCCTCATGTGGAAAACAAACAAACAAAACTTAGAGATTGGAAAGCTTCTGCTGTTTGCAAGTTTGAGACGAAGAACATAGTACTTTTAGGCCACACAGTTTTAATTGCCCAGGGGTCAAATGTTAGGAACTTAAGCGTTCTGGGTTGCTGTAAAACTGCTTCCCCCAGATGATTTACTTGGAGAACTGGACACTTCTGTCTCCTGAGATACATGACAAATTTAGAATGAGTTGGGGAATTCAAGAACACAGCTTTGTCCAAGGTGATTGTTGAAGCACTTGTTACCAGTCCAAAGGTGCGTGTGGAGCTTTTGATGTTAGAAAGTTGCTGACAATCAGACTCTTCCACACCACCCTGGGCTGGACACAGGTCTGCAGAAGCAAGCGCTGCTCTGAAAAGCTGCCACGTTACAATGAAAAAGAGGCAATTTATAGTGAGAGGGCATGGCTATGGACATGACTCCACAGGCTGAAACACTGCCAGGTATTCACATTTTCAGAAGCCTAAAATAAAAGGACAGCCACTCGCTGCTCTGCAGGACATTAAGCAGCTCTAATCCATACGTCTCAAAAATTCACATCACGTATTAAGAGTTCCTGTGCAATTTTTCCCTGTTTATTTTTCAAGGGAAATTAAGGTAAACAGGTTCTGCCTTCTATAAACAGTACAAACACCATCACTGAGGTTTTACTTACTGGCTAAGGAAAAACCTGGCTTACTTCTCCTTGCTGCATAGGGCAGCCTGGCTCCAACTCTTTTACACAGTAGTGTCCATTTACTGTGACACACTGCCAATATTTTACTGAGGAAATCTTGAGAAAGAAGGGGTGGAGGGGGGGACAGGGAAAGGGAATCACAGCTACTAAACTGTTTCTAACTCACCTCACCTAACCCTGAAGGCAGTTCCCAGGACAAAGAAGAAATGCTGATCACAACTCAAGCAACTCAAGGATTCCCTCCCTGCTAGCTTTCAAAAAAGTCTCCCGTAAGAAGGCACTTCAAATTTCATACAATCATAGAATCAGTAAGGTTGGAAAAGACCTCAAAGATCATCCTGCTATTAAAAAAAACAACCAAACAACAAAAACAACAAAGCAACAACAACAACAATAAAAAAAAGGGGGGGGGGGGGAAGACTAGAACAATAATTCTTTTCCATAGAATACATCAGATGGTGCAGGAGAAACAAGTAATGAACTCAGAGGAGTTAACTGCAGCCTGATCTTCATACAAGTTTTCTGTAGTCAGTGGATTGAGGGGTGCACCCTCACAAAGGCAACACAGAATGGCAGGAATTAGGTTCCCTTATCTGAACTGCCTCTTGGGAAGTACTCTCTCCATCTCCCTATTAATCCCCATAGTAATTCAAAACTCATTCCAGCAAAATCTTTGGCAGAACTCTGCACGTGCCACTGCCTAAACCTACCTGTCATATTACAGCAAGGGGGGAAAGTTGTGATTGAGTTTGCACACCAATACTGGTTTTGACAGCATGAAGCAGGAAATAAGATAAGTTCAGAGAATAGCAAATCTGACTGGGAAAAAAAAACCAACACCAAACCAACCAAATGAAACCCCACAAAACAACACACCAAGAAAACCTATATGCTATCTGGCTTCCACCACCACCTATTTCTCCCTGACACCTCATTAGGTGTCTCTGCTGACCAGTTACTGCAATGCAACAGCAGGGGAAAAGTTGCTCTAAAGTAATTACACACTTCTTGGAGTTTCTACAAGCCAGAACAAGTATTTTGTTAAGTTAACCCAGAAACAAGTACAACACTGAAAAAAGAATTACTATATGCAATGCCCACAAAGAGTAGAATTCACATTGACTTGACCCACATTTGAAGAAAATAAACCACTTTTAATTATTTCTATGGACAGAAGATGTACCCCAGGTTGTAATTTCACTGACATTTCCTAAGAGTGAAAAAAATTGCATTTCCTCCCTAAAGTAGTGTCAACACAGGGGGAAAAAAAAGCACAGAGATTTAGTGGAACCCCATCAAGGGCATTCTTACCTTTTAATCCTTCAGGTTTGTTCTCTCTTTAAGCCCTTCAAGCCCCAAGTCTATCACAACAAACTGAGCAAAACACTTCATAGTGGCTAAAGCAATAGGAGCAGATAATATTTATTCAAAAAGTCAAACTCTGCAATAAACCTTTATATATATATATATTACAAAAACCCAAACAAAACCAAAGCAACCCAGACACATTCAGCCCTCCCATGATTCCTTAGTGTACCACTTCTCTCTGCATCACTTCCAGAAAGGCTGCTTCCTCTTTATTTGTTCAGTGTCCACCACAAAGGACCTCCAGTCTAGCTGTAAAGGCCAGTGCAACTAACTAATCCCAAGCTGGCACTATGCAAGCAGTGTAGTATCAGATTCATCTTGGTCCTTCTCAAATGGAAGAGTTGGGCTGAGTTGTTCCACAATACACCACCTAACGCTTGACTACCCGTGCCAGTCTTGTCCTTGGGCATAGAATCATTAAAGACAACAATCTTAACTAATGAAAGCAGTTTAGTACAGCTATGGAATAAAATAAGTCTTGGTGCAAGAAAGACTCAAGAAGTGTTTGATATTCCAATCAAGAACCAGGCAGCAGAAATCA
Source organism: Melanerpes formicivorus (assembly GCF_026170545.1). Lineage (NCBI taxonomy): Eukaryota > Metazoa > Chordata > Aves > Piciformes > Picidae > Melanerpes > Melanerpes formicivorus. The sequence continues at coordinate 2,739,058 of NW_027142410.1, forward strand.
AACAGCAAAGACAAGTTGCCTGTATTCTAAGCATTAGACACATTGTCTTTTTCCCTTCTCTCTTCCAAAGTTCAACACAGTTTTCAGAAGAGCTGGGGACCAAACAACTCCAAAAGGCGCTAAAGATCCATATGGCTCTGAAAAGTAGGTCCCCGGATTTCATTCCTTCTAACTCGGATTCACTTTGAACATATCAATACACTGTTTCTGTGGCTGTGAATTTGTTCCACTGAGGCATGCAGAACAGTGCAGAACGAGCTATTTGCATCTGTTTTCACTGATAAAAATTCATTAGGACATTTAATCCTTTTTCCCAGTATCCAACTAAGACACCTTTAAGGGTGCTACACAACACATCCTATATCCCAGTCGCTGCAATCGCATGTTTTGCCTGTCTTTCCCTCCAAGTATAAAACGGAGACCAGGAATAGCAGACCTTGAAATAACTACTGATGTGTGAGGTTATCCAACAAGCCAGAACATGCAGAAGCACCTAATAACCAGCTCTCACCATCAGTAGGGGATTTTCAAGGAAACACTCTAGTTTAACTGACTGGTTTCTATCAACAATGTGGATTTTCAAGCAGAGCAGGCTATTTTGGAATTATGCCCCTGCTCATATGAAGGTGAAAGATGTATTTAACTAGGCTCAATTAAAAATAAAAAGAAGATTTCCAGTTGCATCCAATTGTGGCTTAAACACAGCATGAGCTCAAAAGTGAAAAGTGAAGCAGAAGCACCTCTCCTGTGAGGACAGGCTGAGGGAGTTGGGATTACAGTATCACAGAGGTTGGAAGAGACCTCAAAGATCATCAAGTCCAACCTGTCACCACAGACCTCATGACTAGACCATGGCACCAAGTGCCACATCCAATCCCCTCCTTGAACACCTCCAGGGATGATGACTCCACCACCTCCCTGGGCAGCACACTCCAATGATGAACAACTCTCTCTGTGAAGAACTTTCTCCTCACCTCCAGCCTAAACTTCCCCTGATGCAGCTTGAGGCTGTGTCCCCTTGTTCTGGTGCTGGTTGCCTGGGAGAAGAGACCAGCCCCCACTTGTCTACAACCTCCCTTCAGGTAGTTGTAGAGAGCAATGGTGTCTCCCCTGAGCCGCCTCTTCTCCAGGCTAAGCAACCCCAGCTCCCTCAGCCTCTCCTCATAGGGCTGTGCTCAAGGCCTCTCCCCAGCCTTGTTGCCCTTCTCTGGCTCCAAGGAGACCACATTGTGGCCTTCCAATACCTGAAGGGGGCCTACAAGAAAGCTGGTGAGGGACTTTTTAGGGTGTCAGGTAGTGATAGAATTAGGGGGAATGAATCCAAGCTGGAGGAGGGTAGAATTAGATTAGACATCAGGAAAAAGTTCTTCACTGTAAGGGTGGTGAGACACTGGAACATGTTGCCCAGGGAGGTGGTACAAGCCTCATCCCTGGATGTTTTTAAGGCCTGGCTGGATGTCGCTCTGGGTAACCTGATCTAGTGGACGGTGTCCCTACCCATGGCAGCAGGGTTGGAACTGGATGATCCTTGAGTGCCTTCCAACCCTGACAATTCTGTGATTCTGTGAAATCAGTACTAAAGGAATAGTTGCATGGGGAAGGTGTGGAGGGGTTTTTCTTTTTTAATGATATTACGAAACAGTCACCTGTGTTCCTTAAGTTACTCTGGCAGTAAAGTACATTAGATATGGAAAATTTAGGTCCACCAACCAAGAGTGGGAAGTCCAGGTGGAGTTAAGGGAAAATGGGAAATCCAAATTTAGGTGCCAGTATGGGTTTAAGCATGATTTAAGCATTACAGAAGGTCTGAGAAAGCTTAGCAGTATTTCAGTCACATAGAAACGATTACAACATCAGTTTTGCAGAAGAGTTTGGGGCAAAAGAGGCAGCAGGGAGAAATGTGTGCACTCTGCCTATCTACAGTCATCTGTACAACATTCCAAACTTGTTTCAGCCAATATATCCTGAGAATATGGCAGATGATAACTTAATGAGAAGTCATTATATTCACATTTTCCACACACAGTACTTGGATGCAAATTAAATAAATACCAAAGATTAAACCAGTAAGCTCATGCAGATTTCTCAAACAAACATTCACCTTCTAAGCAGATGCTGCTCACACTGATCAGAGGGCCCAAGAGAGTCTGACAATTCACAGAGGCAGATACTTACTCCTCACATCCAGAGAGTATCTTTGTGACAAGAAAAATGAGTGACTACTTCAAACTAGGAAAGGAACTGACAAACAGGCAATTATGGGAGGAGCCAGAGCTAAGTGTATGACTACAGGGTTTTGTTATTAAAAGTGAACTCTGGGAAGGCACAAAGTTGTTTTTCCATATATTTTAAGACTACTTTATAAACAGCTGGCATAAATGGATGCTTGCAGTTACATGGAAATTAGCATATCTTTGTCATTCATGCCATTTACTTAAAGATAAGTGTTCTGTAACACGCACAGCTCCAGATAAACAACTGGGACTGAAATCAAGCATCACCTGCCTCGAATTATTAGTTGCTACACGTTCATATGGCATATTCCCACACTTCCTCCATTACCAACAGCATTATGGGCATTTTAGTATGTCCTTCCTGGGTCTTGGGGAAAGGAGGGATTCAAATCTCCAGACAAAACTAGCAGGAGTGAGAAGTCAGTGACTTCATTATCTGTTTCCATATTTTCAGACCTAATGTTCTCATGATGTTCACTGGGAGTATCTATAAACACACAGGCATATCTAGGCTACCTTCTCACGCAGAAGCATTTCAGAGTGCTCTTTCCTACCAGTTTAGTGCTCTCCAGCTTTCTTGCATTTACTTTCCTCCCACCAAAACACCACCTTTCGTCTTTACAGAACATGATGGAACACATTTTGGGTACAATTTTCTGGTAATGTGTTCAAAAAGCCTCCATAAAAATTCACCTTTCCCATGACTGACAAGCGTTCAAGAAGAACAGTCTCACAGGATGAATTTATGCACATTACCAATCTTTTCATTACTCAGTTATGGTACCTGTAATAAATATAGCAACACTGATGCTTAAAGCTATTCCTGACAGTTGTTGAAGACTTAAATAACAAGTTCCTTTTGTCAGTCTAAGCAACATTTACTTTTATTCTACTACACAAACCCATGGTTAAGTTACACCAAACCCCCTTCCTGCTGCTCGCTACTCAGGGGCAAGGTGAGAAGGAGTCTTACCCTGAACATGCAGGATTTAGAATAACCTCCACCGCTACCTCAAGGTGCTGTAAACTTCAAAGACAAGCAAAAGTCACTAGATTTGCCCATTTATAACACCAGCGGTAAGTTTGCTCTCCTAGGTGCATTTTTTTCCTGATGATATTCTACACTTTCAAATACTCTTGGCAGTAAAGTACGTTAAACTTTTCGCCCTGTGAAAAATAAACCCACGAGGATCTCTATGACGACAACTATTTTTGAGTACTTTTTCCTACAAGTGTATACAGCTCTTCAGAAATCAAACAGGATCCACTTTACTCTTTCCATGTCAAGAGCAAGCACATTAGAACACAAGCCTGGCTTCCAAAAACTGTTTTCCTGAAGATTCAGTGAAATTCACTGCAGCTACACGAAGAGACGTTTTTGTTCTACTTCCAGATGTATCAAAAACCCCCATGTGGTTTCTTTAGTGTATGCACCTTTTCTGGTATATACACCATCACCTTCCTACCATAAGGTCAAAAGACTGCTCCTATAAGCTTCCTTCCACATTTAAGGCAGAATATGGCTCCAGCCTTTCCAAAAAATTGTAGTAAGGACAGATACAGAAATTCCTCTGTATTTGACATGGTATTGCTGAAAAGAATGATTGCTGCCTTCCCTTTAGTCAAATAAACCAACCCTCTTCCTTGTGCTGGAAAAAAGGTACATTACATAATCATACATCTGCAAGATCATATTACAAATTTTTAATTGGCTATGGAGGGAAAGAAGCATTAAAACAAAACGGTGCTATTTCAAGGTTACATCCCTCCTGCTCCTTTATGTTAGCCCTGCTTCAAAACTCAAGTCTTTTCACCAGTGCCACTGGTATCAGTCTCCACCCAGCCTCCCCAAAGTGAACAACAGCACACACTAGAAAAATCCACGAATACATTCGTTATGTGTTTAATTGTAAGGAGCATATTTCACTCAGACAGAAGCTGAACAGTGATAGGTAATTATGGGTAAATGTCTACAAAATTGAGTGCCAAAGGAAGACACCATTGTAGAACACAAAGCAAAGGCAAGAGTGATAAGACTATGGCTTTCTTACAAAGATGTGAAAGCCAATAAAACCCAGTGTTATATTGCAACTGACTTAATTCATGTTTACAACTTAGATTTGGCAGTGAAAACTGTTTTGCAGTTTGATTTCTCTTTATTGAAGAGAGAGAGGTGGGGGAAGAAAGGGGAAATCAGCTTTAAAGCCAGCACATTCAGGATTTCCAAACTGCAGCACTCCCAGTTACAGCTGAGGAAAGAGTCTGTTAAACTGAATTCACCTTACTGCCCACAGATTGCAAAAATAAGGTAAGCACAGTTTAGAGTTCCAAGCTAATAACATAAAGAGACTGGCAGAGGAAAATAGTCATCTGCAGGATTCATGTTTACTGCCCTTTAAATCTAAATTATCTTTAAATACCTTCCCCCCCCCCCATTTGAAGCTTTTCTTCCGTATGATAATGCCACCAGCGTACAGCACTCCATCATCTCTCAGGTGAAACAAATCAAAGCATTTACCTCCACCTCTTTCCCCATTTTCAAAAGGCAAAAAAAAAACAACAACCAACACCCTAAGACTACACAACACACCTCGTGCTGTAGCAGTTTAACCCTGATTCAGCTAACAAATTTCTTTAGGTTTAAGCCCACACGCTGCACAGCCTACTTGCTTTCTTTTTGTACTTTGCCAGATCTCTTCAATTTCACAAACTTCTGAACAGAGCTGTCGTTATTCTCAGCAAGAAACCTAAGCCACTATGAATCACCACAGCGACTGGCAGCAAGTGTCGGCACTGCTCTCACAATGCTTCAGAAATGGAGAGAAGTCCTAAAGCAACTAAAAGCTTTTAGCTAACCTACCACTGACTTGGTTCTTGCTCAAGTCTTCATGCAACTTCATTAAATAAGAGAGCAAAGGAAAAGGTTACATTAGGCTGACACAGTACTTCAGAAGCCAGAAAGATTTCATTTTTCTGCCTAACAACAGGGTCTCAGCTCCACACCACTGTCTGAGCAGGGATCCCACAAAAGCTGGAACGTTGGTTTTTCACACTTCATTAAAAGCTAATCATACAGTGAGAGTTATGCCTCCTGTAACTGTCCAAGGTAGAGTTAGGCTGTCAGTTTATTCATTGAACAACAGGCGTCAGGACTACTTACTTGGCTCTAAACAAGAGCACAGAGAGTGCATGCTGCAGTTGTCCTTAGGACATGCACTGCACGATAGAAAGCAGTTACTTACTATGCAAAACTGGCACATTGCTCCACGCCGTGTGAAAATTGAATTGTTGGATAATATTCTCCCCATAAAACAATTGATAATTGTTATTTGTCTTAAAGAGAAAGCAAGGACAGAAGAAAATGAAGAAGAAAACAATAAAGAGCTTTATTGTAGTGTCTAAAATGCTGCTCAACTGCACTGCTAAGCCACAGATGTCTAGACAACATATTCCTGTGATGAAGAAGGGTTGAATATTTCTCTGCACTGGGAAGTTTTGGGGGTTCCCCCCTGCTAAGAACTCACATTTCCCATGACCACAGCCATTCTACTTGATCAACACTATCACCTGGGACAACAGGCAGCTCTGTGGCCTAGCGGTAGATACAACATTTAAGCTTCGATCATAGGTAAGTTCACTGTTCTACTGATAATCAAAGCCATAAATACACAAAGAAGGCAACTGGACTGGGACTTCATATTGAGTGTATTTGTTGTGTGGTGAAAGTGAAGTCAGAAATTTGTTTTTCAAAGCCACTGGAAACTTAGCCCATGTTCATCCCATGAACAAGTGCACTTTAGTACTCTGAGCTGTAATTTCCAGCAGAAAAGACACAGCAGCCCTTCCGATGACGGGCAATTTAGACCCTATGTCAGTACAGGCCACTCTAATGTGATCTTAAAGCATTACAAGCCCAAGTTTAAAAGTTACAGTGAGATACACTCACTTCTACCTTCCACTCGCTACTTCACTGCCTGTCCCTGCTGACCATGTGAACTGGGAGTCAACATGACTGCCTTCCTGGCATGAAGGCAAGCTAATTTTGAACTTAACCAGGGACCCCAGAGCTTACCAGAGAATGCTGAAGCTGCTTGCTGTGAGACACGGCCACATGCAGAGGCTCACGCTGGTTTCAGAGAATAAATCATCTTGAAGAGAGGCATGCCATCACATCAGCGAGACCTCTGGTTTTGTTGAATTAGTATTCTCATTAAAAAATAATTTTCTTTATTATCCTTACATGTTCCTTCCTACACTCACTGTTCTGCCACTAAAACATACTGTAAATTTTTAGCAAACAAAATGTCTAGATAAATATCAATCACTGTCTGCCTAAGTCCTTAGGAAAGATAATTCTCAATACAGAACACATGCAGATAATAGCAGAGGAGTGCAGGTATCTAGGCGTGACACTCATGCATAGCTATATTCTTGCCTAAAATGTTTTCCCTCTTCAAAGGCATCACCTGTTAACCTAATGTGGTTCCATTATTGACACATAAGCAGTACAGTGAAGGCACTGCTTAAGTCAATTTAGCTTTTGTATGGAGTTTGGGTATGAGTTTTTTGTGCATGCTGCTGTTGTGTTTGGTTGTTTTGGGGGGTTTGTTTTATCTTAAAAACATCACAGTATCACCAAGGTTGGAAGAGACCTCAACGACCATTGAGTCCAACCTATCAACACAGACCTCATGACTAGACCATGGCACCAAGTGCTATGTCCAATCCCCTCTTGAACACCTCCAGGGATGGTGAGTCCAACACCTCCCTGGGCAGCACATTCCAACAACAAATGACTCTCTCGGTGAAGAACTTTCTCCTCACCTCGAGTCTCAATTTCCCCTGGCGCAGCTTGAGACTGTGTCCTCTTGTTCTGGTGCTGGTTGCTAGAGAGAAGAGATCAACCCCTTCCTGGCTACAACCACCTTTCAGGTAGTTGTAGAGGGCAATGAGGTCGCCCTGGAGCCTCCTCTTCTCCAGGCTAAACAATCCCAGCTCCCTCAGCCTCTCCTCATAGGGCTTGTACTCAAGGCCTCTCCCCAGCCTTGTTGCCCTTCTCTGGACACCTTCAAGTGTCTCAATGTCTTTCTTAAACTGAGGGGCCCAGAACTGGACACAGGACTCAAGGTGTGGCCTAACCAATGCAGAGTCCAGGGGCACAATGACTTCCCTGCTCCTGCTGGCCACACTATTCCTAATGCAGGTCAGGATGCCATTGGCCTTCTTGTCCACCTGGGCACACTGCTGGCTCATGTTTAGGCAGATGTCAATCAGCACCCCCAGGTCCCTCTCTGTTTGGGAGCTCTCCAGCCACTCCAACCCTAGCCTGTAGCTCTGCATGGGGTTGCTGTGGCCAAAGTGCAACACCCGGCACTTGGACTTGTTGAATGCCATCCCATTGGACTCCGCCCATCTGTCCAGTTGGTCGAGCTCCCTCTGGAGAGCCCTTCTGCCCTTTAACTGACCAACATCTGCTCTCAACTTGGTGTCACCTGCAAATTTGCTGATGACTGACTCAATCCCCTCATCCAGATCATCAGTGAAGATATTAAAGAGGATGGGGCTGAGCACTGATCCCTGGGGGACGCCACTGGTGACTGGCCTCCAGCTGGACGTGGCACCATTCACCACCACATGATAACAGGTTTTGTAGATCTCACAATGCCATTTATTTTTCTTCTAGCTACCCACAAGATGCATCTTCAAGTTCCACTACTTTTCTATTAAGCATTCACACGTGATTATTACTCAGAACTTTAGACCTGCCAAAGAGAATTCCTACCAAATGGCAAACGTTCGACAATTGTGTACTAAAGTACATGATAAATTACACCACAACTAATTCCCAAGTTGTCCATGGGTATTCATAACTGTCACGAAATTAGTTGGTCTAGACACAAAGAAAAATTCCAGCACACTCATCCCAGATGCACAGTGTGGATCAACTAACACAAAATCTAAAGAGCTGCCCAAAACCAGAGCGGTCTGGTACAGAACAAGTTTCAAGGTAATGATAAAGGAAATGACAAAATTCATTCATTTTCCCAGCTCCCTTGATATAAAGCACTAGTTCCAGCAGAAGAAAAACTGCTGTAGCTTCCACTGATTTTACCAGTTGTTTGTTTGATAGGCTTGCAATAACTCATCTTCTCTTTTGTGGAAAGAAAAAAAATCCATAAATAAAGATCCAAAACGTCTGCTTGCCCACACTTATTTTTGAACTTAAAAATTTGGCAGCTCTCTGGAAAGCTGGGAAAACAGACATCTTTAGAAGAAGGTGTTAAAAATACATCTCTGTTTCCCTACCTGTTTCTCACTCAGAGCTGTGATTTTAGCTTGAAGTTCATGAAGCTGTTTCTTCAAATCGGCGTTCTGATTAGAAAGAAAAAATATCTGTGAGAAAGATATTCCGTTTGTTAACATGGAGTAGTAGCAGGAAGGTGTTTCTTTTTTGTTGTTGTTGATACTTTTTTTTTAGGGTGTGTTCTTCTCTTCCCCCCCCCCCCTCCCCCCCCCCCCCCTTTTTTTTTTTCATAGTGTAGTACAAATAGAGCACCTCAGGATGTACAGCCAATACATTTAAGAGGCTCAACAAAGCCTTGCTTTAGTCACTGAGCGCAACGATAAGCAGAGGACCTCTGTAGCACTCAGAAAGACAATCCAGTTTGGAATGAAGATTTCATTAAAACATCCATTAGTGCCTATTGTATTAAAAAGCATGTTTGTGCATTTCAGCAAGCTTACAAGTTAAACAAGAAATGCCTGTTAATAAGCAGCACAACAGTATCATATGGTATACAATAGCACGCTATGGTATGTCACCTAAAGCATTCTGACCTATGCTACTTATGCAACACTGTCACAGGTAGCTCTGTGTAGGGTGATGTAGCAAGCATATCTATTAAATCTTAATTCATATGTTTGCCTTCATTTGACAAGTGTATCTATGTCTTCATTTCCAAGTGCATTTATGCCTTAGACAGCATCTAAGAGAATTACACTTGCCTCAGCACATCATTCATATCAGTACTTCGCTTACAATGTTTTAAGATTTGAAAGCTCTAAGTATCCCTATAAAGATACAGCCAGAAAACAGTATTTTACCAGGACTATTTCTTTCCTACTCAAAGTACAGAAATTAAAAACATTATTTCCTTAAAGTCTGTGAAACTCTGCAGAAAAGTGATAGGGAAGTAAGCTTCCCTCCATTTTTCTTCCCCCCCCCCCCCACTTTTTTTGTTTTTTCTCATTTATGTCCTAAACTCCTTCCCCTAGGTTATGTAGGTTTCCTATACTACACAGAAATATTAAAACACAGGACTGCTATCCTTAGAGGAACTTTTTCTATTCCTCCATACAATTTTGAAATGGATTACAAGCTCAGCTTGTAGATAAGACTTCTCCAATGTACACACAACTCTAGCAAAACCCGATATTGAGCAGTCATCCTCCCTTCTAGATTCCACTTAATAATCTGGGATAAAAATGTATTAAGAGCACAGGAAGCAGGGACCAGATTTATTCTTCCTGGCTCCAAGAACTTTGCATGGCTGCTTTCAGCATGACCTGGCTTTCAGCAGATAAGAACTCAGAGCAAACTGCTCCGCAGGCTAATTGTTAGCAGACTTGCCCAGCAAGTTAAGTGCAGCAGACCTTACCCAAATCCCATCAGAATAAAGAAGTTCTAGAACAAACATTTTTCCAGCAGCATCCTACTCTCTGTTCATCCCTCTCTGTCAGGAGTCTAGCTATCTGTCTGTTACAAAAAGCTGCCTTCCTACTCCACTGAGCTCAGAAAAATATATGCTCAGAAAATTACAGGGCATTTAGTATAGTATGGGAATGGAGCACTTAAGGCAAGCCTCAAGTGAGCTGCCTTTATCCCTGTACTCAACATTTGAGGCTGGTTAGAGACCTCCACAGAACTCCTCATTCAGCACACTGGAGAGCTTAATTGCTGTACAAGACAGCCCAGCCTCCTTACACAGTCCTTGGGAAAGCGAAGACTTCTGCTGTCTATGCAAGGAGTCTGCAGTTACCTAACTTCAGCAGTTAAAGCATCCCAAGGCTAAGTGCCCTCTCTGGAAACTACAGTGCTGAGGTTAGATAGCCTAGACAGGCACCCTGAACACAGCCTTAAGGTGCATTCTTTAATTGGACACCATTTTGTGGACAGAATATCCTATCTCTTCTTGTACAACTCTAAACCTTCTGATACTCAGAGAAGAAAAAAAAATAATCATCAAATTCTAGTATTGGCACATTTCATAAAGAGAGATTCCAATACAAATCAGAAACATAGTGGATGCTGGAAGTGCACCACTTAGAATTGTTTTGGTTGGACAAGACCTCTAACATCACTGAGTCCAACCATCAACATGATTTAAACTATTGAGAATAGGAAGCAAAAGGTTCCATAAAGAGGGGGGGAAAGAAGAAAAAAGGTTTTGTTTTCAACTATCTTCCAGTCATTGTTTAAAAGACTTGTTCATAACAGTTTTCTTCTAAACACTGTGCTAGCAAGGAAAAAATGTGATCAAGAAACATCTAAAATTCTCAAGCTTCATACACTCTCATTTCCTGTACTTGTAAGGGTAAACAATGCCATATAAAAATAGATATTTACCTGTGGATCTTGCTTCATTTGGGCAACCAATTTCTAGAAAGGAAAAAAAAAAAAGACAAAAAAGAGATGCAACACAATGAAGATTTTCATTACAGATATTGTTGAACAGTTTAGAACTCGACATTTTCAAAGACCCTTTGTAAAAGCAAAATGATGCAGCTTACAGCATTTCAATAGCAAGGCCTGGAATCCAGCATTATGCAACTTCCAAACCTACTCCTATTAATACAGCGAAACTGCCACACTAAGCAACCACTTTTGCTCCTTCTCCTAAGCAGCTCTTGAACAAGTGATGCCTTTTAAGAACAATTTCAGCCAGCTGGGTAAGATAATCTAATAGCTGTGTCTCCTCTAGAACTGCTGCTTTCTTTGCTTGCAGTCACAAGAAACACAAATCACAGATAACTGCTGCGGGCACAAAAGCTGTTTGTATATTCAAGAGCAGAATGTTTCAAGTGCTAAGGGTCTGCCTGTGTGTTGGCTTGGCTGGTACCACATGGAAGGCCCATGTTCAGAAGTATCTTTGCCACTTTCCTCCCTCAGAGAGAGATTGAGATCATTGTAGAAGAGATGCCCTCCACATCCAAGGGAAAGCAGACAGATGGTTACCATTCACTATTCTTCCTCCTTCACTTCCCTCAGGCAGCTGCAGGAGAATGCTACTGCTAAGCAAGCAAAAAGTGACCAGGCTGTCACCAAAGCAGAGCTGAGGATGGAGAGGCAATGTAAACCACAAATTATCAATTTCTTTTTTGGTTACAGCCACATTTATTCATCGCTTTGCCACGTCCCTTTCCCATATGATAAGATCAGTGTGAAGTCTGTACTTTCTTCCCCATTTGCTCATCAGAATCAGGAAAAGGAGTGAGAAACAGAAGGACAAAGCAAACAAGAAGGAAAAAAAAACCAACATTTCATTTTGCCTGTATTGATATTGCCCACATAGCTCAGACTTTGTCAACTAATTCTGTTCATTTGATTTCAGATTCTAAAACCTGTATTAACAAACAAAACAAGCAAAAGGCACAACACAGGTAATGCTGTGTCAGACCCCACGTTCACCTGCTTCATTTTCATTCTAGTACTAGATAACAGCAAACAGAGGCATCAGCATGATGTCTGGGCTGGACAAGCATAGTCTGTTATCTCCCACCTTTCAGCAGTTTACATCTCTGCTGTCTTCCAAGATTATGTCTTAGGTTTAATAGCTGGTAATACACTTGTCTTCCATTAATCTGCCTTAATTACTTTTTCAGCTGAGGAAAACACTCAAAGATTGTGGCAGTAAGTTCCAAAGTATAACCACAGGGCTCTTACGTTAAAAAGAGCTCCTTTTTCTTTTGATAATGCAAGCATGAGAGGCACGTAAGGTTATGGAAAACCAGTCCTGACCTGAGCCAGAAGGAGTTGGAAATTGGACTCAGTGATCTTTAGAAGTCCCTTCCAACTTCAGATATACTCTGTAATTTTATTATTTTCTCTATTTGACTTCTTCCTACATTTTTTCCCTACACACATTCTTCCATCAGTCACTGCTGCTTGAGACTGAAAGCATCCTTGTGCCCAAATCATTCTGTTGTTTTGCTCACTCTTAGCACTCTTCCTGTACTCTTGTAGTTTGCCTCTATCATTTGGAGGCAAAGTTTAAAACTGCATGCAAGGTTCAAGAACTCTCTGCTCCAAGAACTCCTTCAGTCTGGTACTGCAGATGTAAACCTGGGACTTTTTCCAGAGTGCATCACTTGGCATTTACCTGTGCTGACTGTCACTGTGTCATCATGCTGCCACTCAGTGTCACAGGAGCTATGCTGCTATCTGACCCTTGTGCTCAGATGCTTAGCTTATTTCCTCCACGCTTCCTGCCACATCAGTTTGACAAGCAACAGCTCTGCTAGTTTTTATACAAAGTGCTTGTACAGACCCAGTCATAAGACAATACACTGACTGTGAAGTGCTCCTAAGGTATTGCTGAATTTATGGATCACAACACTGCATCATCCAATCATAAGATAAACCAAAACAAAACACAACACCACTTCTGCACTGACCCCAAGTGCAGGCTCTATTTAAGATGTTTTCAAACCTATTGATATTTTTGCCATGAAATGCGAGGAGGGAAAGGATGTTTTAGGTTCTTTCCACACATCAGCTTAAGGAGTCATCCACAAAACCCAACCCTTCTGTGAGAATAGCTAAATATAACGCCTTTAACACCTCTTGTGATCAAAACTATGAAGAGCAGACTGTTTCAAAATAAACTTAATTAAGTCAACACAGTAGCAGAATGAAACACTTAAGATGTGATGCATCTTTTCTCAGGACAAGCAATACAGCTTTGACAGGGAAGATACCTGAATATTCAAGTTGTACTCTGACACAGCAGGTGACCTGGTCAGACATCATTATGGAGAACTCTTCAATCATCAAAATGAAACAAAACAAAACAAAGCAGCTTTTCCTAAACAACTGAACACCTCCTTTGGGCCCTCACCCATAGCCTAAGACACACTTTGCAAAGCAGCAGCACCAAAGCTTCAGACAAAGTTGTGGAGGTGAACTGGAATAGGCAGGACACAAGAAGCCATTCTACAAACAAAAATACGGTGACACTGAGCATCACTTCATCGCGTCTGCAGCTCTGGAAGCAGTCACAGGTTAACACACTGCATCAGAAAGCCAGAAGGCTTTGCTCAGCACAGAGCTGAGCTCTGCATGTTCATCAGACATCTGCACACCACTTAACAAAGGGACAACAAACTATGTCTACAGCAAGCTTTTTCAGAGAGCCCTCAGATAAAGAAGTGTTAGATAAGGAGGTGACGACAGGTGAGCCACTTCTGTACAAATCCTCAGGCCTGTCATAAGAAGGGACATATTCTATCTCTTAAGTTATAAAATTCAAAGATACACAATACAAGTCAAGCATTTCATTTGAAGATCTCTTTTTTGTGTGTGTCAAAACCAGTTTCATTTCTATTAGCAGCCACCTGACGATCACAGCAGTAACCACTCAGGCACAGTTAAAGAAAAGTTTGCTGAAGTGCTCAATATGTTGTTGCAAGTCTTATTTTTCCATGGTAAAGATTCAGGGCTGTTCTTAGCCTGAATTAAGGGAATATAGAGTATATTGAAAGAAAAAAACCACATTCTTCTGATCTAAGGGCTTGTCTAGTTTCCCCAACTAAACCCAAATTTAATTAAAGTCGATTTCAGTGCAGAGCTCAGTTTTAAATGAGGATTGGGCAAAGCTAAGGTGAACAGGGTCAAGAAAAGTTGTTAAAAAACAGTATATTTCTGGACATTTTGCAGTCTTTATCCCTGTTCATCATCACTGCTATGAACACAGGCTAAAGGAACATGTCCAGAGAAGGGAAACGAAGTTGGTGCAGGGCTTGGAACACAAGCCCTATGAGGAGAGACTGAGGGAGCTGGGGTTGCTTAGCCTGGAGAGGAGGAGACTCAGGGGTGACCTTATTGCTCTCTACAACTACCTTAAGGGAGGTTGTAGACAGGCGGAGGTTGGTCTCTTCTCCCAGGCAGCCAGCACCAGAACAAGAGGACACAGTCTCAGGCTGCGCCAGGGGAGGTTTAGGCTGGATGGCAAAACACCATGGGTAATTTCTGAATTTCCTTATTGCCCTACCAAAACTTCACTGCAGTTCTGCATACAAGGGAATTTCTGAGGAGAGCAAAATATGTGTTTGCAGGTGCTGGAAATCCATCTTCAGCTTTTTCAAGTTTTCCTTCCTAGCTGAAAGTTGTCTTTTGCTAAAGCTTCTTTTCACTAATCCACCCATTAAGTTCTTGCACTGTGCTCATCACTGTGGCAACTCCTGAGCAAGTCACAGTATCACTAAGGTTGGAAGAGACCGCAAAGATCAGCGAGTCCAACCTGTCACCACAGACCTCATGGCACCAAGTGCCACGTCCAATCCCCTCTTGAACACCTCCAGGGATGGTGACTCCACCACCTCCCAGGGCAGCACATTCCAATGATGAATGACTTGCTCGGTGAAGAACTTTCTCCTCACCTCCAGCCTAAACTTCCCCTGGCACAGCTTGAGACTATGTCCTCTTGTTCTGGTGCTGGTTGCCAGGGAGAAGAGACCAACACCTTCCCGGCTACAACCACCTTTCAGGTAGTTGTAAAGAGCAATGATGTCTCCGTCTCCCCTGAGCCTCCTCTTCTCCAGGCTAAACAATCCCAGCTCCCTCAGCCTCTCCTCACAGGGCTGTGCTCAAGGCCTCTCCCCAGCCTTGTTGCCCTTCTCTGGACACATTCACCCAGAACACTCGTAATATATTTCCAGCTTACTTGGTGGGTTGTCTGAACAAGTTGTGTATGATAGGATACAGAAATCAGTGTGCCCTACCAAGCATTTCTTTTACCCACTGTGTAACAGTTGCAAGTTTCAGACACCCAAAGGAAATACTTGGAGAACTGTCTTCAGAAAAGGTCTCATTGATAAATTTAACATTTCAAGTTGGCAGCTACTCTGTGTTCATGGCTGTAACAATTTTGTTCCAAGAATTAATATGCATATGTACTCTTACATTTGCTAAATCAGGTTTTACCATTATTTTTAATATTCCTCATTTATAGTCTAATGGAATAACAACCTGCAACTCTACTGCCATATAGTACTGGGCAGGCTACCAGTAAAAATGACCCAACAGGTCAAATTTTAGTCCAAGCACTACAACCTTTCAGTTCACAAAATTACACAGCATTGGCCATTGGAATGGGCTGCCCAGGGAGGTGGTGGAGTCACCATCACTGGAGGTCTTTAAGAAGAGACTGGATGGGGTGCTTGGTGCCATGGTTTAGTTGATTCGATGGTGTTGGGTGATAGGTTGGACTCTATGATCTCAGAGGTCTTTTCCAACCTGGGTTATTCTATCATATCCTATTCTATTTATTGTGGGTTAAGGACTAGCCTAGCTGTCCTACCACAGAGAGGTTTACCAGGAGTTCCAGAGGGGATTCAGGAAATTATAATCTTTTGTTATTTCACCCCATCATGCCTGCATCTATTCCTCTATGTAAATGGACATTACTGTCTTCTGAGCATTTTTTAACTCTCTCTTCTCCCAGACAGATCATCTCTCTTGTTTGGTATTTCAAGGAAGGGTTTCAGCCTTGAGTGCCCCAGTTTGCCTGGGCAAACGTAATTTCTTCTGTGCCATCTGAGCCCAGCAGAGGCATGGTGGGGGTAGAGAGCTGGGGGGTGGGGTGGGGGGGGGGGTGTTTGGCCAAACTATGGGAGGTTTTGAAAAGTTTTTTTTCGGCTTAAGGAGGTTGTTGTAAGCCCAGGTGGAAAGACTAGGCTGAGACTGAATATGAATTTGGGTAGTTTGTAATTTCTGTCTATAGGTGTGAATAGCACTTCCACTTAAACTTACTAACTCTTTCCAATCCCATGTGAGAGCATTTTTATTTTACTTCCTGGGGGAAGTGGGGGTAAAATATAATTTCTCTCCACTCTTAAAACTAAGACACACAACTACAAGACTAGAAGGTACAAGAGAATAAACCTTTATTTAGAATAAACCAAACCAGGTTGGAAGAGACCTTCAAGATCATCGTGTTCAACCCATCAACCAATCCAACCCACCTAAACAACTAACCCATGGCACCAAGCACCCCATCAAGTCTCCTCCTGAACACCTCCAATGACGGCAACTCCACCACCTCCCCAGGCAGCCCATTCCAATGGGCAGTCACTCTCTATGAAGAACTTCTTCCTAATATCCAATCTAAACCTCCCCTGGCGCAGCCTGAGACCGTGTCCTCTTGTTCTGGTACTGGCTGCCTGGGAGAAGAGACCAACCTCTGCCTGTCTACAACCTCCCTTCAGGTAGTTGTAGAGAGCAATAAGGTCACCCCTGAGTCTCCTCTTCTCCAGGCTAAGCAACCCCAGCTCCCTCAGCCTCTCCTCATAGGGCTTGTGTTCCAAACCCCTCACCAACTTTGTTGCCCTTCTCTGGACTCGTTCCAGCAAGTCAACCTCCTTCCTAAACTGAGGGGCCCAGAACTGGACACAAAACTCAAGGTGTGGCCTAACCAGTGCAGTGTACAGGGGCAGAATGACCTCCCTGCTCCTGCTGGCCACACTGTTCCTGATGCAGGCCAGGATGCCCATTAAGAGACCCCAGAAGAGAAGCACCAGATGAGACTACGCAGTGCAAAGCACGGTTAGCCTGAAAGCTCCTCCCTGCCATCTTCTTCCAATGCCAACTGAATACCGAAATTTGGCTCCAGAACGTTAGAGAAACCTTCCAGACAAGTTGCTGAATGCAGAGTTTTCAGAATGTTTTTAATCACTGCTACAAAATATTAAAAAAAAAAAAAAAAAAATTCAAAATAAAATAAATAAATCCCCACCCACAGCCTGATATGTGGAGTTTTCAACATTTGCTGAAAAACAACAGGTGGTGGGGTCAAAATGCAGAGTCTAACATTCTAAAGTAGTTCCAAGCTTACACAACAATTGTTACTATAGCTGTAGTGCTGTTACTTACTGCTACCATTGGTTGTAATGTTATCAGCAATACTGATGCTCCGACTACTTGCAGAGTCAAAGCGAGAGTGAATACAAATTACCTGGTGAACCTGAATTTCCACTTTCAGAGCCTCCTGTAGAGTCTGCAGCTCCATCCTCTACCTTCTCCACTTTCTCTAAAAGTGTCTTTGCTGATTCTAGCGCCTTTAGTCTCCGGTTTCCTCTTTAAGGACAGCGCTATAGGAAACAAATCAAGGTTTTGTTTTGGTTAGTGGAGGAGGGGGAAAAAAAAAAAAAATCATCAATTTGAAAAAAAGCAGAATATAACAGAGCAGGAATTCAGACCTGAACTATAGTCAAGTGCAGCTTTCTAGACCAAACACAAACAACCTTCCCAACACGCGAAATCCACAGGCCGCACAAAACGCCTGCCTCGGAATCATCGAGACGAATTTGTTACTTCCCACATACCCCAAAGTTGACACACTTGTCCCTTATCTTAGTTTGCAGGCAGCTATTTCCTACCAACAGCCTATTGCTGTTGCATATTAAATTAGAAAAATGTAACTACTAAAAAAATTATAATAAAAAAAAAAAATCTGTGTAGAGGAGAAATATATTCTGGAGACTCAAATTCTGCAGCCCAAACAGCAATAAATTGTTAAACAGAATGGCGTGCATTAACATACTTCCATGATACTATAGAGCTATTCTTAGATGGGATGGTCTGCATGCAGTTTGACAGAACAACATTAATATGTCATTAGCCCACAGCCTGAAGTTTGTGCTGAGCTAGTCATTCCAGTGGAAACCTGTTTTGAAGGAACACAGGGCTGATACAAAGCAGCAGAAGTCTTCTTCAAAACCATTAATTTCCAAATCCTTTTTAATCCTGAAATTCTGCTTGTAGAATGAGTATACCATCTTCCCTTGTACTGCAAATAAATTAATCCCCCCCAACCTCTGACACAGAGGAGCATTATCAGCCATGCTTCTAACAAGCTTTGAATGTTGAACAAAGAATTTTTGTTCAGAAATAAGTTACAAGTATCAGCCTCTGGAAGAAGATCGAGATTCCTGTCCCTGTCCCACACCCTCAAATCACAAAGGAACCTGTGTAAAAACATCTATAAATACATACAGATAAAAGGCCAGCAGAAAACATTATGCAGCAATTTTTTCCAGTCACTTTTCCATCTAGACACAGACAGAAAAATTACTGAAGTGTTAAAATAGTTCCTTTTTGGTTCTTTGGGGGGGTTCTCTCATTTGTGGTTTGGTTTTAGTTGTCGGCGGTGGTGGTTTGGGTTTTGTTTGTTGCTTCTTTGGTTTTGTTGCTTCTTTGGTTTTATGGCTTTTAAATTGCTCACAGTTACTGCACAGGTATTGTAGGCAACTCAGAGGCCTTCATAACAGGACTTCATTGTTTTCAAAATGATATTGACATATTAGATTAGACACGCAGTCTGTAAAAAACAAAGTCATTCCCTTAAGTTAGAGAGTCTTATTTTAACATCGCCTCCCTACAGTCAACTCAAGTGCTGGACAAGTTGGTGAACTCCTGAAACTAAAAGGTGGGAGGGGGATGCATGTGTTTTGTTTATGTCAATTAATTGTTTCTCTTTCCAAACAGAAATATGTTGCCAAGAATAGAATATAAAGGGGGTTTTAAAAGCCTTCTATTTAAACTCATTCTTTGTCAGCACTGTCTGCAGTTAAAGTTACCTATTTAAATAACAAAAAGCCTGATCAGACTTTCCAGCAAACACATGAAATGACCTTCTGCAAAGGCCTCTTCTCACATGTGACACAAACCAGTGAAAACAGCTGCCTTTGCAGCACTCCTCTCTATAAAATTCTAATTTGTATCAAGGGATACATGGAAATTACATACAGTTCCCTGTTCTATTGCCACAAACAGTAATGAGAAAACAGTATCCTGCATTATTAGTTCCACTCACTGACAAGCACAACTATAGCCTGCATTAAGGCCCTACCAGTGCAGCTTCAAAAGAAACCATGCTTCAGAACACCACGTGGGAGAGTAGCTAAGGCAAACTGGAGCCCACTGCCTGTCATAAGCCTTGATTATGGGGTTAAGATACAGGCAAATACAGCCATAGCTCCCCTCAGTATGTCTTCAGTGAATCAGAAGGCAGTCATGATGAACAGCTAGTATCACTCTGCAGCTACATACTAACTTTAAAGCTAAGTGCAAAACAGCAGAAGAGACAACTGAGAGTGTAAACAATGCCCATAACTTTAACACATGACACAGTACCTCTGTGGAGGAAAAAAAATCCACCAAAGACTGCCTAACTACTATTAAAACACAACTTAATTTGACAGACAGAAATTGTAGTATTGGTGGTTCACAAACCCCTAACCCAACCCAATTCCATAGACTCCTTGAACAGCTAGAAAGGTTTTTCCAAAACAAATGTCTAAGATGGTTCAGAAAAAGAGTGCTATGCAGAACACAGAGGCTGCTCAGCCTGGCCATGTTTACAGGGGTGTAGACATGAGCAAATGTAATTCAATGTCATATTGAAGAACATATTGTGACAAGTAAGGAAAAAAACCCAAAACAATTCTAGTAACAAACCAGTCATTCCATCCCAAAATATTTGTGACAGCTTCAGACTTTTCTTTCTTTGTAATTTAAAAAGGTAGCAGATTTTAACATCCCTTAATACTTATTTTCTCAGTATACACATAAATTTGAAACAGGGGCCATGCCATAACATCCTAAAGAATTAATTTCAATTTACAAGACTGAAGCTTCCCAAGAAAAAGCTTTTGATTATTTCTGTATTTTATTGGGTATGTTTTCCAACTTTTGACGACTTCTTCCTACTTCCCCTCCTCCAGCATTCCCATTATAGCCTCAGAGCAACTCAATTTGCAAGCACCATCTACTTCCAGTTGCCTTCTGCCAGCAAAGTTACACTGAAGCACACTTATAAAGATAGGAAACACTCTCCTCTCCAAAAACTAGGACCTGTTATGTGAGGAGAGGCAAACTAACACTGCTTCATCAGCAAAGGCCACACACAAAGCAAGATCCCTCGCAATCACCTCTGCTTAGCTGCTGAATTTGTCAGCTAACAGCACCAGTGTTCTCCTCAGGGAGAAGAAGAAAATAAAAAGACTAAAAGGATCAGGATAAGGAATTCTGAGAACTTTGTTAAATTACAAATAAGATGCCACATATTTGGCACACCATCCCAGAAGGGGCATACATTACAACCACTTTAAAGACAGGGAAGCAGGAAAAGGACAGCGAAGACTTTATTACCCTGTTCTGAAATGTTCATAGTATCATAGTATCAGCCAGGGTTGGAAGGGACCACAAGGATCAGCTAGTTCCAACCCCCCTGCCATGGGCAGGGACACCCCACACTAGATCAGGCTGGCCAGTGCCTCAAGCATCCAGATAAATGGGGGGGAAGGGGAGAAGCTACCCCATTAAATAGGATGTTCTTTTTAACTTGTGGTCAAGTTGCTAATTTCTGCATATGAAATATATCTAGCTGTCATTTTGTTGTACCCCTCTAGAACCCAAACACTATAAAAGATGGACTTGTGGCTTCCCTCCCAAGCTGCCCAAAGTTATCCCTGAAGTATTCTTAAACACTTATCCACCTCCCCCACCCCCCCAAGAAAAACTGAACATTCCTTACATCCAGCAAATCCTTGAGTGTATTGTTCTAGTTTATTCAGTATTCCTAAGGCTGGAAGAGGCCTCAAAGATTATCGAGTCCAACCTGTCACCACAGACCTCATGACTAGAGTAGGGAGGACACTACTGCCCACTGCAGGCTTGAACTCAAGACCTTCCTATTAAGGGTCTGATGCACTACCAACTAAGCCACATAAGGGGTTCATAGAATCAAACCTAGGAATACCTACAAGGGCAGCTGGTTAAATATTGCTAGCCTTTCCTTTGAAAACAGGTATGGAACTGCCATCACCAAGTGGTCACACATTTTGTGAGTGCAAACATCTTTAATATGTCTTTAATTTTTATTCTTTTAGACCAAGAAAAAAAAAAAAAAAAAAGACAAAATCTTAAGCCCAGTGGCATTACAAAATGACTTGCTGGAGTGTGTCCAGAGAAGGGCAACAAAGTTGGTGAGGGGTTTGGAACACAAGCCCTATGAGGAGAGACTGAGGGAGCTGGGGTTGCTTAGCCTGGGGAAGAGGACACTCGGGGTGACCTTATTGCTCTCTACAACTACCTGAAGGGAGGTTGTAGACAGGCAGAGGTTGGTCTCTTCTCCCAGGCAGCCAGCACCAGAACAAGAGGACACAGTCTCAGGCTGCACCAGGGGAGGTTTAGGCTGGAGGTCAGGAGGAAGTTTTACACGGAGAGAGTGATTGCCCATTGGAATGGGCTGCCCGGGGAGGTGGTGGAGTCACCATCACTGGAGGTGTTCAGGAGGAGAATTGATAGGGTGCTTGATTGCATGGTTTAGTTGATTAGGTGGTGTTGCATGATAGGTTGGACACAATGATCTTGAAGGCCTCTTCCAACCTGGTCTATTCTATTCTATTCCCTCGAGTAACACATCCAAAGATCTATAAAACCATCTCTGGATTACTCATAAAACACATTCCATTTTCCACTTCACTTTTATGACAGTGGAATCATTTTAATTAAAAATATTGTAGATGATTGAAACTGCATGGATGAATTGGTCTGCAAACATCCTTCATCCCACTGGTTTTTAAGGAAAAGCATGCAAATGCCTTGTTCAGTGCTAGAATCAGTGATTTCTAAAAGGAAAGCAGAGGGTTGGGGAGTAACTGCTTTTCTTGTACATCCAGATATACTTCCAAGCCTCAGCCAGAAAGAACACTGAGAACAAGAGAAAAAATTGCCATTCCTTGGACAGATTTCAGCTACTAGAGGCAGCAGATCTTCATTCAGTTTCTTGCTGGCACACATTTATTGTAAATAATTCCTTATTTCTTAGGTGGTTGATTCAAGACTTAAAACTTCATACTCGGATAAATACCCCAAAGCACCGCAGTTAAGGCAGTAGATGCTTATATGCTGTATAAATACCCAGAGCCTGAATGAAACCCTAAACTCTATGATAAACATGTAAGTCATTAGCACTTCTTTATTATTACCTCCATTAAACATAATCCACATCAGAACCTCTAAAATATCACAAAGCTATTTAAACTGCAGCTATTTTGGAAGCTACAGCAGAAACACAACTGACAAAGTCGATCTATATAAAAGGTACAGCCCACACAAAAGCCTCTGTGTACGGAAAGACTCGAAGTGACTTGGAATCTTAGACAGAAGTTTTTCTGCACCAAAAAAATCCCTTCAAAGAAATGTGGGTTTCACATGACACAGAAAAGAAAACAAACAAACAAAAACCTAACTTTTTTTTATTTGAGCAGATGAATTTTACGTGTCCACTGCTGTTACAGACTCCTCGGCCCAAATCTCTGCCCTACAGTGGTTTTATTTATAGCACTATGGCTTCCATCAGTAACGTTTGCTTTTTGAGATTTCATTTCTGAATATAAGAATAGATAGGATTTCAGTTTCAGTAAACATCAAACTTTTCCAGGAATGGATGCCAGCTCTTTTTGTATCATCTATTCTTAGGTAAACCATCTTAGACCTGGAAAGATGCACTTACCGGTTTCGAGAAAAGTTCTTCCCTTCAGCTCTCTACCCCCTCCTACAAAAAGAAAAACAACAACAAAGAAAGCTAATTACAAACAAGCAGCTTAACTACAGTTTAAAACAGAAAAACAATGAAAAAAAATACTTGGGAAGTTGGTGGGAGGAAGGTGTTTAGGTTTTAAGGAGGGGGGTTGGGTTTGGGTTTTTTCCCCAGGTTCTGGATATTTGAGGTTTGACTTCTGTTTTAAATGTTCAAGCTAACTACAAAATACCACTTGGAAAGAAAAATCTGCTTCACATGGCAGCCAAAGAGACCTTACAATTATAATCTGGATTAAAACACAGACTACTACTGTCACTAGGGGAAGAAGAGATTACAGGTACAAGCTTTCCTAGTTCTGCACAAAGCCTATGTCCCGCTCCCTAGGGGAAATACCTCCTCTCCATCACGTTTATTAACACCTAAATCACAAGCCCTGTCAGTCGGCACAGCTGAAAATGACAAGGTTACCCACCCCAGACCTTTGCCCACCACCTCTACCAGAGGTTACACCAATACAACAAAGATGGTAGAGCAGGTGGTGTGTCAGCACAGTCACTAGAGTTCAAATCCCAGAGTACTCATGCAAACTGCAATCAATGGCAGTTTAAGCTAATGTGCTAGGTCATGAACTGTGGAGGCCAAGAAGACACACTGCCCATTAGACTGCCTGTGTCATGGGAAGGACATTTAGCAGTGGAGCAAGGTAGTACCTCTTAAATCATCCTCATATGAATCATAAAAAAAACCTCGTTGAGTCAGAGTCCTAAAAAGATAGCTGAAGTATAAATGATAACTCATTTGCTCAATTACTTTGCCTGATGCTAAAAAAAGCCTCCAAAATACTCCAATTTTCTAGTAAAATACTAGCATATTTTAAGCTCCACAGCTACCAAGATCTATGTTTCTATCCACACACAAGTCATTGACAATGAGCTGAAGTTTAAGCCCCAACCTTATGAACAGATAGAGGAGTAGAAAGCCACAAAATCATCTCTTGCTCAATGGAGACCAGCACCAGTGGAGAAGCTGACATTAGCTAACCAGCAGAACCAGGGTGCAAATGAACACCAAGAGCAGAAAACAGGAAGCCTACTGCTGGCAGTGACTCCAAGTATTGTCACACTACCAAGTCTCCAGTTTTACTGTGCCTTTTGAACAGCAAAATATTACAGAAGTTGTCAAATTAATTTCAGAGCAATTTCAGGTTAGTTTTAATAACATCCAACTGCCATCATGGCAGTTTATGAACTGGAGTGTACAGACTGTTTTAAGGCTGTATTCCAATTAAGTGCATCTGCTGTGGATGATACAGAATGTGAAAAGTCCTCATGGTTGAGGGTGCTGAAGACACAGGTGTGATTCTCAAACTCTAGCTGCTGCTGCTGCTTTGATATCAAAAGTCTTAGCTGTCACCTCCACCTCCCATTATAAATCAGTTATTTAAGTGGTCCAAAAAAAAAAACCCCTATAAAGGAAGCTTTTTCATCACACAAGCACTAACCACCCCTCTTCAATGAAGAAATACAATTATATCACCATGCTATTAATTAAAAAAAATAAAATTAATTAAAGTCTTGCTGCTGTAGATGACTGACTCTGCAAAGCTAAACAAAGCAGTCCCTGCTATATATCTGCAAACAGAGTCTTAGAGTAAGAGAGCTCCTGTGATCAGGTGACCCATCTGGTGGATGTGGGGAGGCCTGGGGATGTGGTCTACCTGGACTTCAGCAAGGCCTTTGATACCATCCCCCACAGTAAACTGCTGTCTAAGCTGTCAGCTCGGGGCTTGGACCACAACACTCTGTGCTGGGTTAGGAACTGGCTGGAGGGCCGAGCACAGAGAGTGGTGGTGAATGGTGCCACATCCAGCTGGCAGCCAGTCAGTAGTGGCATCCCCCAGGGATCAGTACTGGGCCCCGTCCTCTTAAACATCTTCATTGATGATCTGGATGAGGGGATTGAGTCAGTCATCAGCAAGTTTACAGATGACATCAAGTTAGGAGCAGATGTTGGTCAGTTAGAGGGCAGAAGGGCTCTCCAGAGGGAGCTCGACCAACTGGACAGATGGGCAGAGTCCAATGGGATGGCATTTAACAAGTCCAAGTGCTGGGTGCTGCACTTTGGCCATGGCAATGCCATGCAGAGCTGCAGGCTGGGGTCAGAGTGGCTGGAGAGCTGCCAAACAGAGAGGGACCTGGGTGTACTGATCAACAGCTGCCTAAACATAAGCCAGAAGTGTGCCCAGGTGGCCAAAAAGGCCAATGGCATCCTGGCCTGCATTAAGAACAGTGTGGCCAGCAGGAGCAGGGAAGTCATTGTGCCCCTGGACTCTGCATTGGTTAGGCCACACCTTGAGTCCTGTGTCCAGTTCTGGGCCCCTCAGTTTAAGAAGGGCATCGAAACACTTGAACGTGTCCAGAGAAGGGCAACAAGGCTGGGGAGAGGCCTTGAGCACAGCCCTATGAGGAGAGGCTGAGGAAGCTGGGATTGTTTAGCCTGGAGAAGAGGAGGCTCAGGGGAGACCTCATTGCTCTCTACAACTACCTGAAAGGTGGTTGTAGCCAGGAAGCGGTTGGTCTCTTCTCCCAGGCAACCAGCACCAGAACAAGGGGACACAGTCTCAGGCTGCACCAGGGGAGGTTTAGACTCGAGGTGAGGAGAAAGTTCTTCACCGAGCGAGTCATTCATCACTGGAATGTGCTGCCCGGGGAGGTGGTGGAGTCACCGCGTTCAAGAGGGGATTGGACGTGGCACTTGGTCTAGTCATGGGGTCTGTGTTGATAGGTTGGACTCGATGATCCTCGAGGTCTCTTCCAACCTTGGTTATACTGTGATACTGTGATCATTTTTATTAAACTAAAAACCCACCAAAAATCAATTTCCTTGTAGCAAAAGTACACACAAACTGAAAAGTCCCTTAAGAATAACAGCATGTTTAATTGTGCCTTCTTTTTTCCCACTCTGCTACATGAAGGCTCACCTCCATAGCGGGACCCTAAACTCATCAACACTGATCTGTGAGGTAAAAAAGCACTACACCATTACAAACCCTCAGATTTCATTTAACCACCCTGAAGGACAATCCCAGGCTGAGAACCCAAGGGCTCCCGAGGACAAAGTTAGGAAAGCCAGGAGTGTAATTGTGACCCTCCAAGTGATTTACTGTGTTGCCTTGGAGAAGTCACTTAGAGAAGACCTAGACAGGGAATGCAAATACATTTGCATCCTCGTCTGTATATGATTTACTACAGACTCTCTTAACTGTTTAGAACAAGTTAATGTTTCAAAGTCAAGCCTTTGGAAATACAAAATACTTTCACTCTGCCCTCATGCAATTATAGTACTTTTACTGGCACCTCTGCCTCATTTAGCAGAGAGGACAAGCTTAAAAAATGAAGTATCAATTGAATCATTTCTTTTCATTCTGAGTTTGCAGTTCAAATGTTTTCCTTTTTAACTCACCATCTAAGCTCTATAACAAATAAGAATTGGTATCCTCATAAGCAGCACATTAACAAGAGCCACAGAAAACCTTCTGCCAGGCACAAGCAAATTTTCATAGACAGATAATTGAGACAGAGTAATGAAGAACAAACATCCAAGACTGGTAACTTCAAGCACCTGAAGCAGACAGTTTCCATTGCTCTTATATTTTTGTAGTAGAAAACTAAAACTCTGGCTTTGGTTCTTGAGAATTCTCTGCATTTGTGGCTACTGGGAACCAACATGGAACAGTAGTTATGAAATAGGTACCAGATAAAATCTGCTCTATAGAAGAAGTTAGATTATTCCTTGCTTCCTGCAAGAGTACATTCACAATCTCACGATGCCGCTCTCTCCTGCTACAAAACACAAAGCTACGATTAGACAGCTCACAATCACTCATATCAATAGAGAAGTCTGAAGAGTTTTGCATTTTGCAGAGTTCCTTAACAAGAACTTCAACAAGTAACAACGTATCATGAAATCTCAAGTATTTATTTTAGTGAGGTTGCCTACTGAAGGCTCTAGAAACACATGCTGCAAACTGAGGTACGAGTCTGCATGGCCAACTCTTGGATTATTACAGTAGATTCCGCAGTATTTGGGGAGTTTTAAAACCCCAGCTGTGGAAGTCACATTTCTATAACCACCTCTGCTTTCTATTAAGAGCACTGTCTTCTTCCCAAAACATACATATGATCAGCAGAAAAGACTGAGCAATGCTTACTTAAAGACAAAGTGATTAAAAGGCTTAGTAAAAGACAAAGTAATTAAAAGTAGCACTAACCAAATAAAACACTGATGGTTCAGAAATGTTTTTCTTAGCAAGATTGACTGTTGAGAGTCTCAGTGTTAGAAACAGGAAGGGTAGCTTTTCACATGCATAAACTTAAAACAATAATACTCCTCCCCCCCACCAAAAGAAGGCTCTTAACCTTTTCCACAATACTACACAACATATGTAAGAAAACAGACACCCCACTACTAAAAAATTCATAGTCTGCAGATCAACCTCAAACTTTTTTGGTGAAGCGTGTCAGTAAGGAGAAAAGTTATTCAAGTCATGAGCCTGTTACAAAAACTAACATCTCAAAAAAAAACCCTGATATGTTTAAAACCTTCATAGCCCCTGAAGACATCAGAAGTACACGCAGATGTCACACTCATTAGTCCTAAACCTTCAGGTGCTATGGGCTAATTAAATTTTAAGTATCTGTATATAAAGATGTTTGGTTACATCAGTCAGGTACTTACTATCACCTTTAAGTTACACAATAAAGCTCAGGCTGCTGTAACCAGATCCATTCAGAAAACACTGAAGAAAAGTATCATAGTATCAGTCAGGGTTGGAAGGGACCACAAGGATCAGCTAGTTCCAACCCCCCTGCCATGGGCAGGGACACCCCACACTAGATCAGCCTGGCCAGAGCCTCAGCCAGCCTGGGCTTAAACACCTCCAGGGATGGGGCCTCAACCACCTCCCTGGACGACCCACTCCAAGGCTTCACCACTCTCACGGTGACGAACTTCCTCCTCACATCCAGCCTGAATCTCCCCACCTCCAGCTTCATTCCATTCCCCCTAGTCCTATCACTACCTGAGATGTCCCTCCCCAGCCTTCCTGTAGGCCCCCTTCAGACACTGGAAGGCCACCAGTCACCTTTACCTACTTTTTGTTAGCACTTTTCCTAACTCTAGAAGCTGTCACATGTTTCCTCTTAGACCATCTAAACTTTGATCAGGAACTTTCTATGCACATATCACATTCCAATAGTCAATTATATCATTTTAACTCTTTGTCAATAGGACCTCTGCCTTATTCAGTGCACAGGATGGAGTCAGATGAAAAAGGGCTGACTACTGAGAGCCTGACACTTTCACAGTGCAGAGCACTGCCTGACAGTATCAAGGATAAAGCATTAATTAAAAATATTGGAAAAGTAATTAAATCTTTGGGTGCAAAATACACTGCACACAGAAGGGATTAACAGTTTTCTCTGGACTTGTGTCTTTAGATGTAAACTCCTCAAAGGAACAACTCCCCTTCCCATATTTGAAAGGCATCCTGAATGCACAGACCACTCTATCAGCATGTTCTAGGAAAACAAATGGTAACAGTTCTGTTACTGTGATTTTCAAGTGAGAAATGCATCAACTCGTATTCCTTCACAGGACAGGATTTCTGCAGTCTCAGAGGAGACCAAAACAGCCCAGACAGGAGCTATCCAAACTATTTCAAATTACATTAAGGCTCACATTTCAGGGAGCATCATTAATAGTGCCAGTGCTGTTGCTTCTGTGATTAAAAACAAGCCTCCTGTGTGCCAGTGCAGGGAATCTGATCTTGCTGTTGTACTGCAGCTGAGAGAACTCCCAGCCAGCCCCAGAAACATGTGCCAGGCAGGTGGCAAAGAGACCAACAGGATTGCCCATGATAACCAAGGCTGCACTTATGTGTACTCAGCCATGCTTTCCAGTTTGTCCATCTGCAAAGCCGCCTTTCTCTTCTTCCTCCCTACATCCACACAATGCAGGTGGGCAACTCCCACTGAAATGGTCAGAGCTTTGATTTCCTTCTGAGGCTATGATTAGCCATGGAACAGAGGCAATCTGGAGTTCAAGTCACCAGAAGATGATTACATTTAGGGAGGGATCGCATCACCTTCTTAAAAGCAGTTTATACAAACGTCAAAGTAAGTTTAAATGGAAGCATGACACCATCCTGCATCCTTGTAGAAGCAGCACTATATTTAACATATAGAAAATGAGCTAAGAGAGTAATTACAGCTAAAAAGGCTGTCCCTGTTGGAAAGGCAAAAGCACTTTACAAACTGATTTTTAAAATACCATGGTGCAAGACAGTCGCTTGCCATGGCAGGCAAACACATGGAAGAAGCTGAGGCTGACCCTCTTCGTTCTGCCTGTGACTACAAAATGACTACAGCTCTGACAAGAATTAGTAACTCTTCCTGAGCAAAGTCTTTCCTGGCATCCTCAGGGGAGCTGGGGGAAGGCAGTGAGATCACATTCTAGCAATCTGAAAAACCACACTTGGCCTAGAGGAAAGTTAGCACAAGTATGTTTTAAAATCTCAGGACTGCCTCTTTCACCTGAGCAGGTTTAAGGTGTCTGGCTTTACCCTTTTTACCCATGCACAAATGCCTCTTTTGGAACAGTCTTAGCGCATTTCTTGATTCAGAAAAGCACATCCTAAAGCCACTTACACTTGAAAGGGAAAAAGTTTGCATAATTTAACTCACCAAAGATTAACCATTTAAGCTAGCTTTAAAACAGAGCACTCATCCTCCTACTTCTCACATACATAGACCTTTCCTTTAAATATAGAGCTATTAAAAACAAACCAACCCAAAAAAATAAACAACAAAAAAGGTCAAATGAACAAACAACAACAACAAAAAAACCAACCACACAACTAATTCAAGCAAGTTCAATTCCCTGCTTTATTTCCTTCCAGTTTTTTGATAAACACAGAAAACACAAAACCACTCTCTAAGCAGCATGGCTGAACTGAAATAACTGGATGACCTGAACTTACTTCTGTGGACTGCTTGGTTATTAAGAAGGCATGCATAAGAGGAGGCCCCAGTTCCAATTAAGCCTAAGTTTATGCTTTACTACCAGTGCAACAGCAAAGTTTCACTTGAAACAGAGAGCTAAGAACTTTTTTAACAAGATTTACATGATACACATCAGTGGAAGACAGAGTTGGACATTTTTTTCCCCTAAACATTTTTGCTGCATTCTGCCTCATTCCATAAAGCTGCTGGAAACTGTGATTTATTTATTTATTAATAGAAAATAAAGTTTATCAATTAGACATCAAAGCATAATGTTGACTAATCTCTTAAGTCTTAAAATTGGCATTCTTCTTTTTAAATCCTTTTCAACTTATTTACAAAGTGTACACAGAGCTGGAAGGGAAAAGAAGATGAAAGGTCAGTAGAAAACTGAAGGAGTTGTGCCTTTCTAGCTGTACTAGCCTTCTGTTTTGTCTCCAGTTCTCTAACACATCCAAAAGGAAGTTATGTGGAGTTTGGTGGGTTGGGGCTATTGGGGTTTTTGGTTGTTTGGGGGTGGAGGGGAAGGGTTGGGAGTTTTGTTTGTTTTTGGTTTGGGATTGTCTGAGGGATTTTGGCGGGCTTTTTATGTTGGGGTGTTGGGGTTTTTTTTTGGGGGGGGGTGTTGGGTCCCTTTTTAGTAACATGCCTAGAAAAATCACTTAATTGACTTCCACTGTTCTTAAGGTGTAAGTTTCTCATTCCAATCACTGTGAAGTTTCTGCCTTCCTTCATACTTTGGAGACAGAGTATTTGGGGAAAAGTAAATAGAGAAGTTGAGAGAAAGACAGAAGACAACTTTCTAGAATAACACTGAGTATAATCCTAGCAACTGATTTAGCAACTAAAAAGCACAAGGAACAAAAAAACCACCATTTTGCACATTAAAGAAAGCTCTACTCCAGTACACTGATTAAAGGAGTAGTATTTTTTCCTCCTCAAACTCCATTACAACAGAGGGACCCCTGATTTCCTGGTTTAGTCTTTTAAACACGAGGACAAATCTCATATTGACTGCCAAACTATTTTTCCCCTTCTAGCAATCCACTTCATCTTGGAGAAAAACCTGGCTTGTGGGAACGATGCGTTAGTGAGGCAGAAGCGCCTTAGGAGTTTTGGGAAAAGGTCCAGAGTACAAAAGGAGATGATCTGGGTAGTGCTGCATGAAATGCAATACTAGAGGCATCTCTGCCTATTGCTGCAAGTGCCACTGCACTTCCGATGGAGAGAGCTCCAGGTATGTGTCGATCCCCTGCTTGTACAAGCTACTCTTCAATTTTTATCTATCTGCCAGAGGCGTTGGGGGGGGGGGGGGGGGGGAGGGGGAATGAAAGGCAGAAAACCAGCCGATGCCTCAACCACGAAACAGTGACATTCAAGGACAAGCACGGCCCTCCATTTCCACAGCAGAAAGAAGTGCGATTAACTATAGCCGCCAGCAGGGGGAAATGCCAAACAAGTGAGGGAAACAAAAAAAAAAAAAAAAAAGAAGTTAAAAGAGCAAAACAGTAAAACGAGGACTAAAATTAAACGAAACAAACCAATCACACGCGCACATGTCCTCAGCAGTTAAGGAACGGAAAGGTTCTGCTCCTGGAAAGGGGAGGCAGGATAAAGGAAACGCATACTACTCATCCTAAGTGTTCTGCTCATTCTTCCAGGCTTTCGAGAGGAAACAGTGAAAGTGCTAGTCCAAAACACAAGCATTTAAGAACAGCACCAGCGAGCAAAAGCAAGCTTTCAGTTTCTGCACAGTTAGCACAGAGGGACTGCAAATCAATTAACGTGTGGGTTTTTTTTAAACCCTAGCATCTCAATGAGCAGCAAAGTTTTGGGATTACACAACGGAGAGAAGCGAGGTGAAGGCACATGAATTTTTAAAAGGGCTATCCAGGGCCAACGGTTGAACTAATTTATTTAAAGTGAATATATATATTTTAGAAAATCACTGTGCATTACAGAAGACTTCCTATTACATTTATACAGAATCCCAAGAGTCTGGCCTTTTTCCCCCCCCCCCCCTTCTGAAGTGATTTCAGAACAGCAGGGGTCCCATTAGACACCCTGTTTTTCCTTCTACCTTATAAATATTATCTGTACACCATTTCCATGGTTACAAAGTAGAGTGAAAACTACTTAAAGGGACTATCAGTTAAGGGAATAAATCCCTGTTAAAAGATATTTTGGTGAAGGCTAACTTGTGTGGCAACAGAGAGGAAACAGCCGCAATTACACAATGCATTTCTAAAAACTAAGAAATGGGAAACCAAAATGTGAAAACTCTTTTTTGGGGGGAGGGGGGAAATAAATAAATGGAACATGCATTTCCAATGCGAAAAAAAGAAAAGCCCTGCAATCACAAGCCTGTTAGTTGAAAGTATCACAGGCTCAGAACCACAAGGCAGAATTTCAGTGACAGACTTGTGGAGATGAGCTACAGAAGCTTCTACTGATGTTATCTTCCCACAAGTATCAGACAGAAGCTAGGGGACACGTGTAATATGAAGCAAATGTTAATACATGCAGATGAACTGTGATTAGTGATTATGTGGCAGGGCACCTTACAACAGCAGGTAATCTTTTATACTTCTGTGTTTATAAAGCTCTTTCAAAATCAGATGCTGTAAAGCTCTTCTCAGTGTGTCCACGAAACCTCCTAACAATAATTCTTCAAGCATGCACACGGCAAGACCACACTAAGAGGACATCAAGACATTTAAGTAAACCCCAGTTCTGCTCAGAGTTTATATAGCTCTGCCTCTAGTTTCTGCACTTAAATTTATCCTGCATTCAGAACATGCCCACAGGCAGCTAATCTATCTAACCAAGGTTGTCTCCTTTATGCTCTTTTCCAGCTGTTAAGTCCTGCCACCAGCAGTCCTCTCTTTTTCTGGTGGGTGTGGGAGGTGAGGGAGCATTGCAGAAAGCTGAAGTCTGGGGAGCACTGCTTAAGCAGCGGGAGCACTGGGCAAGCAGCAGAAGGAAGACTTCCTTCCTTCTTTGAGCAGTCATCAAGTTCCAGGGCACTATAGCAGGCAAGAGACTGAGTACTTCACTGGTTTTCTTTTTAGCTAAAGTAATCACCAAGGAGTCATCTTTCACTTTTCCCCACCTGGTCAGAAGTTTGGCTTGTTAGTTATGTATGATACAGTCACATGGACATAGTCTTCTCCTTTTGAGAGTGGAAGACCTAGAGGGTGACTGGGAATAAAGAGGTGTCTGAGTTTACCAGGCATCTGAATTCTGTACATTCTGCTTGCTACCCAGGCAGAATAGAAATCACTATCATTTTCTGCTTGTCCTCATTATGGCACAGGGTAACAGTTCTTTACTTGTTTACTGTATCATCCAGTAAAAGACTGTTAAAAAAGGTCAAGAAGAAATACTATCATTAAAGATGTACTTTAAACACTAAAATTAAACCAACCTGTGCTGGTTTTCCTATGGGTCAACTTTCATGTCAATCTACTGGGAACAAATACCGGTCCACATTTCCTGTCTGGAACAGCTCTTGCAAGAAAACTGGCCCCTGCACTTTATTTTAGCACATGCATTAAGAAGGAGCCATTTCATGTATATAAAGTACAGCAGCATAAACCTGATAATTAGCTGCTAAGGTACACTCCTCTGTTCTGAATTTTACAACAGTGAAAAAATACTTAAAAAGAATGGAGGAGCTCCTTTAATCTTCTGTGGAACTTTCTGTTTTAACACAAAGCAAGAGGGCTCGAAATGAGGAACTATACATAAACGCTCGCCCCTACAGCACTACAGATCACTAGCTCTAATATGTCACAGGCTTCTGAGTAATTGTCAGAAGACAATAAGAAAACTATTTGCTAGTGAACAGATGTTCACATGACAAAAGTATCAAAGAACAACCGTTTGTTGCTTAAT
This sequence comes from Melanerpes formicivorus, assembly GCF_026170545.1. Classification (NCBI taxonomy): domain Eukaryota; kingdom Metazoa; phylum Chordata; class Aves; order Piciformes; family Picidae; genus Melanerpes; species Melanerpes formicivorus. Next base: position 2,773,075 of record NW_027142410.1, read on the forward strand.
TTGTCTTTGGATTTAAGAAGATGATGAAAAAGCTAATGCTTCTCGCTTGTTAGATGTGATTTTTTGGTGTTGTGTTGGGTTGTTTTTTTTTCCCTAGAAAAAGAATACTGGCAATTTAATTGCCCACAGCTCTGTGCAAAAAAAAGAAGTCTCAGACTTCTGTTGGGTGCTCTGAACCCTGTTAACAGGCGGCTGGGACCCTCTGCTGCTACCGGGAAGGTATCACATTTTCCTCTCCTCTTGAGTAAATGTAACACCTGTTCAAGGACAGCCTGCTCACATTTACAACGTTCTCATTCCATATTTAAACCTATTTGCTTTTTAGTCAAACTTATTGTATTTCACCAGTTATTATTTCATTACACTATTTCACCAGTTATTATTTCATTACACTATGTCATCACTTACACATTTCATAGTATCAGTCAGGGTTGGAAGGGACCACAAGGATCATCTAGTTCCAACCCCCCTGCCATGGGCAGGGACACCCCACACTAGATCAGCCTGGCCAGAGCCTCATCCAGCTTGGGCTTAAACACCCCCAGGGACGGGGCCTCGACCACGTCCCTGGACAACCCATTCCAGGGTCTCACCACTCTCATGGTGAAGAACCTCCTCCTCACATCTAGCATTCCTCATCTCCTCAGCACAGAGACCTCTTTAAAAAACAAGAGGGGGAGGTGGGGGGGGGGGGGGGGAAGAAGACCAGCTTAAGACACACTAAGTACAGTGTGGTTTGTGTATAGCTTAAATAAAGAAAATAAACAGCATGAGGGTTTTCATAAGTTTCTGGGTTTGTGTACTAATAAATTATGAGAGCACACTTAAAGGCATCAACATGTTTCAGAAGTAGTCTAAATAAAAAGGCAGCAAACAGAATTAGGTAAGAAAAAAAAATGCTTGTTTCAAACTCTGAGCTAAACAGAATATTGAAAGCTCCTTTCTCTCCCTCTCCATCCCAAAATAAAAGCGTGAGTGAGAAGGGATTTCATGACATTCTTAGAACTGTTATAAGTGAAGTCAAAGCCAGCCCCTCGCACTTAGCATGCAGGCTGTACACACTCCCAAGTACGTCACACCGAGAAAGCACACTTGCTGAGCTATCTGCTTTCCCAAGGCCTCCAACGCAACTGCCGTTCGGCTGCAGCAGCGATGCACACGGAGCCTACCTGATTTAGGCCTAGCAGGAGTCCACCCCTGCTTCCCCATTTCCCTTCAGATTTCAACTAACACATCATTCCACCATCAGCTTTGGGTTTGGTGGTTTTTTTTCCCCCCCCTCCTTTTTTTGCTCTGCCTCTTTTAGCTGTAGTGTTTGTATTTTAAAAGAGGAGGGAATTACAATTTACTGTGCAAGATTTGGCCCTGATTATTTTCTTCTTTACTACACCAGCTACCCTGCAGCTTCTCAGCCATCGCTGGCTGTTGGGTTGGTTTTTTTTTTTTTGTTCCTTGAATGCAACAGGACTTAGTCTGCCAGGCTGCATCACTGTTTTCACAGCATACCTCTAAGGGGAAAAAAAAAAAAAGATTCCTGTCTTTCTAGCATGCTTCCTGCTGGGTTCTGTGAACATTTAGATTTCCCCACTCTCTCAACAGATAAACAAGTCCAACTCAGGCTCAATATTCACACGTTTCTCTCTTTCAACACCCATTCCTTACCCCTCTGTTTATTTTCACAGAAAACTCTTTATTAAAAGTGCAATTAAGTGGTGGCCCAAGCACTGTAAGTGTTCTCTTGATTCCTCTGCCAGGTTAATCCCATTCTGACAACTACTTTAAGCCTTTTATTTTATCTAATTCAGCATTTTGCCGCTCTTAGGGCTCCTAATCTACCTTGCAGCTTTGCAACATTGAGGTTCAGAAAGGAGAAAAGAAAAACACAACAAACCATACACCCCAAAGTTTTGCCCCTGCATAGCATGAATTTTCTCATCTAGGCAAGATGGAACAACACTGAGAAACCCCACATTTTCTAATAGCTTCACCCTGAATGACATTTTGAGTGAATTACTTGATGCAACACAGTCTTATGAAACCAACAAAAAGCTGCTGGGGAGACACAACAGTGTAACTAAGGTACAGATGAAGTCTCCAACCTCATCTTCACCAGGCCAAAACAAAAAGGTGTAACATCCTGGAGGTCAAACATATCAGAGTACTGCATCATAAACAACAAAACCCAACCAAAACAAAACCAACCCAAACAAGTTTTCAAGAACACTAAGACTTAAAGGCCACAAATACACACCTTGCTGGAATACAGGAAGCAAAAATGCTTGTGGGGAAAAAAATTAAAGTTACTACATTTTATCCCTTAGAATAAGCCACAGCAATTAAACAATTAAAGACTTCATGCAACTTTTTCCCTTTTTTTTTTTTTTTCTCCCAATATAAATAATTATTTCAACAGTGATTTAACTAGCTCATTGCAATGGAAACTTTGACACTTGGTACATAAAACATTTATGAAAGGGTTCTAGAGAGCTCACTGTTCAACACCAACTAACACAAAAAAGATGGACAAGTGAGAACAAGTTTATATATGCACCTTGGAAAGCCTTGTTTTCTCTTCCCCTCTACAAATTTGTTTTGTGATCTCAGTATCTGAGCAGGTATTTCCCCCTCTCTGTTCTGCACAATGTATCTGAACTACATTACAAGGTTTATTTCAGTCCCTTGTCTTCCAAGAAATATCTGCCCTAGAAGGAAAAGCAGAACAGTACTCTCCACACCCTTTTCAGCCCCCTCTGCTGCAAGAAAACCTATACCCTTGTAGCAGGGAGGAGATATTCAAGTTCCCCAAACAAACACAAACACTTAAAGAATTCTGAAATGAGGCATTTAATGCTTTGGAAATCACTCCTAGTGAATAATAGTCCCCATTGTCATTTTAACCTGTGCTAAATGGCGTATTTTCAAATCAGCTATTGGAGAAACATTAAGAATTTCAATTATTTCAGCCCTTTCTATTTTCTCAAGTTGCATTAACAAGCACATAATATCTGGCAGAGGTTCTGTGGGGGAAGTGGCTTGTATATCATCCTTTCATACACACTACAGGCTCCGACCCTGGAAGAAGGCAGAACGCTAAGGAGTGGAGGGTGGTCGTGTAATGGACAGGACACAAGACCCTGGGATCAGCAGTAGATCTGTTACCGATTTCAGAACTGGCTCATTTTCACAGCATCTGTGAAGTCACTTAATGTATTTGATCTTCCAAATACAAAGACAATATTGGTACTTGGTTTATCACAATGCAAGTTATTAATTTCTTGACTTTGTATGGGTTTAGACATCTCTGAATAAAGGTAACTAAGACACAAAACACTTGTCTGTCCAGGTAGAGACAGAGAATCAAAGCAAGCTTCAACTTAGGGCACATGTGCTACAAAAGCAAAACTCTTCATTCAGATTTCTCATTCATGAACATGCAGAGGTGTCAGTCTTACTCGTTCAAAAGCTCATACACAAGCAGTCAAAGGAACAGCAACTTTTATGAATTAAACTTTTTGCTGTTATTAGGTTCCTGCAGCAGTCACACAGTACACTAGAGACTTGTTCAAACTTCACAACAGATTAATACTAACCTACCAAAAAGAAAAAATAAAAAAGCTTTTTCCACAACTTGTGAAGCATCACAAGTATGCACCCACACAGGAGCACAAGCTGCTAAGAGCTTCTGAATATAATAACATAAAATTGTAATTCAAATTACCAACTGCACAAATAGCAAGGAAGTTGAAGGGGGGGGTTGATTCCCCCTAACAATCTAAACCACCTAGATTGCTGAACATTTGTACAATCTGTACACACTGAGCAAAGCTGGGGTAAAATTCCTACAGTGGGTAAATTGCTACAGTCTGGATGTCACATCTGCATGTTCATACATGAAGCATTAAGTCTTCTTGTCCTCCAGGCTACAAGTCTGCTGGACAGAAGTGTCTGTCACAGCCCTTCTTCCTACCCCTCAGATATGATAAGAAAGAACACATGTACTGCTCTGTCAGTATAATTATTTAATCCCAAATCAATACTTGGAGCAGCAAGGGAAAGGTAATTTCACATGTAGCAGCATAATAATCAAAACCAGCATTATTTTCTAGCAATATTTCTTCTCTGAAAAAAAAAAAAAGTGCCCATTCCTAAAAATTCAACTGGTTAATACAAACTCCCTCAAAAATCAAATTAAAAACCCCACAATGTTCTAGTTGAACAAGGATTAAACCTCTGAGAGTTAACATCTGCCCTTTGCCTGACAGCCAAATTGCCTTAAACCAAATCATAACAACCCTCATTGAGATTAATGCTGGTTGAGTGAGAAGTTTGGCTTTGGAACCAGTTCCAAACAAAAACAATGAAAATCCTACTAAGATGATAAAAAGTGATAAGCAGGGGGTCCTTGATATCCATTGAAAATTTAACTTGCAGCTTGTCATAACAAAATAATGACAAACTTGGTTAAAAGGCAAGACAGGGACTTCCACAAATTAGAAAGGGAAAGAACTGAAAAAAAGAGGCAGGGAAATGTCACTGCTTACCTGAGGTGATAGAATTCATGGTACTAAGGTTACAAAGCACTGGCCATTAAAAAAATTTAAAGGAAAAGAAAAACAACAAATCACATCTCTCAGGACCATTCTCTTCTAAGCATTCACATGGAAGATTGCAATCTTAATGAAGTGAAGCTTTTGGACATCAAACTTCAAAGTAAAAGCAAAGGGACACTGGAATATACACATGTTGAACAACAGAAGGTTCATACACCATGTTGCATCAAAACCAAAAGGAAGGTAAACTCATTTGTAGACCTCAGATCACCTTAGACAAAAATCCACGAGTGGATCTTCTTAAGGATGTATTAAAAGACTGAAAAGAAACACCCTACAGTCAAAAAGCAGGAAACTTACCCTAACAACAATCAGGGCTGAGTCTGTGAAAGTACTTTAACAGATCTGGCAAAAGGGAGTTTGCAGACATTATGATGCTTTCCTTTATTTTAGATAGTTAGAATTAAAGCAAACTTCAAAGAGTTACAGGGGATCTGATAACACTGAATGATTGATTTTGTCATTATATTGTCCTGGGTCGACCAGTGCAAAGTAACAGAGGAAAAAATAACCTCAGCTATAAATACATGAGGATGAGTCTATACTAGGCATGCTACTTACTAAAAGGTTGAGATTACTGCAAGCTAACAGTTCAACTCCCAGCAGCAAAGTCAGAGAAAATCTTGGAAGGTATCAGAAACTGAAGGGAGAACGATCAGGGAATGTTTGGCTGTGCTGCGCACTGCATGTAATCCTGGCTGCTCCACCTCAGGAAGGGGAGAGCTAGAAATGGTATAGAGGGGAAAGACAAGTAGGGAGCAGGTTTGAAACAAGCAAAACTCTCTTGCTCGCATTAACCCATTACATGCACAGAAAATGCAGTCAAACTGCATGGAACCTGCTGCTGAGGAGCACTATGCAAGCCACGGATAACGAGTTCAAAAAAGCAGCAAACAAATTCACCTATAAATAGGTTGATGTTGCTATTCGCAGTGCAATAGCCCAAATGTAGCTTCCATCTCAAGCAGCAGCTACAGAAGTGTCTGTCAGAAATTTACTGTTAATATTTCAGCAGCTGACAGAATTCACCCATTTCCTATGCTGTTCAGTGAGCTGCTGCTGCTGGCCACTGATAAAGGCAAGATGCTGGATTAGATGGACATTTGGTCCAGCACACTATGTTAGTTCTTACATTTAATCACATTGAGCAGCCATACCAGAGTATGTCTTGGGTTGTTTTGAAGGCTGGTTCTTCTGGTCAATAAACTAGACTATAATTCAAGCATGTAATGTTAAAAGCAAAAATTGTAACTTCTCAAGCAGAAATCAAACTGGTTTATGCTTATTGTGTAACACAATGCAACACTGAAAGGCATGATCAAATATTAAAGGGTTTGGGGGGTTTGGTTTTACATAACCCATCAGACTGCTGGAAAACTCTCCTATAAGCCCCTCACTAATCAGGATGTCAAGCCAAGGAGACTTGGGCAGTTAGTCCCTCCTAACCAGGAAAGGCCCCAAAAACTGGAAAGCAGCACAAAACACAAGCCATGGCTGTTTGCTGGAAAAATTGCCAAGACCCATTTCAGACTGGCAACAATTTGGCTTCCTTCCAGCTGACCAGAGGAAAGATCTCCTGAAGCAATGGATTCAACAGGAGTGCACAGATGAATGTCTGACTCCTCTCCAAGAAAACTGAACTAGCCAAAGTCATCAGATCCTGTCTGACCCTGAAGTGGTACTGGATGCTCTTCTTTTAAAAAGGCAGTCTTGCTGAGGAAGTACTATTGTGGCAGAAGACACACAACCTCAAGCTGAGGCCCAGGACAAACATCGAACAGAATTCCACCAGGAAGCACTGCTAAGCTTGCTAGAAAGCATTGCCTAAACAATTTGGTGAATGTCTGTTTTCTCATCACTGTCAGCTTCTTTCTCTTCTGACAGATGAGCTTTTGAAGATAGCCAAGCTGAAAGCCATGTAGGATAAACAAGCAGGTCTCAATCTGTGACAAACACACAAGTTTCATTTTCTAGAGCCCAAATTACAACGGGTCTGGAAAACAAAGCAATTGTCCAGTATACACCACCTTTCACTACTGCTGTAGGTAGTAAGATGAAGATGGATGTATACAATAAGCTTATCATCCTTATCAGGAACCAACAATTATCAAGGATAAAAACAATGGGGGGAAAAAAAAGAGCAGAAGCTTTGTGATCAGTTTCAGCAAGACACAGACATTGCCTTAATAGAATTATTGCTCAGATACACTGGTGAGAAAGCTGACCACATGAGACATCTCTTAAGTCATCTTAAGTCACACAAGAGACAACAAAAGAATTCCAGGCTGCACTACATTTTGTTTTCATTTCATGGGGGGGGGGGGGGGTGTAGTATCATTTTGTTATTTAAATAACCTCCTGCTTATGGCATCACACAAGTTGGTGTGGGTTGGTTTTCTTTTTCTTTCTTTTGTTTTGGAGGGAGTGATGTGTGTTATCTAGGCATGGAAATCGCTTCTGCTGAAAGAAAGTAGCAACACAACACCCATGTCATCCTGAAGATCACTTGTGCAAACTACACTGGCAACGAATAACACTAGAAACTAACAATTCAAAGAAATTGGAACTCTTATTTGTAGTTGGGAACTTCAGATTTACTAGATGTTTTTCCTCACTCCGTGCTGTCATAGGTTTCAGATGGAATTTGTCGGTATCCTCAGGAGAATCTCAAGAAGATTTAATCATAGCATAAGTGTGTGTACAAAGTTTATTCATGCTTCAATGCTTCTGATGATCATCCATGGGGCAACATTTCTCTCTTCTCCATCCCACTAGAAAAGCCCAGAGATACATAATTTGTTTTCCAGATAGATAACTTGAAAAGTTTTCTTCTGAAGTGGCCCATCTCTCACAAAGAGCAAATTCTAGTACTAAGCAAGGAGTGAAAGAACTCCAAGCACTACCAAAAAACTCTCAAGTCTCATTCATATCTTTTGCTTGCAACAAAAAAAAAAAAACAAGGACTCATCCTCTTGCTCTCCTTATAAATTCAAGGGGAGTTTCTGTGCTCCCCCATATCTAGTGATACTTCTCCAACTATGACACAGGAAAGCTCAGTTACACACAATGATTTCAATGCATCATCTTCCCTTATCACACATTAGGCTGTGTGGAGATGGAAGAACAGGACAACCATAGGGATGTCTCCAGATTTATGCCCATTTGCCTGCAATTGCAAGCCACTGGTGTTAAGTGACAATGCAGGCTGACCTTGATGACGCAATACAGTTCTCCTCCTGGTTTACTTCACATTTCCATAATACCTGCATACAGTATCACCAAGGTTGGAAGAGACCTCAAAGAGCATGAAGTCCAACCTGTCAAAGCAGTGCTGCTTCCTTTGACCATGTGGAGAACAAGAATTTAAAGTCTTCTTTCTGAAAAACACAGCCAATGGTATCACAGTATCGCCAAGGTTGGAAGAGACCTCGAGGATCATCAAGTCCAACCTGTCACCACAGACCCATGACCAGACCATGGCACCAAGTGCCACGTCCAGTCTCCTCTTGAACACCTCGAGGGATGGTGACTCCACCACCTCCCTGGGCAGCCCATTCCAATGGCTAATGACTCTCTCGGTGAAGAACTTTCTCCTCTTTGGACCTCTGGTCTTTAATGCCAAGGAATAGCTGAGAATTATTTTAGTACCATCACTCCATTAAGCAGGGGTGTTGTAAGCAGGACTAACCACACAAGAACAGGAGAAGCATGCCAATCACCAAATTAACACAAGATGATATTCCAGGAAGTTTCGTTACACCCATCTATGAATGGAGAGATTACCAAACCCAGAATGCTACTTCACAGAAGTCACATCGCAGAGCAGAGAGGCGGTAGTTACCGAAGTTGCCTTGTATTTGGCCTTGAAGCTGTCTCCACAGTTACGGAGCTGAGATGTCACAACATAAAAACACTTCAGTAAAGACTGTACTAAACCAGCTTACTGCTGAAAGTCAACCCCAGCTTTATGCAGAACCAGAGTCTCAAAACATGAACAACTCTAATGAAGCATTAGGGGGGCACACACAAAAGATTCTGAGCTCTGCAAATGCTCCAAGACCCCGGCATACATCACAAACAGTGCCTTTAAGGGTTGTAACTGGAGATACTGCAGGCCAAGAGACCATGATTCCATAGCTCACCAGAGCCCAAGAGCCTAATGCTCAGAATCGATCGCATGGAGTTCCAAGCATGGGTCACGCCTTTAAGTGAGCTATTCAGAGCAGACAACAAGGCATGTAACAAAAGGGGAGCCACACTTTCAATGCTTGCTGGGGTATAGCACCCTTATTCAAAACCACTACAAGAGTTAGTGGAAGCAAGGATTTACGCAGCCAGCTGGGGCAGATGCTGAAATTGGGGTCTTGCTGACTCTGCTGATTCTCCACTTAGAAAAGGCATTTGTCCAGGTTGACAGAAGGTATCTGTCCTCACTTCAGAGGACTGGAGAATTCTGCTCACATAAGCTGTACACAAACTAGTTTTAACAGGTGGTTAAAGCCTCAGCACTGATGATACTAACCTCTCAGCGCTACTTCTGCTGTGCACTGAACTATCCCATGCAACTAGGTCTGTCAGGTCCTTTGTACCAGGCTCAGAAAGTATGATACAAAAAAGGGTGGTACTGTGCAGTGAAGTTACTGGAACCTCATTCACACCCTGGCCATAAACAAAGTGCTTTCTGGAGATATTTCAATTTGGTAAATAAAAGCACTAACCTTAACTCTCACCCTCTGGGTACATTTAGAATATGTGCTCACCTAACAGTATCTCTAACAACATAATCATGCCCACAGAGTTTTATTTGCAGGATAATGCACAGGAGAGAAAAAGGTGGGCAAAAACATTCAAGAGCAATAACAACAACCACCATCTTTTTTCTGTCTCTTCTTTCAGGTTCTGCAGAACTTCACTCAGGACTGTTTCTGGGCACCAGTGCTTACTCATATAACTCAGATTTCACTGACTTCAGATTCACACTTCTTAATCATTCTCTCCCCCATCCCCATTTAAACCTCTACTTTTCCTTCAACCCAAGATAACTTAATAAAAATAAAAGAAAATAATATATATCCAAAACTTCAAAACCAAAGTAGTCTGTTTATTTCATGTTTTATAAGAATCTTACCTCCTCTGGGGCAAGCACTACTTACTTGTGCATCACACAAACTTAATCAGTGAATCACTTTCAGGCTTTTTGTTTTGTTTACAACGTATCAACACTCAGGACCTGAAGGATGCAGGCAATTTATTGGATTAAACACACAAGTGAGGGCCTCCACTCCTAGCTTAAGGTTTCAATAAATTTACCACAATGCAGAATAAATCAATTTCTCTCTGCCTCAGTTTCTAATCTGAAACATGGGAATAATACTACTTACCAGACTGACCTGTTATCTTTCAAGTGGAGCAGATTCTCAAATAATAACAGGCACACCTATACTCAAGTGAATAAACTATGCTGATTCACAACAGCAGATCGCCTGGGCCAAATTCCTTGCAGTATTAACAAGTCAACAGGAAGCACTCCAAAATTATTACACTGCTGTGCTCTGATCTTCCTTCCCCTACATTCCAGTCAGCTGGCACTCTCACTGCTCCCTGTAAATATATAGGCACAGTTATCAACCTCAGATTCTGCCTTCCCTTCCCCTTTTATTATATTCTCCCTCCTTACCCCTTAAAAGCTTTTTTTTTCCCCCCCTTCCTTCTCTTCAAAAGCACACAAATGGGAACTGTAGCATCTGGAGAATGGTATTTGTAGCTGGGGTAGTCACACTCAGTGTGGGAGTACTGATGGTAGTCACTAATCTGAAAGGAAGAATTCAAGTAACCACACACTTAATAGAAGTTCCTTTCTTCTCAAAGCCATGATTATTCAATATAAGTAAAAAGATTTACACGCTGTTATCACATAAACATAACACTGAATCACTGTGCCAATCTAACATGGAATCACATTAACTATACAATTTGTGTTTAAAGGAAGAAAAGCTGAGTGCAAGACTGCTGTAAAATGAAAGGAGATTTCAGCTACAAGAAAAACAAAAGTGTCCAAAACATTTTTACTTCCACTGACTGCCGTGGATTTTTAACTGGTTGTTTACTTCAACTACGAAGGCCAAACTGTAGATATATTCAGGTGTTGTGGCTACTACAACCAGCTGAAGGCATTATCATTTTCAGCTCTCACAATGCTGACAGTGAAAGGGTATCGTGGAGCACGGTATGATTACACTTACTGTCTAAACAAAAGGGTCAGCAGTTTGAAGGAGGCTGCTTGTGGCAGACTGTTTTCCCTCTCCCTCAAATTATTTTTATTCCTGAGCAGCCAGAATCCATCCCCACGATTTCTTCCCCAGAGAAGGCAGTACAATGCTGCTGAGAGACATGCCTCTTTCACATACCCTCACATCAACCACCACAACCTTCAGGTGACTGCCTGGGACCTACTAAGCCCATGCAAGCAACAGCCCCCACCAACATTATCCTAGGAGATGGAGACAGCCACTGTGTGCAAAGAAGACCAACCATAACAGCAGAGACCCAGATGAGACAGAACAGCACAGGGAACAAATTAGTATTGCACACGCCACTGAAACATCAAGACCAACACTTGCATTAACTTGTTTACTACTGTGGTATCAGTGTAGCAACCATCATTCTGGTAACTTCTTTGCAAAGGTACTCTTCAAACAAATTCTAGTGTCTAAAAATTAATGCCCAGATTTTTAATGGGTTTGATGGTTTAATGCTGTGTTAGAAAGGATATTTCAACATATCTCTCTCCACACACAGAGAAATTCTCAGGCACTCCTCTCATTGCATTGTCTTTACATATTCCTCTCCTAGCTGCTTCAAAGATGGCTTTTCTTTTTCTTTTAAAATGCCTTTGAGAGAAATCTCAGCTCCTCTTGATTTAGATTCTGGTTATTACACAGTAAAGGGGGGGGAAAAGCCATATGAGGACCACTGACATATATGAAAGTTTACTGCATGATTTTTTAAGTCCCTTCTAACACAACTTGTGCTTCTCAAGATGCCCATAGGAGTCTTACTACCTACTGGACTACTAAAGACCACAGCATGGAAAGCTATGTGGAGACAACTAAATCTAATCATAACACAATGGAGGTTTCATAGCTGAAGACTTAAAACATATTCTGCATTTGTGGGAAAGTGGAAAAAAAAATTGAATAAATACACAGGGAGTATTTACCACCTTTGTTGTACTATGCAACAGTTTCTGAAGAGGCTGCAGGAGTTTCTGACATACCCAAGAGAAAAATATAAGCAAGCCTGATATGTAGTGCTTCCTACACACAAACAAACAGAGATTTAACATGAACTTGTGACATTCCATAGTTTCAGTTTTCCAAAGCCTTATATACATGATGAGGAAATCACCTACTCTATTGCCATGCATGGCAAATCAGCATTTTGGACAAAACTAAACATGTTGCTTAAAGAATGAGAAAGGTCGTATGTTTTGAGGAAGCACAGATGTTCATCTTACATCAGGAAGGCTCAAACCTAAAGACCAGCATTTTGTAGCAGCATGTCTGCACAAAACAACTCCAGGTACTGGCATTCACATCGTGACAGACCTGAGCTGAACTAATCAACTCTGCAGTTAGGAAGATACTGTTACTACAGTGAAGAACTAACCTGGAGCATACACTTAATAGGCCAAAACCATGGGGTTTTGAGTGACTGCAAAAACTGCAGCTCATCATCACAGGCAAAAAAAAATAGTCTGATTAAACACTGCACAATCTATTAAGAGTTCTACATCAACAGCCAGGCAGCCAAATATAATTCCTGCAAGAAAGTAAGGTGGGAGAAGACACTGAGTTTTAAGGCAATAAGAAATTGCCATAGAGGGATGAGAATCATGTGAAGAGGGGAGATTTTTGTGTTTACTTTACAGTATGAAATTAAAGGGTAAAGTAGAGCTGGTGAAATATGGCAAAATGCAGGTGGTAAATGAAAATTGTCCCTTATTCTGAAACAGGTTTCATGGTGACAAGTCCACTGATTTCAGCAGGATTCTCAGAGAACACAAAATAAGGAGCATGGTATGGTGCGATTCCTCCTTGGGAGGAGAACTGCAGTTGACTCAAGGACAGCGACCCGGCGTTCAGAAACAGCATAAACCTTGCTAGTGCTTCCCAATTTATTCCTGACCAGAATGTACTCTCTGAAAGGGTAATAAGGGAAGCTCAGGTAGCCACATCCTTTCCATTTGGGGGTCACTGACAAGAGCATCCTTAAAACAGCAAATTCATACTACACACAACAATAGATTTACATGATAAAGATGCTTATCAGGGACAATTACTGCAAGCTAAGCAGCAGTGCAAGTATGGAATCTGGAGCTCCAGCTCGATGCAAATTAGCAGCAAGCTTCGTCGTTAGCAATATAGGCCACTGTAGTCCTTTGATAAAGTTCTGAACAAGGTTTGTTAGCTGCAGAGGCAGGGCTGGGTTTTGGTTGGGGTTTTGGTGTTGTGGATTTTTTCAAATCCATCGCAAGTCAGGTTATTCAAATCTCAGACTGAACCTCTCGAGCGGAGCAGTTTTTGTCACGCGGTTAAGAGGGAAGAAACAAAAAGTATTCCTTGGATACATCAAGGACTAATTTCTGGCTTTCATGCGAAATTTTGTCGTGTTAGCAAGTCGGGCAAAAGCCCTGAATAAATAGATTCCAAGTTCTTACGAAGCATTACAGGAGCTCAGTATTATCCACTTTTAAAGGAACAGCAAAGACACTAGGAGACGAAGTACGTGGTGCGAGATCTCCCAAGGGCCACCAGCAGCATCTTAAACAGATGCCAGATTCCACAAACTTTGTCAAGCGCCTCAGCCCTGCAAAATTCACTTAAAACTACCTTTTCAGGGGGCAAAAGTATGAAATCCTTGCACTCTTAATTCAGCTGGGAAGCTTCCCATCGATTTAAGCAGGGCCAGGATTTCCTCCCAGATCAGGACACGTTTGCTCTTAGGAGATAAGAAGTACTTATAGAGGAGTTTTTCTTTACAACTATGCATCAAACCCTTTTGTACATCCCTATTACCCATGCTCCTTATCTAGAATACCCTGCTACAGCAGCGTCACAAAGGGCACTGTCACAGCCTCTCTACAGAGGGTAAGGCGTCCTTGAAGGACAAGATACATCATCATTCCACTACATAGAGATTTATCTTGGTTTCTTCTCCTGCCTGTTGTGTAGGCCCAATCAGCCAATGAAAGGGAATTTCATCCCTTCACAGCAACAAGGACAGCCTTTCTAATCATGTCAATATACTAATAGTAACTATTTCAGCCAGCCCTGTGTCCTGTCAGCTATTTGCTCCATATCAGCTCTGAAGGGGCTGGGAACACTTAAAGAAAACTCTATTACTAACTGTTTACAAACTCTATTACAGTCACAGCATATGTAAGATTTTTAGATGAATCTCTCTATGGATTTACTTTTTTTGTATCAGTTTTAAATAGAAGTGTCATCAATGTACAGTGTGTACAATGCATCAGTATGACAAAATTCATTCCTTGCCTCAAAGAAGCTATTACCACCTAACTATCTGTCATATTGTAAATCTGTACAGGTGAAGGAGAGAGTAACTTTTTGTTTGGGCTGGGCTGGGTTTTTTTCTGCATGACTATGAAGCAAATATGAACTCTAAATTTACACTGAGTGGAATTCTCAGACACTTACTAAAATAATTTTGCCACACAGACATAAACTAATTATGGTGAATACCATGAAGCTACTTTCCAATATTAGAACTCTGGAGGTCTTGATCCTACTACTACTTACAAGGGTTCCAATTTTAGGCAGTCAGATATTCCCTCTTACTTCTGTGGAACTAAGTAAAATACATGTCACTTTTTGCAAGACCACAGCTCTCATTAATCTCTCAAAAAAAGACATCACAAATGTTTATTTCTTATTGTTTGGCACTTGGATATAAACCTTTTTCATTATCTCACCCACTGAAGAGCAAAGAAATTGACTGGGATGGAAGTTAAGTTTTTGCTCATGTAAAAATTAAGACAACTGCAGCATCCAAAACATGGCACAGGAGGCTACAATGAACACTGAATTTGCTTCTGGCCTAAACAACTGAAATGAAATTAACATCCATATTAACTTCAGCAAATCCCACTGAACATGATTAGTAGTTAACACCTTGCATGAAAACACACAGTTCTTATGGACATATATATTAAAAAAATATAAGGCATTCTGAAAGTTACCATTTCTGTACCACTAGCTCCAGAAAAGCTTCACCTCACCTCCTTCTCTGTGAGTTGGATGTGAGTCCAAGAGTAGCGTTCAGGGCTCAAACACACTGGACAGAAACTGCCCCATGCACTCTGCTTCTGGCTGCACCTGCCAGTACCTGTGTTTGAGACCCTGCGTCTCCTTGGCAACCAGCAACTGCCACTAACCCCCAGCAGGAACACCCCTCTGCTCCCCTGCTCTGTTGCATAAGGTGCCTACATCATAGCTTGACCCCAAGAAATAGCAGAGAAGTGAGATCTAGGCAGGTAAAACGCTGCTCAAATGCCCTCTGGCTGTGACAGAAACCCACAGTGACAGCTGGGTGGCAGTTTGAAAGGAGAACATGGCCGCCATATTGCCACCCATGGAAGCCTCCTTCTGCCAAAGGCTTCCATCCGTAACACTGCCTTGGAAAGGCTAAAAACTTCCAGAATTTCAAGTAGGATACTTCCAATCACAGATAAAACAAGGAGTTAGTGCAATTATTGATATATCCTTTGTATGAAAACACACAGGCAGTTGAAAGACTTCTCTCAGCCCCTGCTTTTCCCTAAACATCCTACCCAACTATAAACTGTCTTTGACTAGCGAAAGAAATCTGCTGCACAGGTTTAGGCCAACCAGCTAAGAGCTGTGTAAGGTATCAGCAACTCTGTTACCAGAACACTACAGCGTCTTTCACTCATAATCCCAAATCTCCAGCTGCTGCTCGTGAAAACTACAGGTCCCAGGATGCATTAGCAGGCTGCAGTCCAGGCAGACTATTCAGCTAGACGCACAGCACTGCACACTGGGGCCTGCAGTTTCCACGAGCTACATTCCTAGTGAAGAAGAGACCAGATGTAGGCCATATTGTACACTTCCACGGGGCAGACAACACCACACACAGGCTGGATGGGGAGACCGCTGCTAGTAGTCATCAAGTAAGCTGAGTCAATATCCATTTCTCATACGTCAAAGATAAGAGGACAAAAAATTCAGTAAAAACAAACATCAGCTAAGCAATAATGCCCCAAGAACAATCAGCAGCGTAGCTACTTTCAAACATGCAGAATGGGCCATAGCTTTTGATCATCTTTATACTGAAGTGCAAGGAAGAATTTACTTCCCCCCCGGCTTCGAGACTGCTACATTTATTAACGTGTGCTCTTCAGAAGATCAATAGGGAAAGTTATGTTCGGTGAGGCACATAGTTTCCCTGTCCAGAATTTAGTAATCTGGAAACAAATCACTCTCTTCCTCCATATCTACAATGAACTGAAGCAGGAGCTTGCTTTACTTCCAAAAAGAAGCAGAGCTTAGCTGGAAATTAAATAGCTGTATCTCAGCGTAGGCCTCAGAGAAGAATATGCTGTACTTCAGTAAAGGGAAGGGCAGCTCCCCCTACCAGTCTGTTCTAGGAAGGTTTTCATCGAGGAAGGAAACAACCAGGGATCAAAATGAGTAAGTCCTCCCTTCTTTTGCCTCCCTTTTCCCCAAGCTCTGGATTATTATTAACAAAACCAATATGCATATGTAATTCCATCTAAGTACTTATACGTTCCACTAGCCCTGTTAGAACAAGAGAGTCTTTGCAGCATTCCCAGGCTAGCAAACAGCACCCGCAAAAACACGTGAAAGAAAAAGGACCCAAGAGAAAAACAGCGTCCCGCTGCAGCAGAAAGACAAACAGTGATGCTTTTCAGTCACCTGAAAGTCATCCTGATGCAGTTCCCTATAGAGGCAAGAGGCCTCAGGAGCATCTAAAGGTTCTGTCAATACAGCAATACTGTCCATAGGCCAAAGACAGCTGTTGCCATAGTTACTATCAGCCAGCTTATCAGAAAATAATTATTGTGATTACTCAGAAGTTTTGTTAAAACAATTTAAAGCTTCAATAGGATACCACTTGATCTCTTCAATTAACTGCAACTATGCTGCCTTTGGGATCCACACAGTTAACAACGCTTGGGTCTGCAGGGTTGGAGGGGAACAAGGGAAGGAATCAATGTTCCTTCTCCTGTTCATACTGACAGCTTGTATTTCACAGGCAGAAACAACGACACCAAACCGCCCATAAGCTCAGCTGCTCTGCTCGAGTTCTCCTCTCACAGGCCTGGAAACTAAGTCCAAGCACAGGCCATCTTAGAGCCACAGACTCAAATCTGCCCTCCTTCATGCTAACCATTCATGTATCAGCGCTCCCACACTCAAGAAACACACCGACTACATGTTCAAAACATACTTCTAATTGCACGTGCAATGGTTAAGTTCCTCTCTTCAGAGGTACCCAACACAGCTGCCCTAGCAAGCACACTTGGAAACATTCCCTCTTGTCCTACAAGCATGGTCCCCTCAGGTAGAAGGGCAGAACCTGGAAAACACACATTTTAAGATACCCAACACAAAAAAAAACCAAAAAGGCAGCAGAGCAGCTGTGTGAACATGGCCTACAACAGAGCTCACATTAAGCAGAGCCTCAATCCTTATGTGCTGCCTGTAAATGCCGTCCCACCAGTAACAACAAACATTAGTCTAGGGCTGGGGAGGTAGCAGTATGGGGATGGCAGAGCAGGGGGGGGGGGTTTGGGTTTTGGTATGGGTTTTTTAAAGCTTGCTTTGAGCATACAAACTCTCAAAGAGCAAGTGTTTGCAATGACAGTGAACAAGAAATCTCAGGTAAGAGGGAACAAATAATAGGTCAAACTATCTAGGCAAAGGCTTTCAGGGCACAGGGTCCTTGACAATTCCAACAGAGATATTAAAATGATGTCAGCAGCAAAACAGAAAATAAATGCTGCAGAGAAGTGCATTCTTTCCTCAAATGCCTGGGATGTTACAAGTATTAAAACAAAAGATTCTGTGATAAAGTTGGGGCTTTGTTAGGGTAACAGGCACGGCAAACCTCTCAGACTGCAGGAAGGGACCTTGCAGAACTTCCCACAGCTTGAAAAATTATCTTAAGGAAGGGTGACTCCAATTGTGAAGTCCTGTTTGTCACCAGTGAGCCTTCTAAAAACTCCTGATTCTTGTACATTTTATAGCCATTCTATAGCTACACTCGCCACTTTGCTTTCGTGAGGTTTTGACCTAACAAAAGCAGAGTCAAACAAACTTAAAATCATACTTTACCTTTTTTTAACCCAGTGAGGAACTTTGTAAGGTACAGGAGTCATAAATTATTCAAAATTTATAAAATAAATGTAAAGGCCTTTAAAAAAACAACAAACAAAACACCCCACCTGTATTTGCAATATGAAAAAAAAGAAAGAACAGAAAATAAGAAAATATTAAGTTCCCCCCTGCCAAATGTAAATAAACTTCTTTTTTTGCCTGCATAATGCATATCTCTACCATCAACACAAGCCAGACACTAGCTCTGTGCTATACTGAACATGAAATATTAATGTAAGAAACCTATAAAAACTATCCTTCAGTTCACCCTCTATTTACAGGGTACAGAAGTAAATATCTTGCCCCCTGCATCCTGCAGACATATCAAAACCTTTCTGCACAC
Organism: Melanerpes formicivorus; assembly: GCF_026170545.1. Lineage (NCBI taxonomy): Eukaryota > Metazoa > Chordata > Aves > Piciformes > Picidae > Melanerpes > Melanerpes formicivorus. The sequence goes on from NW_027142410.1 coordinate 2,791,470, forward strand.
TGCCCCACCTTTCCAGTACATGGTTTGTTCCTAAATAACCTTTGTGCAGTTAAAATACATCAGAAACAGGATGTGAGCTGCTTTCTGGCACAGAGTAATTGAACAAGGGCAATTCATGAAGGTGGAGGAGCCAGGCCTTTTGTGAAGTCTTACACTTCTAGTATATAGCTACGCATGTGACTGCACAGTTGTGAGCATAAAGGGTGAAGGGGACAGTGAAGAAATACTATTAGAAGCTTAATAATAGGTTTTTAGCACTGTCCCTTCTACACAAGGAGCCTCTCTGGAAGGCTGGTCTGCTTTACAGCTCACATCATCATGCAACGGCCCCCCGAAAAGCAAAGCCCTATCACACTACGAAGTTCTCTCTGCAATATTTTAAACAAGCAAAACCAAAACAACAAGCCCAAAACAATAGTCCAAAGGTTAAATCACCAACACATGTTTCTCACATGACATTCACCTTGAGTTTTTGGTACCCAAGTAAAACGACCATAAGACAGCCCATCAGGGTTCCGACAAAGTGGTGTTGAAATAAAGAGAAATACCTGCTGTAAACTAACTCCAGTAGTACCAATCTGACTGAATAAAGTTCATCGTGGCTCCAAGAACAAGTATAAAGCAACAGAACAACCACTGTGTGCTCATGTGCAGCCATGACCAAATACAAACAAACTGCATGAACAACCCAACTGCTAACCAGGCTCAACGTAAAAGCTTTCCAACTGCACACAGAATCCCGCAACTTTCTACGGAGTCACTGAAACACATTTTACTTTGCCTGAAGAAAAAAAAAAAGGCATGAAAGTGGTCTCCTTTAATACAGATCCAATCCAATGATTTTTATTTCCTTTCAATTAGAATTTCTACAGTGAAGTTGAACAGAGACACACAAAAGCTCATCTCCAAACAAGAGAAGTAAAGTGGGAGTAGGAACTACTTAGGCCAAATAGTTGAAACGGAGCTGTGGCAGAATAGCCTAAGGTGATGAGAGATCTTTGCAAAACCTAAACTGAAAGCAATGATCTTACTGATGAAGCTGGAAAACACAACAGCATTTTTTCTCTGAGCAGCCTAAGTTTCAGTTTCCTGCTTTTGCTCTACTCTTTGAAGGAAAGTTTTGTATTTTCATTCCCCCTAAAGGAAGAAAACCACTTTCAAATGCCTTCTTCCGCCTCACAACAAATCCAGTTGAGGACGCACACGGAGGAGCAAAGATGAAAAGCTTTCCAAGGTTCAGTATGGCTAAAGACTTGGGGTGGGGAGGGTGACACAGCTGACATCCAGCTGGCGGCAAGTACTTGGTGAGCATGCACCTACCTTCTGCTGGTCAACAGGGTCTCTTAAGACCTTGAAGTGATAGTCTAGATATGCTACTACGCAACATGAAATCAATGGACAAAGATGTTACTTCATCTTCCCTCTCTATCAGCTCAAACTTCTGATGTAACTATCCCCAAATGATCCAATTTCTCTGCCACAGGAAGGTTGAAGGGTTTAAAAACACGCAAGAACAACACCAGCTCTTTCTTTGAAACACAGTTTTAAAGTTTTACTTACTGGGCTGCAGAATTCCCTTATAGAAAACAATCACCAAAAAATCCCCCCAAAGAAACAGCTCCACTCAGCTGTCATGAAACATGCCTAGATATAAATAAAATTCCCAAAGCCTCTGATCTTTCTACTGAAGTGTGGTAATTAACTTCTCCAACTATCATGGATCGTTTCGCACATTTTTATGTTTCTTCCTCCCTTTTAAGATCCCATTCTTACTAGTAATCTAATGCCACTATTTAAACTATAAAGTTATATTATACATAATCACTAGTAAGCTCAATATAGAAGTTTCAGCATTCCCCATTAACTGGGTAGAAGTCATGAATTTTGGGGTGGGTTTTTGTTTTTTGGAGGTTGATTTGGGTTGTCTTTTCCCTGAGGCTCTGAAAAGCACTTTATTTTCTTGACAAATTCAGCCCCCCCAAATAAGCCTCTTTTCATCCCAAGTTAAACACTCCCCTGCTAAGGAGCATATCCAGCCTCACCAGCTAACTCCGGGCAAGCACACAAAAAAAGAAACCCAAAGGAAGCTGCCTTACAAAACTGAAACTAAGCAGGTGTCTTCATTGTTAGAAGTGAGCACAATGGGGGGAATAAAAAAAAAAGAAAGGGAAAAAAAGAAGGTAGAACAGCTCAAATCCTTTTCACTTCTGATACCAGAAAAAAAAAAATCACAGCTAAGCAAAAAAAGATCTATCCCTCTGGGTGTACAGGAGCATCTGTCCTTTAACCTGATAACAAGCAATGGCACGCCTAGTTAAGAAAACTTCACTGGCCCAAAGGAGCCCACCCCTTACTAGAGCCATACCATTCCTGAGCGCACGTTCCCACCCGATTTCGCCCCCCTCCCCCCCGCTCAGACCCACCGTGCACCACAGCACACAACTTTTCTCGTGACACGCAAGTTATTCCCCCCAGTGGGACCTTTTCACATGCAGTCTCCACAGTGAACAAAAGTTCATTGTCAAGCTTAGCACTTGGGCCCAAACAAACAGCCCGAGGGGTAGGAAGGGATAAAAAAGAGGGGAAGCTCTCCTATGCACAAATACAAGATTCGCAGGCAATCACCGTTACTTACAATTAAAAAGTGGGAACAGGTGTAGCAGATACCATACTTTGATAGCTGAACAAAGAATATTACAGCACGTGACTGAAATGTGATGACATTTGTTCACCAATCGAAAACAAAAGCCACTCTCCAATGGCACTCTTTCCTCCACCCCCAAGAATTAGGAACTTGGAAATCTCTCCATATTGAAACACATCTGTTCATAGCCTTATTTTTTTTGACACTTGAGAAGAAGTTGAATGAAGAGCTCCATGCATCAATCCAGTTAGCATTCACCTAAAAAACCTCGGCGTTCAATCCTGCCAGCATCCAAACTGCAGAGGTGGCTGGGTGAAAAGCTCTACCCACAACGAGTCTCGAAATAATAAAGAAAGGGAAAAAAAAAAAAAATAGAAAGAAAAAAAACCACCAAAACACACCACCACCTCACACCAGAAAAAAAAATAATCCGCAGGAAAGCAAGTGAAGAAAGGAGCATGCACAAGAGGACTAGACCAAATGGCAGAGTCCCACATAGAGCCCCACTCCACCTACAAAGACGCAGGAGGGAGGGAAAAAACAAAAATAAGTCTCCGTCCCCGATGCCGGCACCGTATTGGAGCAGGAGGGGGAACCCCCGGCGGTGCCCCGGCCCCGAGCTCCGTACCTGTGCGGGAAGGGCAGCCCCAGGGCGAGGGGGGCAGGCCCGGCTCCAGAATAACAAGTTGCAGAAGAAACGGAATTTTCCCGGCGCTGCTCGGGCCACAAAGACGAATGAAAGGAAGGAGGGGAGAAAGAGGGGGAAGGAGGAAAAAAAAAAAAAAAAAAAAAGAAAAGAAAAAAAAAAAAAGAGAGAGAGAGAGAGGGGAGGAAAAAAAAGGGGGGGGGGGGGAACCAAAACAAAACAAAAAACAAAACCGCAGCAGCGGCTTTACTACGAATTATCCATCACCGAAAGCAGCATCATTTCCCAGATAATAACAAAACTTCCCCGACAGCATCGCGGCGAAGGACCCGACCGAGAGAAAAGGGCCTGGAAATAATCATCCTGAAGGAAACCGGAGGGGAGGGGATAAGCCTCCCTCCCCCACCCCATCCCCAGTGCAATGTGTCATCTCCTTCCCCTGCTCCTCCCCCCAACCCCAATGTGTCACCTCCTCCTTTTACCCCAAGTGTCACCCTCCTCCACCTCTCCCGCTCCCGCTCGCAAACTTCTGCCGGCGCCCGCCGGGGAGGACCGGGGGGGCCGTGGCGGCGCCCCGGGACGCTCCGCTCTTCTTCCCCCCCACCCCCCCACCCCCCGAGGGAGGGGCCGGGGGCCGCGGCGAAGTTGCTGCTCCTCATCGCCAAGTTGGCCGGAGAGTGCGGAGCGAACCGCCGCCATCCTTGCCGCCCCCAGCCCCGCGGCGGCGGGAGGCGCGAGAGGAGAGGAGGGGGGACGGCGCCCGGGGGGGCAGGGGGGGGTGGGGGGGCAGGGAGGAGGAGGAGGAGGAGGCGAATCCGAAAGGTGGGATACTACACCCTGCTGGCGGCGGCGGTGGTGCTGCGGGCCGGCCGGGGTCCCCCTGGCAGGACCTCTCTGTGAGGGGGAGGACTCTTCTTCATAGGGGGAGGGTGCCGGCGCCGCCGCTTCTCCGGGCCTCCCTGTCCCCCTCTTCTGGGCGCCTCTCTCTCTCTCCTCCTCTCACTTTCTTTAAGCTAAGCGGGGAGTGGAAGATGGTAGGTTGCTCCCTTCTCCTCCTCCTCTTCGCTCGCTCTCGCCTCTGTGGGGTCCTTTTCCTTCCCCCTCTCCGCGGGGGGCTCCTCCTGCGGCGGGGAGGAGGGGGCGGGCGGGGAGGGAGGCACGAAGCCGGAGAGGCGCAGGAGGAGAGAAACTGTGACACAAAAACAAGCCGAGAAGCTGAACTCTTCTTCAATCCCATTCACCCGGCCCGGCCGCAGCACCGCTCGCCGGGATCCCTCCGCCGCCGGCCTCCCTGCCTGCCTGCCTGCGGCGCGCTCCCGACACGCCGCCGCGCGCGCCCCCCGGCCCGGCCGGGCGGCGACGGGGGCGCGCGCGGGCGGCGCGTGTCGGGGAGTAGCGCCCGCAGGCAGGCAGGCAGGGAGGCCCGGCGGCGGAGGGATCCCGGCGAGCGGTGTGCTGCGGCCGGGCCAGGGAAGAGAGAGGCGGGGGGAGCCAGGAGGGCGGGCTCGGCGGCTTCTCCTGAGGGGGACTACTTGACGTGTCGGTGCGGCGAATTTATTTCCCTTTGCCTAAGGAACGGGCTGTGCTGCGGCCCCCATTGCCTAGGGAAAAAGCCCGGATGTAAAGTGAGTGAAACTAAAGTAGAGTGAAGTAGGGCACCAAACTCTGCCGGAGCGGCGCCGCCGGCCGCGGCGGCGGGGGACCCTGGGCGCCCGCGCCTCACCGCCACCGCCACCACCGGACTGGGGCGGGTGGTCGTGTGGGTGGGCACGGATCGAAGAACGGAGAGAGAGAGTCATGAGGGGCGGGGGACTCGGCCGGTGTGCGGCCCCCCCCCTCCCACACACCCCCCCCCCCCCCTCTTTACACACACACTCCCCTCCCGCTCCCTGCCGCCTCCCCTCCCCCGCCCGGCCGGCCGGCGCGCGGGGCTCGGCGGGGGGCGGCGCGCGGCCGGGCGCGCGGCCGGGCGGGCACGCGAGCGGCGGGGCCGCGCGCAGGAAGCTGGGGCGGGCGGGAGGAGCCGCGCGGGGCCCCGCCGCGAGGGGCTCCGCACAGGAAGTTGATGCAACAGGGCCGCGGGGGGGGGGGGGCGCGAGGGGTGGGGGGGGGCCGGGCGCAGGAAGCTGCGGCGGGGCGGGCGCGGAGGGGGTGGGGCGGAGGAAGCGCGGCATCCTCATCCCCATGCAAGGGGCTTCGCGGATGCACCACGGTCGGGCGATCGGCCGGGCGGGCGGGCCCGGCAGTCCGTGGCGCCCGGGAAGAGGCGCCCTGCCCTCCTCTCGCCGGCGCATCTCCGGCCTTGCCATGTTCCTCGCAGGAATAGCGCAGCCGCTTGCCGTGCGGCTGGGCAGGGCTGGCCCTCCGCGCCGCCGCCGCCGCTCCTCGCCGCCTTGCCATTCGTGCCGTGGGGTTTGCTTATTTATTTATTAGCTTAGTACTCCAGTGCCGGGGATGCTGCCATTTGTTTTCGTGCGAGCAGCGGGGATGGCAGCGCATCGGCTCTCCCCGCCTTTATTATTATTTTTTTTCACTCCCCCTTCCTCTTTTAATTCCCCTCCCAAAAGGAAAAAAAAACCCAACAAAACCAAAACCAAAAATCATGGCGAGTCGGAAAGTTTCATCGGCAGGTTCAAAGCAGCGAAGTTACATATCATCAATTTGAATCTTCCTGCGGCGCCCGTTGACGCGAAAGGCAAATCAACGTGAATTCGACCGGGGAACGGGGGGGTACGGGAGGCGGGGAGAGGTAGGCTGCTAACAACAGCAGCAAGGTGCCAGACCTTACAAGGCTCTTAGCTCGCCCAGACCCACATACGTTCCGGGCTCCGCCTGAGAAGGCGTCTCGGAGACCGTTGTGTCGTCGTCGTTCCGCCCCCCCACCCCAGATTCTAGCCGCAGGACAATAGGCGGCTGGGGCTGCCCAGAGCCAACCAGCCAACTCACGCAGGGGCAACCCTTATCTGCCATGAACCTGCTGAAGTTAGAGCCATGGCACGCACCCGCTGTGCTTCTGCGGCTTCCGAAAGTCTCCGGAGTCTCAGAAGTACTCAGAGTACCTTGATACCGGAGCCACCATTGCTTAAGCAATGGGACACGTCCTGGCCGCTGCGGGATTTGGCTGAGCTTTCACGGAGAGCCAGAGTTCGATGCATCGCAAACCCCCCACCCACCCACCCTTTTTGTTTGTTGGTTTGTTGGTTTTTTTTCAATAGCCTCTTGCATGGCTTTATTTCTTCAAAGTGTTCACAAGTTGGGAAGAAAAGCAAGTGTTTGCATTATCTCTGCAGATGCCTCAGAGAACCGCGATGAACTCATTATTGTGTTGTGAAACTGAATCCGTGGAAGCAGTCACGATGAGTAACTTCGCAGACTCGTCGTAGCCGGGCAGTAATGCACAGTTCTGTCATCTGGAGTATTCTGGTGTGCTCAACGTGAGCAGGGATTTACAGCAAGGTTCCCTCTCAACTGTCAAAAAAACCACCTGGGCTACCAAGCCATTGCTTGTTTAATTACCGTTAATTTTCCACTTCTTTTCCATCAGTTGGTTGCCAAGCTCTCTGTGATTTCATTGTGAACTTACTTCACAACATTTGGTGCCTTTCTTAAAGCTGTAGCTCCCGGACTCCTGCAATTATGCAAAAAACAACTCAGGGGTTTGGGGCTTTTTGTTTTTCCTTAATTACATTTCTAGCCTTTGGGTTTGTAGATAGGAGCTTGAAGACACAAACCTTAAAGGCACGAGAAGGGAAAAGGTACAAAGCAAACAGAATCCTCTAATTATTTCTTTTTAAATGTCACATTGTTAATGTTTTGTTAATGTTACATTCAATGTCACATGTGTGCCATGGTCTAGTCATGAGGTCTGTGGTGACAGGTTGGACTCGATGATCCTCGAGGTCTCTTCCAACCTTAGTGATACTGTGATACTGTGATGTGTTTTTTAATGTCATATTTTGGAAGCAATCTCTCCCCCCACCCCCCACCCCCCCTTTTTTTCCCCTCTGTGTGTGTGTGGCTTTGCTTTTCTTTGTTTGGGGTTTTGTTGTTGTTGTTGTTGTTTTGGTTGGTTGGATTGGGTGGTTTTTTTGCCAAACCAGGTATGATTTTCAACAGCAGGGTAGGTGGAATACTAGAAAAATAAAAACCAGAGGAACTATAGTTGATTAGGTGGTGTTGGATGATAGGTTGGAGGTGATGATCTTGAAGGTCTCTTCCAACTTGGTCTATTCTACTCTACTCTACTCTACTCTACTCTACTCTACTCTACTCTACTCTACTCTACTCTACTCTACTCTACTCTATTGTATTCTATTCTATTCTATTCTATTAGCAAAGAGTTATTGATAGTGGGTGAGGTGCCATGCATGAGACTACCAAAAAATCTAACAGGCATCACAGTAGGTCTTCTAAGGTGTCCAGCTTTGACATGGAGTGTTATGGTTCTGCCCCTGTACACTGCACTGGTAAGGCCGCACCTCGAGTACTGTGTCCAGTTCTGGGCCCCTCAGTTTAGGAAGGAGGTTGACTTGCTGGAACGAGTCCAGAGAAGGGCAATGAAGTTGGTGAGGGATTTGGAAAACAAGCCCTATGAGGAGAGGCTGAGGGAGCTGGGGTTGCTTAGCCTGGAGAGGAGGAGGCTCAGGGGTGACCTTATTGCTGTCTACAACTACCTGAAGGGAAGTTGTAGACAGGCAGAGGTTGGTCTCTTCTCCCATGCAACCAGTACCAGAACAAGAGGACACAGTCTCAGGCTGCACCAGGGGAGGTTTAGGTTGGATGTTAGGAGGAAGTTCTATACAGAGAGAGTGATTGCCCATTGGAATGGGCTGCTTGGGGAGGTGGTGGAGTCAGTGTCATTGGAGGTGTTCAGGAGGAGACTTGATGGGGTGCTTGGTGCTACGGTTTAGTTGTTTGGGTGGGTTGGATTGGTTGATAGGTTGGACACGATGATCTTGAAGGTCTCTTCCAACCTCGTTGTTTATTATTATTGTTGTTGTTTGTTGTTATTTAAAAGTATTACACAGTTTTTAATAAAGATACATTTACCCCCCCCAAAAAAGTTGCTTTTTATGCTTCTTTCTACTTTACTTTTGCAGCCAGTCAGTAGATTAGGTAATACTGAGATTGGGTCGATCGCTGTCAGCTATGTACATTAGTTTACTGTGACGTCTCCTGAGGCTGGGACGCTGTCCAGCCCCTCCCCTCCTCTCACCCCTCCGGTCTGTAACCAATTTTTAAACCCTTCTGAAAAATCCCAGCCCTTCAGATGCTCAGGCTTTTACTCCTCCGTTTAAACCTTTACTGCTCTCAATTCAAGCCAGGGTAGGCCAAGTGTTACAACCCAGACAACAGCCTGGATTTTCATTTTACCTTCAGTTAGGGTTTTGCAGCGAGAAGAGGCGTTTACTCTGAAAACAACCAGGCCAGAGCTGCTTTTTGTCCTTCAGAGTTTGTGATAAAGGCACAAAAATAAGGGGGGTGGGGGGAAAAAAAAAACCCTGAGTAAAGCCTGTTTATTTCACTGTTTTTTATCTTTCTGGTTAACAGGCAAGCTAAAAGCAGGCAGAATGAGTGATTAAGCGTTACTGGAGATTCGGTGTGTTTATTCTGCTGAGGAGTCAATACACGCAGTTTGGCCCAAAGTTTATTTTAGAGATGAACTTTGGACAAAGTTCAAAGAAGAAATGAAAAAAAAAAAAAAAAAGAAAGAAAGAAAAAAAAAACCAAGAAAAAGGGGGGGGGGGGGGGAATAAAATTCATTAGCTGTTGCCCTAGATGCACAAAGAAATTTTGCATGGTTTGTCTTACAGCTCAGGCCCTGATGGGTGTTTCGCAACGCTGGTGATATTCAGCGCACGCTACCCACGGAGATCTTCGGCTCACGGGCGGGGAGGGTGGCTCAGATTGTTTTCTAGCCTGAACTCAGCACTTTAAGCCACAGAGCCTGATGATCACAGATATGCTGAAAGTTTTTGCCTTTGAAAACAGCGCACGTGCGCTCCTCCTTTGTTCAGACTTACGATGATGAAGAGTTGTCCCCAGCCTCCGTGCTGCTTAGCTTCATTTCCACGTCAGCAAGAAAGAAAGGGCCCCTGTAGGTGTACGTGTAGCATTCAGCATCTAGTAGCATTTACAAGTGGTACAAAACTGGAAGCAATGCTACCATCAGCTGCACAGTTAAATGCTTGAATAAATTGGCTGGGTTTGTTTGTTGGCTTCGTACAGGGATATTCAGCATGCAGCGAAAGAGAATCTTGCTAGAAGCCTTTCTGAGCCTTTCTGCACAAAGTTGCCCTCCACACCTCTGCCTCCAAATGTGGTGTTCGTGCTGCTCATCAAAAGCTATAGTTCAGTTTGCCTAGATTTTCCACTTTCTGCCTGAGCGCATCTCCCTAGATGCTCACCCAGTCCCCTTAGCCAAGTTTTTCCCCTGAAAGCACTTACAAGTACAAGGCAGATCTGAAGCCTTTCCAAAGTTGGTGGAAAACTCTCAAAAGCGAACAGACTTTTGATGAGAACTTGCAAGCAGCTGCTCAATGATGTTTCTCATTCAAGGCTGTTTTACCAGTTTGGGTAAATTTCAGAGAAAGCAGCACAGTCCAGGTAGAATGGTAATGCAGGGGCATCTCAAGAGTATCCAGCTGTCATTATCGATGATTATTGCACTAGGTGTTCAAAATAGCAAGCTACATGATAATGTGCAAGCTTTGCTGCAGCCAGCCCGTCTTGCAGTGCTGTTTGCTGCAAATACTCAGAGCAAAATCCAAGAAGACATTGGTTAACATGCAGAAACAAGCTGGTAGCAACTCGTGTTAAAAGGAATTAGCAGCTACAGGTCACAGATTGACAGCGGAGCAGCCACGTAGCACTTTCTCTTCTCCTGTTTTTCAGCAACAAAACCACCTGAAAAAAAAATCACCTGAAAAAAATAAAGCAAGAGTTAGTTACTTTCCTACTGCTGTTCCTCACAGTGCTTTTGGCAGGGATGCTGGATGGCTGCAAATAAGAGGGGAGATTGGCTGCTCAGCCATGCTTAAAAGAGAAAGCCCTAAGACCATTTCAGGCAAGACATGACCCAGCCTAAGAAAGCAGTTGGGAACCTAACCTGCCTGTTTTTCTCATTGGGGCTTGAACACGGGGTTATCTCTCCAGCAGGATCCAGGCAAAGAGCTCCTTCTACAAGCAAATACTTTCCTTTTCCCAGGGTCAGGGAAGGATAGGGCATCACTCACTTCCAAATGATAAGGAAAATTAAGCAGACAGTTTTAAACCGCTGGTTGGGGCCAGAGCTGAAAACATGATGCCTATGAAGGACATCAGCCTAAGTACAGACTGCACTGCTTAACACAGCAACCTCCAACTTCAACCACAGCTTGTTGTCTTACGTAGGAGCTATTGCTTGTGCCAGCTAATGAAGCAGACCCCTGCTTACCCTGGCCCCTCCACAAAGATTTGCTCACTCGGCAGCTGTTGGTGGACCCAACCGTGAGCGGTGGGGCCGCAAATCTTGATCTGTCTGATGCTCTGTCTGGGGAGCAGCAGTTAACTGGGTGAGCTAAAAACAGTCCTAGGACTCCATTGCTGGGGATCTAAATTCCAGGAAAGGCAATTCAGCCTTCAGGCTGCCCTCTCCCTTTTGCAAAATTCATGTTCCCCGGGCTGCCCCCAGCAGCAGAGCCGGGGAAGGCCTGTCAGCACAGCACGGCACAGCATCCTGTCTGTAGTGGGATTTCACTGGGGATGCGAGCTCTTCCAAAGTTAGCCTGGACAGGATAACTCCACCTTGCTTTCCCTCCCACTGATCGTGCACTGTTTTGCTTACCAGAGATACCAGTTATTTCATACAGAAAGTAGAGGACTGTAGTTCAGAAGCAGTAGCCTGGCCTTTTGCCCAGACAGAAAGTGTGACTTGTGAGGAGCCACCATCATCTTGCACCTGCCAGCGGCCCACTGAGCTTTTCTTCCTTGGCTTCCTCTTAGGGTTTCAGTCACGCTATGGTTTTGGTGTGTAAAGTTAGGACGGTTGGTGTCTCCTTAGCTGATCTGACCTCCAGCAAAATTCTGGCTATTTCAACCAGTGATTCTGTATCAGATCTGCCATTTAGGGAGGCCAGAGTACATCTTACCCTTCACAAGCCATTGCTCTCTTCTTTCTGGAGGTGCATTTGCTTTCAGGCAGTCTGGTGGTCTGGCTGCTTCCAGGTTGAAGGCAGATCTGAGCAACGATACTGTCTCTGGGAATCAAGAGGAATGGGTTTCTGTGACCTTCTTTAATCTTTTGTCTTTAAGTAGATGTGAACAGTCATAAAGGGGACATTGCTCATGGCTCTCAGGTGGCTGCCCAGGCTGACTAAGCACGCTTACGGATCCCGTACACTGTTTAGAATCACAATGAGCTAGAAATTGTGTGCCAAGATGCAAACGGTCCAGGGAACAGTTTCTCATTTTTAAGCCAGCAGCATGAAGTATCCTAGGAGCAATTGCAGCTCCATTATCAGGTAGAAGAAGCGCTTTTTGGCTTATGGCCCTTTTTGTTAAACAATAGAATGCTCCCAAATTCAAGCTGATTTGTTCTAACTTTGGTCATCCTGCTGAATTTTTTGGCTGGAGATTGTTGGACCACTAGTAAGTAGGGATATCTCATCTTCATCAAAATACCCTTCTCCAGATACCTTAATCAGAATTCTCTCACTTTTATTTTTAAGTAGCTTGGAAGAGAGCAAGCTGAGTAGTACTGGAAAGCTGTGGATGGCAACAAAACCACGGAGGAAGTTTTCAAGGACCAACTGAAATGAGCTGACAGCTCCTGTAACAGAGCACAGAATCATAGAATCATAGAATCAATAAGGTTGGAAAAGACCTCAGAGATCATTAAGTCCAACTTATCACCCAACGCCTCATAACTAATTAACCATGGCTTCAAGTGCCACATCCAATCCCTTTTTGAACACCTCCAGGGACCGTGACTCCACCACCTCCCTGGGCAGCACATCCCAATGGGTAACAACTCTCTCTTTCTGTGAAGAACTTTGTCCTCACCTCCAGCCTAAACTTCTCCTGGTGCAGCTTCAGACTATGTCCTCCTGTTGGTGGTTGCCTGGGAGGAGAGACCAGCCCCCACCTGTCTACAACCTCCTTTCAGGTAGTTGTAGAGAGCAAGAAGGTCTCCCCTGAGCCTCCTCTTCTGCAGGTTATACAAACACAGCTCCCTTAGCATATCAGCGTGTCCCTAACCTGGTAAACAAATAGAGGAGCAGAGTGGTAAACCAAGGGCACAAGCCACAGACCAGGACAGCAGCTACATGCAGACATGTAGACACCTCAACAGGTAGACCTCCCACATGCAGATAAATCAGACATTGCAGCAAACAGAAGCCCACTCCTATAAGTGGTTCAGCACCAGTAGACAGGATGTCACATCTTCTTAGCTCTTTTAGGTGTTAGTGGTCATTCTGGCACCTTGCAGGAGAGACATGATGAAGCAGAGCCTGACTTGAGGAAGACACACAGTAAAAGGTCACTCCCAGGGGAGAGGTGAAGAACAAAAGTACCTTCAAAAATCTAGGTGGTGATGATAATTTCAGGGAGTTCAGTATTTCACATGCAAATACTGAGTGTAGTTGGCAAAAATATTTGCATAAATCTGGCCCCTAAATCCTTCCATGCCTAGACACATCAAGAGGCTGGGCTTTCAGAGAATCAGAGAATTATAGGATGTTTAGGAGTTGGAAGGGTCCTTGAAAGATCATCCAGCTCAACCCCACCACCAGAGCAGGATCATCTGAAGTAGGTCACACAGGAGTACATCCAGGCTGATTTTGAAAGTCTGCAGAGAAGGAGACTCCACAACCTGCCTGGGCAGCCTGATCCAGTGCTCTGTCACCCTCACAGTGAAAAAGTACTTCCTTATGTTTGTGTGGAGATTCCTATGCTCAAACTTGCACCCATTGCCCCTTTGTCCTATCATTGGACATCACTAAGAAGAGCCTGGCTCCGTTCTCCTGACACTCTCCCTTTACATATTTACAAACATGAATGAGATCACCTCCTCTTTTCCAAGCTAAAGAGCTCCAGCTCCCTCAGCCTTTCCTCATAAGGGAGATGGTCCACTCCATCTTTGTGGCTCTGTGCTGGACTCTTTCAAGCAGTTCCTTGTCCTTCTTGAACTGAGGGGCCCAGAACTGGAGAAGCTGTAAAGCAATTTCAGTTCTCTTTAAGTATTTAGCTAGGCATATATTTGAGCTGCCATTTGGGGACTACCAGCTGACCAGCACCTTCTAGTGAAGGATGCAGCAAGGAGCATATCAGTGTCTGAGACAAAGTGCAGAATTAGTGAGCTTTTGAATCTTGTGTATTCATTACATGTTATCCTGACTTCTCTCTGCTGAAAAGTAGCCCATCATAGGTACAGGGACAGGAGAGGGAAGAGAAGCTGTGATACAGCTGTTGTGAAGGAGGGGTGTGGGGAAGGAGAATCCAGGAGTGGAGCTCTGCCTGGCTCTGCATGTAAGAATAAGAGAGTTAAGGATGACTCAGAGGAGAGAGGTCAGTGCCAGTGCAAGAATTCAGAGGGGGTTTTCATGGCCTAACAATAAATACTGTTAGTCAACTCTAGATTATCTGGGATTAAGTGTATCTTGGGTGCAGATACCCCCAAGGTAACTGATGCTGAACCAGCGTGGATTTGTGGGAAGGGTGCTGTGCTCATGCAGCACTGTGATACACAGCATTGCATCTTCTGAGGAGCAGTGGCCCCTGGAGTACCAAAACCTTCCCAATGGTGTGGCATGCTCTTCTTTGAGCTTCCTGGGCTTGTCTGGCTCTTTCTAGATTTCTGCCCTGGGTGCTCTCTCTCCTCTTGTCACTTACTCAGATAAGCCGAGTCGAATGTGGCTTCATTTTGAACGGAGCGGGAAGGGACAAAGTAAAGATCAAAAAGGAGTCAATAAACCTGACAGACGTGGAAAGTATCTGTACAGCAAGATACAGCAGACTGAGGGAGGTGGGGCTGTTCAGTCTGGAGAAGAGAAGGCTCCAAGGAGATCTTATTGTGGCCTTCCAGTATCTGAAGGGGGCTACAAGAATGCTGGTGAAGGACTTTTTAGGGTGTCAGGGAGTGATAGGACTAAGGGGGATGGAACAAAAATAGAAATGGGGAGATTCAGATTAGATGTGAGGAAGAAATTTTTCCCCATGAGGGTGGTGAGACACTGGAACGGGTTGCCCAGGGAGGCGGTAGAAGCCTCATCCCTGGAGGTTTTGAAGGCTGAGCTAGATGTGGCTGTGAGCAGCCTGATGTAGTGTGAGGTGTCCCTGCCCATGGCAGGGGGGTTGGAACTGGATGATCCTTGAGGTCCCTTCCAACCCTAACAATTCTATGACTCTAAGATGATGCCCCTTTTACTTAGTCATGTCTTACAATACAGCAACAGCTTCATAAATTCAGAGACACATGCATGTAGAGAGAGGTCTACACAGGTATTTTGCTCGTAATTGATTTCAATATCTTCCACTCAAACCTTCTATTGTTTGAGTGATAGGCAAGTTGCAAAATACATCACTCAAGAGTTAGGGGATTCAACAATTAAGCCTGTTTGTGCCTTCTTTGTGCTCAAAATTGATTAATAACTGGGAGATACACCAACATGATGCTTTTCAGCTAGAAGACAGGTAGATAATGTCAATATATCCACAGATCTCATTGGCATCACTTCCCTATATGAATAGTACACGTAAGCATAAGCATATTTTTCCTCTCACTAGGAGGGACAGAATGAAAAGGCTGTTTCTTTCAAAGCTCCATTAGGCAATCAAGTGGAAACATGACATAATTTGATTAGTTTCTCTCGCAGTGGACTTGGAAACACCACAGTGAATTCGAATAAAAGCCCTATAATAGTTTGAAAACACTGCAAAGTTCCAGGTCACCTTAGTCTCACTGGTGATATCAGTGGGGCTCCTGAAAGCAGCGACTCAGTGCTTGCCATCAGCCAGACAGCTAAAGGAGGGGTTGGGAATTGTCTGAAGTCTATACAATTCAAGGGAAACTTGCATTTTGCCTCTTTGTGTAGCCATTGCATGGCCACCTCCTCAGAGCAAACTGAAGGGCATTTCAGGAAAGATACACTAGAATTAGGAAGGCAGCAGAAGGGACAGGGAATAACTTTCACCTTGGGAAAAACAACAACAGCAACAACAACTACAGCAACAAGTGGGGACTAGGACTTTTCAGCTAAAGTAAGAGAAAACTGGGGGTCAGTCTCTTCTCCCAGGCAGTGACAGAATGAGAGAACACAGTCTCCAGCTGTGCCAGGGGAAGTCTGAACCAGATATTAGGAAGAAATTCTTCACAGGAAGTGTGATTGGCCATTGGAATGGGCTGCCCAGGGAGGTGGTGAAGTCACCTTAGAGTCATAGAATTGTCAGGGTTGGAAGGGACCTCAAGCATCAGCTGGTTTCAACCCTCCTACCATGGGCAGGGACACCTGACACTAGATCAGGTTGCTCACAGCCACATCCAGCCTGGCCTTCAAAACCTCCAGGGATGAGGCTTCCACCACCTCCCTGGGCAACCTGTTCCAGTGTCTCACCACCCTTATGGTGAGGAACTTCTTTCTAGCATCCAATCTGAATCTACCCACTTCTAGTTCTGCTCCATTCCCCCCAGTCCTATCACTACCTAACATCCTAAAGAGTCCCTCCCCAGCTTTCTCGTAGTCCCCTTTAATATACTGGAAAGCCACAATAAGGTCTCCTTGGAGCCTTCTTTTCTCCAGACTGAACAGTCCCAACTCTCAGTCTGTCCTAATAGGACAGGAGCTGCAGCCCTCTAACCATAGAATCATAGAACCAGTAAGGTTGGAAAAGACCTCAAAGATCATCAAGTACAACCTATCACCCAGGACCTCATTACTACTAAACCATGGCACCATGTGCCACATCCAATCCCTTTTTGAACACCTCCAGGGATGGTGACTCCACCACCTCCCTGGGCAGCGCATTCAAATGGTCAATTACTCTTTCTGGGAAGAATTTTCTCCTCACCTCCAGCCTAAACTTCCCCTGATGCAGCTTAAGGCTGTGTCCTCTTGTTCTGGTGCTGCTTGCCTGGGAGAAGAGACCAGCCCCCACTTGTCTACAACCACCCTTCAGGTAGTTGTAGAGAGCAAGAAGGTCTCCCCTGAGCCTCCTCTTCTCCAGGCTAAGCAACCCCAGCTCCCTCAGCCTCTCCTCATGGGGCTTGTGCTCAAGGCTTCTCCCCCGCTTTGTTGCCCTTCTCTGGACACATTCAAGAGTCTCAATGTCCTTCTTAAATTGAGGGGCCCTTTTCTGGACACACTTCAGCATGTCCACTCCAGGTGGGGTCTCACCAGAGTGGACTTCCCTGGAGGTGTTTACAAAAAAGACTGGATGAAGCTCTTGGTGCCATGGTTTAGTTGATTAGATGGTGTTGGGTGATAGGTTGGACTCGATGATCTTGAAGGTCTTTTCCATCTGGGTTAATTCTGTGATTCTGAGGGGGAACTTAAGAGGCCTGCTAGATGGGGAGTGGCAAGGAGGAGAATGGGGAGGGACTGTTCACTGTTCCTCAAGGTGCAAGAGTAAGTGGCACTGAGCAAAATGATCAGACAGTGTTTAAACCAAACAGAACGCACGACTTTGTCGCTCAATGCGTAATTACATTTGGAACTCGGTGCTGCAAAATTTCATGGAGCCTGAAAGTATAAATGTGTTCAGAAAGGCATGAAACAAATCTACTGAAGGATGCAACATCTGACTCAGCAAGCCCTTTTACCACTGATTACCAGAGGCTTCTAGGAGGAAGATCCTTCTGGGTGTACCCCACTTCTTATAGCTCTCCTTAAATATCTGAATGGGGGCATTATCAGAGAAAGGCTGGACTAGGTGGTACAGCTTTGGTCTCCTTCAGTGCTGTCACTTTTATGAGTTCAGGAGTAAAGGAAATTGTGATATTTTCATAGAGGAGGGGAAAAAAATCAATGCAAGAGGCTCCTTCTTGACTCCTGTGTGCCAGTGGTACATAGACCTGGTTCTTCACTTGAATCAAATGAAACCTCTTGCAATGTGAGTTGGGTTTTTTTCCTGCTGAGAATGAAAACAGGCTGTATGTTGTCATGCATGCCACATTTATTGGAATGAGAGGCAGTTTAGTTCTTAATAAAAACATGGTGTTCAAATAGGAATCACATAAGGTGGCTGTTTGAAGGCTGTGGAGGAAACAGGCTACGTGCCCCTACTGAGCCAAAAGAGCATCCTTGCTCTCTGCTGCTTGAAATGCTGTTTGCAGGCAGCCAGTGCTAGGCAGGACACAGCTGAGAGAGCCTAGTGTTGCCCTATGCCTCGTGTGGCTCTGCCAGGCCCTTGGGTGGGTTTGCACCCACACCCCCCCATCCCAGACAGCTTCTTTGCTGGAGAAGTGAAGGCCAGGGTCAGCCCACCCAGCATTTTCCATTAAGGTCAATGCTATGGAGAGTAGAGGGGAAGAGGAAGAGGAGAGGGAAGAGTTTAGGAAGCATCACAGTCTTGAAGTTTCACTTCCAGACATGAGGACATCTATTTGTAAAAGGCTTGTCAGATGTGGACAAAGTGCTACTGTTCCTCTTGAGGTGCACAAGAGAAAAGGGGTGGCCACTGGGAGCCATAGGGACTGGTTCATTTCCCCCTCAGATGTTTCTGACAGGGACTGAAAAGTCACCCTTCTTTCCAAACCCTTCTCCCTGCACCATGTAAACTTAGAGAAGCTAGAGAAGCTCTCTCCTCAGCCCAGAGGAGAGTGACTTGGGGGTGCTGGTGGATGAGAAGCTCAACATGAGCTCTCAATGTGCACTTGCAGCCCGCAAAGCCAATCAGATCCTGGGCTGCATCAAGAGAAGTGTGGCCAGCAGGTCAAGGGAGGTGATCCTCCCGATCTGCCCAGCTCCAGTAAGACCCCACCTGGAGTATTGCGTCCAGTTCTGGAGCCCCTATTGCAAGAGGGATCTGGAGGTGCTGGAAGGTGTCCAGAGAAGGGCCACAAGGATGAGCAGAGGGCTGGAGCACCTCTCCTGTGAGGACAGACTGAAGGAGTTGGGGCTGTTCAGTCTGCAGAAGAGAAGGCTCCCAGGTGACCTCATTGTGGCCTTCCAGTATCTGAAGGGGGCCTACAGGAAGGCTGGGGAGGGACTGCTCAGGCTCTCAGGTAGTGATAGGACTAGGGGGAATGGAATGAAGCTGGAGGTGGAGAGATTCAGGCTGGATGTGAGGAGGAAGTTCTTCCCCATGAGAGTGGTGAAGCCCTGGAATGGGTTGTCCAGGGAGGTGGTTGGGGCGCTGTCCCTGGAGGTGTTTAAGCCCAGGCTGGATGAGGCTCTGGCCAGGCTGATGTAGTGTGGGGTGTCCCTGCCCATGGCAGGGGGGTTGGAACTAGCTGATCCTTGTGGTCCCTTCCAACCCTGACTGATACTATGATACTATGAAGATGCAGATCCCTGGCTCCTGAGGGGATATCTGAGGTCAGGGAGGAGAAATGTGACCGCACTTCAGAGAGGAAGCAATGCCTCATACAACAACAATGCAGTTTTATTTACAAATATCTGTATGAAATTTGCAGCTTCCAGTTTGGAGCTAAAGAAAGGCTTCTGTGCCTAAAAGCTTGCTTGTGTTTTCCAGTGGTACTGGCTGACCTTATAATGTATGTCTATTACTTTCAAGAATTGCCCTTCTCTATCCTTAGATTATGGCAACGACAGCACTATTAGCCAGCAGGAGCAGGGAGGTCATTCTGCCCCTGTACACTGCACTGGTCAGGCCACACGTTGAGTCCTGTGTCCAGTTCTGGGCCCCTCAGTTTAGGAAAGATGTTGAGTTGCTCTAAGGTGTCCAGAGAAGAGCAACAAAACTGGGGAGGGGTTTGGAGCACAGCCCTGTGAGGAGAGGCTGAGGGAGCTGGGGTTGCTTAGCCTGGAGAAGAGGAGGCTCAGGGGAGACCTTCTTGCTGTCTACAACTACCTGAAGGGGGGTTGTAGGCAGGCAGAGGTTGGTCTCTTCTCCCAGGCAAGCAGCACCAGAACAAGAGGACACAGTCTTAAGCTGCACCAGGGGAGGTTTAGGCTGGATGTTAGGAAGAAGTTCTTCCCAGAAAGAGTAATTGGCCATTGGAATGTGCTGCCCAGGGAGGTGGTGGAGTCACCATCCCTGGAGGTGTTCAAATTGGACAGGGCACTTTCTACCACGGTTTAGTTAGTCATGAGGTGTTGGGTGACAGGTTGGACTTGATGATCTCTGAAATCTTTTCCAACCTTACTGATTCTATGATTCAAAGTCTTGCCTGCCCTCCCAGAGAAGAAATGCCTTCTCTACAGATTTAGGGAGAAATCCAAGGAAAATGTCAAAACATGCCCAGGTGCTGAATGACCATTCCCAGTGTGCTACCCCCCTCAGCAGGTCTGCTTTCACCCAGAGTGGAAAGAAATTAATTATTCCCCAGAAACTGATGTTTCTGTCCTGTTGCTGAAGATCTAAGGGGGTAAGAAGTCACACCCTTTGTGCCAGGGAGTCCTTAGAGAGGGTCGAATTGCCTGTGTTTATTTACCTTTACTAGCATAACCAGCTGGCAGCAGATTATCTTCTTCTGGCATCAAGATGGTTCCTTTTCACCATCAGGCAGCTGCAGAAGCAGCAGAGATTATTTAGGTGTTTGGGGTTTTGGTTGGTAGTTGGTTTTTTTTCGGTCTTCCTAGTTAATTATGTGTCTTCCTTCGGTGAGAAGCGCTTGGTGGGGAATCTGCCTCTGAGGCCAGCCTGTCCTGCTTCTCTGCTACACATCTGAAGAGTTTAGAGGCTCCTCCTGCGTTTCAAGATTGAGGCTAAAATGATGTGATTAGACACATAAACAGTGGTGTCATGTTGCATCCTCTGGCACAAGATGCAGCTGCCCCTTGGATGAGCTTTGAAATGATACAGGCGTGGGAGCTTGTGCTGGGGGATTCTCCACTGCAAGGTGGGATTGTCCCAGGTGTACAGTGCTTGTCCTGGTACAGTAGCATCAACACTTAATTAGAATCACAGAATTATTAGGGTTGGAATGGACCTCAAGGATCATGTAGTTCCAACCCCCCCTGCCATGGGCAGGGACACCTCACACTACATCAGGTTGCTCACAGCCACATCCAGCCTGGCCTTCAAAACCTCCAGGGATGAGGCTTCTACCACCTCCCTGGGCAACCTGTGCCAGTGTCTCAGCACTCTCATGGGGAAGAGCTTCTTCCTCACAGCCAATCTACCCATTTCTAATTTTTTTTTCCATTCCCCCCAGTCCTATCACTCCCTGACACCCTGAAAAGTCCCTCCCCAGCTTTCTCATAGCCCCCTTCAGATACTGGAAGGCCACAATTCAAGTGAGAATCTCTGGGTTTGGGGCACTCTGCAAACAGCTAAGGAAAGGACTGACTCTTTCCATCCCTGAAAACAACACACAGCATCAGCATGAACAAACTCCAGCCCTTATCTCAGTTTGAAACTGCAGGTAGTGTTAAGATGTGCCCTTTGCATTCCCTGTCTCGCTGCTGATGCCCCTAACCCTGGAGTTAACACCTGCAGAGGGGATATGCCTGTGCCAGAACACAGCATGCAGCATTAGGAT
This sequence comes from Melanerpes formicivorus, assembly GCF_026170545.1. Lineage (NCBI taxonomy): Eukaryota > Metazoa > Chordata > Aves > Piciformes > Picidae > Melanerpes > Melanerpes formicivorus. The sequence continues at coordinate 2,812,404 of NW_027142410.1, forward strand.
TATTCAGATGTGGTCCTTATCTTCACCTGGAAGAAGAAACTGAGTGCAATAATAAGAAGCAATCTGCCAAGTGCTGGCTGCTTCTTTCCACTAAGCTGTAGCAACAGCAGGAAGCCTGTTTGCTGTTGACTTCAGCTGGAAGCATCTCAGGTTGTATCACTTTGAGGGAGACTCCAAGCAGTGTGGGATGAGGAAGGTCCCTGTGAGACTTTCATCTGCAATCTCAACAGTGTGTGGGCTGAGGCAGGGTAGTGCCTGGGGAGTACATCTGCATCTGGTGTGGTCCAAGGTGCTGCCATGTGGTGGCACCCAGAAGAGAGCAATTTGGAGGCTGAGATTCCTCAGGGTTTTAAAGTGAGGACTGCTCACCTCAATTATAGTGGGGCTGAGATTCTTAGCTTGGGACCCAGCTGAGGTTTCTCAGTCTCAGGGATATGTATGATGCCTCAAGAAAGACATCCCAGAATGCCACAATTCTGAAGTGTCCCTTAAGCCTTTACTTGGGGTGGGATGTCTCCTTTTAGCATTTACAGAACACTGCAGTGCATCAGTTCTGTGAGGGGCACGCATGGGGCACTAGACATCTGGAGAGGTCTCCAGACCTCAATCCACTGGCTTCAATATGCTAATATTCAGGGTCAGGATGCATCCAGCTGGATGGGGAGTTAGCTCCAGCCACAATCAGTTTCTGGAGTGTGAGACTTTGTGATATAGAGGGGACCAGAGAACCTCAGTTTGTGCCAGCAGGATACCTGAGTAATGGTTGGTGTCTGAAGGGCAGAACCTGGCCTTCAAAACATCCAAGGATGAGGCTTCTACCACCTCCCTAGGCAACCAGTTCCAGTGCCCCATCACCCTCATGGGGAAGAACTTCTTCCTGGCTTCTAATCTAAATTTCCCCTCCTCTAGCTTGAATCCATTCCCCTTAGTCCTACCACTACCTGACACCCTAAAAAGTTCCTCCCCAGCTTTCCTGTAGGCCCCCTTCACATACTGGAAGGCCACAATAAGGTCTCCTTGGAGCCTTCTCTTCTCCAAACTGAACAACCTGTACTCTCCCAGTCTGTCCTCACAGGAGAGGAGCACCAGCTGCTCTGATCATCCTTGTGGCCCTTCTCTGGACACGTTCCAGCACCTCCACTTTTCCTAACTCAGATCAAGCATCTAAATCAGAACAGAAGGTCAAAAGGGATTAGGGGTGTCTGAATATGAAGCAGAGGGAACCAGAGACCATGAGGTCAAGTGTTAAAAGCAATTAGAGAATAGATGTGTGATGTGCCTACACATGGTGGAGGGGCACAGTCTTTTTCACTGGTGTTCAGAGGGGAACTGTAATGTTTAGATATTTCCCTTTGATGAGAAGGAACTAAATACTTAAAGGTACTCAGGGAAGCTGTGTGAGATCAGCAGGGAGAATGTCCAGCCTTGGTGATACATGCAGGGCATGTGCATCGGCAGGAGCAGGTAGGAGAAGGCTTCTGGACATGGGC